>NC_000079.6:56422517-56722517 GCF_000001635.26 Mus musculus | reverse complement strand
TTGCAGACGCAAAGCCTGAACATACTTCACCACAATGAAGACCGTAGGTAGCAAGCCTATAGCCATCAATCTATAAATCTGGGAGCATCCTCTGAAGCTGAGGGCAAGATAAGAGGGTGTGCTTTGTACACTCCTATTAAATACAATGTTCAGGGGCTGGAGAGGTGGCTCAGAGGTTAAGAGCACTGACTGCGCCTGAGTTCAATTCCCAGCAACCACCTGGTGGCTCACAACCATCTGCAATGTGATCCAATTCCCTCTTCTGGTGTGTCTGTAATCTGTATCTACTGTATCTACAGTGCACTCATATATATAAAATAAATAAATCTTTTTTTTAAAAAAAATACAATGTTCAAAGTCTTAGCTAGAGCAAAAAGACAAGAGAAAGAAATGAAAAGGACACAAATAAAAAGGTATCAAATTGTCCCAACTTCCAGGTAACACAGTCCTATAATTATAAAATGCTGAGTGTTCTCCCAGAAATATCCTTAAATCTGCTGAACAATCAGTAAAGTAGAAGGATCCAGAGTCAACACACAAAACAACATTATCTTTCCTTCGTATCAATACCAAACTTGCCAAGAAAGAAACCATTCACAATAGCTTTAAAAAATGAGGACTCAACGTACTAAGGTGGTGACAAATGTCTAAAACACAACTATAAAGACACTGAGTACATGGTCATAGTCTCAGGATTAATACTGCAAAAGTGGCTCTTAAAATATTGCCCTTAGAAATCTATAGATGCAGCATAATTCCATAAAAATTCTAATCACATTCTTCACAGAAATAGAAAAACTAATCCTAAGATGCCAAAGATTCCAAATAACCAAAGCGACCCTAAGGAGCAAGGAATGCTGCGAGCCCCACAACATTCAATCTTAGTTCATCCCACAGAGCCGGCGGAGCTCCATCTCTAGGCTACTATCAGGAAACAGACATGTGGACATGAAGTGGAATATAGGACCCAGAAAGAAGCCCACACTGCAACAGCCAAAAATATACTAGAAAAAAAGAAATGTTCTTCATCAAATGGAACATGAAATTTACACATGCAGAAGAATCAATTCCAAATGGATCAAAGATATGAATTCTAAGACCCGAAACTCTTCAGACTGCTAGAGGAAACCACAGATAAAACGCATTAAGATAGATACACACGAGGACTATCTTAAAATGACTCCAACAACACAGGAACTATTCGCAAGAATGGACAAATGGGATGATAGGAAACTAAAGGGCTCTGAACAGAAAAGGTAACAATTAGCAAGCACAGTGAGGAGACAGATTACAGAACTGCCGGGAAACTCTTCAGCAAGTACACTGCAGGCGGATTGATTCCTAGGATAATGAGCCATAAACATTAACATCGAAAAGATCACCCAATCAACAAGCAGGCTAGTGAAATGACAGTTTTCAAAAGAAGAAATACAAATGGCCAATAAATGTTTTTAAGTATTACATCTTTAGCCATCAGGGAAATACAAACTAAAAGCACTTAGAGATTCTATCTTACTCAGACAGAATAGCTGTCATCAAGAAAACAGCAACCCTGGGGAAGAAAGAACTCTTGCTCCCTGCAGACTGGTACACCTACATGGAAATCACTGCAAGGGTTCCTAAAGAACTAACACTAGCCTACCACTTGATGCAGCCATACCACTACAGGCTCTGTGTCCAGAGGGCTCTTAATATGCCAAAGAGGTGGGAGGGAGCAATTAAATATTCATGATAACACAGACCAAACAGAACTCTCATATACTGCAGCTCAGCCACTTTAGAAAATGCTTGACAGCATCCACTAATACTGAATAATGATCCCTGTGGCCCACCAATTCTACTTCCAGGTATATGTCTGGCATAAATGAATGCTGTGAACCCAAGAGACAAGTACATGTCCAGAGTATGTAAAAGTCCCAGATCATGGAGATGGAATTCATACAATAGAATATATCACTCCAGACACTAATTATGACTGGACTTCAGATATAAAAATGAAAAAATTACATATCACATCATTCTATCTTATGACATTCAAAAATGGACAAAACTGATGGAGTGCTGTAGAGACTTCAACTGGTCCTAAGTTCTGAGATAACAAGCATGAGCCAGCACATCTTATGCATATTTTACACATTTTTTAAAAAATAAAAACTTAATGTTAATGCTGTTAATGCCATGTTAAAGGATGTTGTTACCTATTCTCTGAGGAAAATTAAATGTAATCATTTGCATTGATTCATTCACTGTTTATCTTAACAATTCCTGCCTGTCCATAATTTAAAATTGAGCATTTTCTTTTCACAACAAAATTTAAGAACTGGGGGGAGGGAAAGATGGCTCAATGGTAAAGAATACTGGCTGCTCTTCCAGAGGACCTAGATTCAATTCCCAGCACCCATATGACAGCTCACAACTTGTCTATAAATAACTCTAGTTTCAGGAGACCTGACACCCTTACACATTCAAAATATCAATGCACATAAAATACAAATATGTACATTTAAAAAGATGAATCATTGAAGGCATATACTCTAATTTGTTGGGAGCCGCCCCCACATTCGCCGTTACAAGATGGCGCTGACAGCTGTGTTCTAAGTGGTAAACAAATAATCTGCGCATGTGCCAAGGGTATCTTATGACTACTTGTGCTCTGCCTTCCCCGTGACGTCAACTCGGCCGATGGGCTGCAGCCAATCAGGGAGTGACACGTCCGAGGCGAAGGAGAATGCTCCTTAAGAGGGACGGGGTTTTCGTTTTCTCTCTCTCTTGCTTCTTGCTCTCTTGCTTCTTGCTCTCTTCTCCTGAAGATGTAAGAATAAAGCTTTGCCGCAGAAGATTCTGGTCTGTGGTGTTCTTCCTGGCCGGTCGTGAGAACGCGTCTAATAACAATTGGTGCCGAATTCCGGGACGAGAAAATCCGGGACGAGAAAAAACTCCGGACTGGCGCAGGAGGGATACTTCATTCCAGAACCAGAACTGCGAATCAAGGTTATAAGGTTCCCGTAACACAGACTGTTGAGAAGGATTCAACTGCCGAATTCAGAACTCATCAGCTGGGGAACGACGGTGATAAAGGTTCCCGTAAAGCAGACTGTTAAGAAGGATTCAACTGTATGAATTCAGAACTTTTCAGCTGGGGAACGAGAGTACCAGTGAGTATGTTTGGCCTTGAATTTTTTCTGGTGTTAGGAGCCCTTTTGTTCTTTTTCACATGCTATCAAGTGATTAAGATAGGGCTGAAAATTCTAGAGGAAATTCAGGACAAGCTATCAGAAGTAAAGCGGGAAGAAAGAGTAGGAACAAAGAGAAAATATGGTTCACAAAATAAGTATACAGGCCTTTCCAAGGGTCTTGAACCCGAGGAAAAGTTAAGGTTAGGTAGGAATACCTGGAGAGAGATTAGAAGAAAAAGAGGAAAAAGGGAGAAGAAAAAAGATCGATTAGCGGAGGTCTCTAGGAGATACTCGTCACTAGATGAGCTCAGGAAGCCAGCTCTTAGTAGCTCTGAAGCAGATGAAGAATCCTCCTCTGAGGAAACAGACTGGGAGGAAGAAGCAGCCCATTACCAGCCAGCTAATCGGTCAAGAAAAAAGCCAAAAGCGGCTGGCGAAGGCCAGTTTGCTAATTGGCCTCAGGGCAATCGGCTACCAGGTGCACTCCCGCCCTATGCGGAGTCCCCGCCCTGCGTAGTGCGTCAGCCCGTAGTGCGTCAGCAATGCGCAGAGAGGCAGTGCGCAGACTCATTCATTCCCCGAGAGGAACAAAGGAAAATAGAACAGGCATTTCCAGTCTTTGAAGGAGCCGAGGGTGGGCGTGTCCACGCTCCGGTAGAATACGTACAGATTAAGGAAATTGCCGAGTCGGTTCGTAAATACGGAACCAATGCTAATTTTACCTTGGTGCAGTTAGACAGGCTCGCTGGCATGGCACTAACTCCTGCTGACTGGCAAACGGTTGTAAAAGCCGCTCTCCCTAGTATGGGCAAATATATGGAATGGAAAGCGCTTTGGCACGAAGCTGCACAGGCGCAGGCCCGAGCAAACGCAGCTGCTTTGACTCCAGAGCAGAGAGATTGGACTTTTGACTTGTTAACGGGTCAGGGAGCTTATTCTGCTGATCAGACAAACTACCATTGGGGAGCTTATGCCCAGATTTCTTCCACGGCTATTAGGGCCTGGAAGGCGCTCTCTCGAGCAGGTGAAACCACTGGTCAGTTAACAAAAATAATCCAGGGACCTCAGGAATCCTTCTCAGATTTTGTGGCCAGAATGACAGAGGCAGCAGAGCGTATTTTTGGAGAGTCAGAGCAAGCTGCGCCTCTCATAGAACAGCTAATCTACGAGCAAGCCACAAAGGAGTGCCGAGCGGCCATAGCCCCAAGAAAGAACAAAGGCTTACAAGACTGGCTCAGGGTCTGTCGAGAGCTTGGGGGACCCCTCAGCAATGCAGGTTTAGCGGCTGCCATCCTTCAATCCCAAAACCGCTCCATGAGCAGAAATAATCAGAGGACATGTTTTAATTGCGGAAAGCCTGGGCATTTTAAGAAAGATTGCAGAGCTCCAGATAAACAGGGAGGGACTCTCACTCTTTGCTCTAAGTGTGGCAAGGGTTATCATAGAGCTGACCAGTGTCGCTCTGTGAGGGATATAAAGGGCAGAATTCTTCCCCCACCTGATAGTCAATCAACTGATGTGCCAAAAAACGGGTCATCGGGCCCTCGGTCCCAGGGCCCTCAAAGATATGGGAACCGGTTTGTCAGGACCCAGGAAGCAGTCAGAGAGACGACCCAGGAAGACCCACAAGGGTGGACCTGCGTGCCGCCTCCGACTTCCTATTAATGCCTCAAATGAGTATTCAGCCGGTGCCGGTGGAGCCTATACCATCCTTGCCCCCGGGAACCATGGGCCTTATTCTCGGCCGAGGTTCACTCACCTTGCAGGGCTTAGTAGTCCACCCTGGAGTTATGGATTGTCAACATTCCCCTGAAATACAGGTCCTGTGCTCAAGCCCTAAAGGCGTTTTTTCTATTAGTAAAGGAGATAGGATAGCTCAGCTGCTGCTCCTCCCTGATAATACCAGGGAGAAATCTGCAGGACCTGAGATAAAGAAAATGGGCTCCTCAGGAAATGATTCTGCCTATTTGGTTGTATCTTTAAATGATAGACCTAAGCTCCGCCTTAAGATCAACGGAAAAGAGTTTGAAGGCATCCTTGATACCGGAGCAGATAAAAGTATAATTTCTACACATTGGTGGCCCAAAGCATGGCCCACCACAGAGTCATCTCATTCATTACAGGGCCTAGGATATCAATCATGTCCCACTATAAGCTCCGTTGCCTTGACGTGGGAATCCTCTGAAGGGCAGCAAGGGAAATTCATACCTTATGTGCTCCCACTCCCGGTTAACCTCTGGGGAAGGGATATTATGCAGCATTTGGGCCTTATTTTGTCCAATGAAAACGCCCCATCAGGAGGGTATTCAGCTAAAGCAAAAAATATCATGGCAAAGATGGGTTATAAAGAAGGAAAAGGGTTAGGACATCAAGAACAGGGAAGGATAGAGCCCATCTCACCTAATGGAAACCAAGACAGACAGGGTCTGGGTTTTCCATAGCGGCCATTGGGGCAGCACGACCCATACCATGGAAAACAGGGGACCCAGTGTGGGTTCCTCAATGGCACCTATCCTCTGAAAAACTAGAAGCTGTGATTCAACTGGTAGAGGAACAATTAAAACTAGGCCATATTGAACCCTCTACCTCACCTTGGAATACTCCAATTTTTGTAATTAAGAAAAAGTCAGGAAAGTGGAGACTGCTCCATGACCTCAGAGCCATTAATGAGCAAATGAACTTATTTGGCCCAGTACAGAGGGGTCTCCCTGTACTTTCCGCCTTACCACGTGGCTGGAATTTAATTATTATAGATATTAAAGATTGTTTCTTTTCTATACCTTTGTGTCCAAGAGATAGGCCCAGATTTGCCTTTACCATCCCCTCTATTAATCACATGGAACCTGATAAGAGGTATCAATGGAAGGTCTTACCACAGGGAATGTCCAATAGTCCTACAATGTGCCAACTTTATGTGCAAGAAGCTCTTTTGCCAGTGAGGAAACAGTTCCCCTCTTTAATTTTGCTCCTTTACATGGATGACATCCTCCTGTGCCATAAAGACCTTACCATGCTACAAAAGGCATATCCTTTTCTACTTAAAACTTTAAGTCAGTGGGGTTTACAGATAGCCACAGAAAAGGTCCAAATTTCTGATACAGGACAATTCTTGGGCTCTGTGGTGTCCCCAGATAAGATTGTGCCCCAAAAGGTAGAGATAAGAAGAGATCACCTCCATACCTTAAATGATTTTCAAAAGCTGTTGGGAGATATTAATTGGCTCAGACCCTTTTTAAAGATTCCTTCCGCTGAGTTAAGGCCTTTGTTTAGTATTTTAGAAGGAGATCCTCATATCTCCTCCCCTAGGACTCTTACTCTAGCTGCTAACCAGGCCTTACAAAAGGTGGAAAAAGCCTTACAGAATGCACAATTACAACGTATTGAGGATTCGCAGCCTTTCAGTTTGTGTGTCTTTAAGACAGCACAATTGCCAACTGCAGTTTTGTGGCAGAATGGGCCATTGTTGTGGATCCATCCAAACGTATCCCCAGCTAAAATAATAGATTGGTATCCTGATGCAATTGCACAGCTTGCCCTTAAAGGCCTAAAAGCAGCAATCACCCACTTTGGGCAAAGTCCATATCTTTTAATTGTACCTTATACCGCTGCACAGGTTCAAACCTTGGCAGCCACATCTAATGATTGGGCAGTTTTAGTTACCTCCTTTTCAGGAAAAATAGATAACCATTATCCAAAACATCCAATCTTACAGTTTGCCCAAAATCAATCTGTTGTGTTTCCACAAATAACAGTAAGAAACCCACTTAAAAATGGGATTGTGGTATATACTGATGGATCAAAAACTGGCATAGGTGCCTATGTGGCTAATGGTAAAGTGGTATCCAAACAATATAATGAAAATTCACCTCAAGTGGTAGAATGTTTAGTGGTCTTAGAAGTTTTAAAAACCTTTTTAGAACCCCTTAATATTGTGTCAGATTCCTGTTATGTGGTAAATGCAGTAAATCTTTTAGAAGTGGCTGGAGTGATTAAGCCTTCCAGTAGAGTTGCCAATATTTTTCAGCAGATACAATTAGTTTTGTTATCTAGAAGATCTCCTGTTTATATTACTCATGTTAGAGCCCACTCAGGCCTACCTGGCCCCATGGCTCTGGGAAATGATTTGGCAGATAAGGCCACTAAAGTGGTGGCTGCTGCCCTATCATCCCCGGTAGAGGCTGCAAGAAATTTTCATAACAATTTTCATGTGACGGCTGAAACATTACGCAGTCGTTTCTCCTTGACAAGAAAAGAAGCCCGTGACATTGTTACTCAATGTCAAAGCTGCTGTGAGTTTTTGCCAGTTCCTCATGTGGGAATTAACCCACGCGGTATTCGACCTCTACAGGTCTGGCAAATGGATGTTACACATGTTTCTTCCTTTGGAAAACTTCAATATCTCCATGTGTCCATTGACACATGTTCTGGCATCATGTTTGCCTCTCCGTTAACCGGAGAAAAGGCCTCACATGTGATTCAACATTGTCTTGAGGCATGGAGTGCTTGGGGGAAACCCAGACTCCTTAAGACTGATAATGGACCAGCTTATACGTCTCAAAAATTCCAACAGTTCTGCCGTCAGATGGACGTAACCCACCTGACTGGACTTCCATACAACCCTCAAGGACAGGGTATTGTTGAGCGTGCGCATCGCACCCTCAAAGCCTATCTTATAAAACAGAAGAGGGGAACTTTTGAGGAGACTGTACCCCGAGCACCAAGAGTGTCGGTGTCTTTGGCACTCTTTACACTCAATTTTTTAAATATTGATGTTCATGGCCATACTGCGGCTGAACGTCATTGTTCAGAGCCAGATAGGCCCAATGAGATGGTTAAATGGAAAAATGTCCTTGATAATAAATGGTATGGCCCGGATCCTATCTTGATAAGATCCAGGGGAGCTATCTGTGTTTTCCCACAGAATGAAGACAACCCATTTTGGGTACCAGAAAGACTCACCCGAAAAATCCAGACTGACCAAGGGAATACTAATGTCCCTCGTCTTGGTGATGTCCAGGGCGTCAATAATAAAGAGAGAGCAGCGTTGGGGGATAATGTCGACATTTCCACTCCCAATGACGGTGATGTATAATGCTCAAGTATTCTCCTGCTTTTTTACCACTAACTAGGAACTGGGTTTGGCCTTAATTCAGACAGCCTTGGCTCTGTCTGGACAGGTCCAGACGACTGACACCATTAACACTTTGTCAGCCTCAGTGACTACAGTCATAGATGAACAGGCCTCAGCTAATGTCAAGATACAGAGAGGTCTCATGCTGGTTAATCAACTCATAGATCTTGTCCAGATACAACTAGATGTATTATGACAAATAACTCAGCAGGGTTGTGAACAAAAGTTTCCGGGATTGTGTGTTACTTCCATTCAGTATGTTAAATTTACTAGGACAGCTAATTTGTCAAAAAGTCTTTTTCAGTATATGTTACAGAATTGGATGGCTGAATTTGAACAGATCCTTCGGGAATTGAGACTTCAGGTCAACTCCACGCGCTTGGACCTGTCCCTGACCAAAGGATTACCCAATTGGATCTCCTCAGCATTTTCTTTCTTTAAAAAATGGGTGGGATTAATATTATTTTGGAGATACACTTTGCTGTGGATTAGTGTTGCTTCTTTGATTGGTCTGTAAGCTTAAGGCCCAAACTAGGAGAGACAAGGTGGTTATTGCCCAGGCGCTTGCAGGACTAGAACATGGAGCTTCCCCTGATATATCTATGCTTAGGCAATAGGTCGCTGGCCACTCAGCTCTTATATCCCATGAGGCTAGACTCATTGCACGGGATAGAGTGAGTGTGCTTCAGCAGCCCGAGAGAGTTGCAAGGCTAAGCACTGCAATGGAAAGGCTCTGCGGCATATATGAGCCTATTCTAGGGAGACATGTCATCTTTCATGAAGGTTCAGTGTCCTAGTTCCCTTCCCCCAGGCAAAACGACACGGGAGCAGGTCAGGGTTGCTCTGGGTAAAAGCCTGTAAGCCTAAGAGCTAATCCTGTACATGGCTCCTTTACCTACACACTGGGGATTTGACCTCTATCTCCACTCTCATTAATATGGGTGGCCTATTTGCTCTTATTAAAAGAAAAAGGGGGAGATGTTGGGAGCCGCCCCCACATTCGCCGTTACAAGATGGCGCTGACAGCTGTGTTCTAAGTGGTAAACAAATAATCTGCGCATGTGCCAAGGGTATCTTATGACTACTTGTGCTCTGCCTTCCCCGTGACGTCAACTCGGCCGATGGGCTGCAGCCAATCAGGGAGTGACACGTCCGAGGCGAAGGAGAATGCTCCTTAAGAGGGACGGGGTTTTCGTTTTCTCTCTCTCTTGCTTCTTGCTCTCTTGCTTCTTGCACTCTGCTCCTGAAGATGTAAGAATAAAGCTTTGCCGCAGAAGATTCTGGTCTGTGGTGTTCTTCCTGGCCGGTCGTGAGAACGCGTCTAATAACACTAATTCTTAAAAACAAATATACAAACGAACAAACAAAACTACAAGAAGTGCTTTTACGTTAAGTGAGCACTTTGCTGACCAGTTATCACTGTCACAGAGTGATCAAACTTCTGTCCCAGCTGTCACTGCTGCAATCTATTAGAAGGCATGGGGTAAGAATGGCACTATTGGCAACCACAGGGGTATTGGTTATTCACAAAGGTTACGTTTTTAAGCTTTTTGAAAAGAACACAGCTATATCAGGAATCTCAGTAACTTCTCTAAGAATGTAACTGCTGGGACTGGAAAGGCAGCTCAGTTAAAAGCAGTTGCTGCTCTTGCACCCAGTTTTGTCCCCAGCACATCTAGAGGCTCACACTGCCCGGAACTTGCTGGGCACAATGACTTGGTCTTGGCCACCAGCAAGCCTGACCACAACACTCACTTGCCATTGTGGAAGGAACAAAGCTGATATAACAGCCACCACTGCAGAGGAACTCTGAGCTGCTGCTTTTGGGTGAAAACTTCTGTAGCAGCCAACTACATGACGCAGAGTTTTCACCTAACAGCATCAACACAATGCACAGTGCACCTAGCACACAGTCATTTCCCTATGTTTTCCATGAGTCAGGGCTGGGCAGGAGAAAGCTTGCTTTAGCCACATACCAGCAGCATGCTAATGAGATACACTGTTGATTTCATTCATACTTAGTTATGTATATCAGTCTAAGAGGATGGGTTTCTTGATTTATCTTCTTGAGTACATGTATGAGTATATAAATATGATGAAAGTTAAATGAATCATTAAAAAAAAATCTATGCCAGGAATAAACCCTGATCATAATGCTAAATGAAAGGCTAGTCATATAAGGCTACTTCTTGAAACAAACGGCTAAATCCAGAGACACGACATAGATCAGAGGTTACCAGGGTCTGAAGAAAGGAGAAGCTGGAAATGACTACTAATGCTGTTTCTGTGAGAGACTAAAATATTCTAAAATTATTACCGGATATCCTAAAATTCCTTGCAGTAATTACTAAACAACACAAGACGTTTTGTTAATATAAATAGGTGAAATGCACAACATAAATTTAGTGGTGAGTCTGGGCTACTCCACTTTATGCTCCTGGTAGGTTGCACTTCCAGCCACCCATCCCATAGCAATTTGGATCTGCAAATGAAACAATGAAACGCATACACAGACAGACAGATACACACACACACACACACACACACACACACACACACACACACAAAAGCACATGCACACATGTGCGCACCAGTTTATTTTAAAATGCCTAGGCTATTCAAAGGCTGGGTAGTTCTTATCCTCCCATGGCTAACACACTTTTCCATCTGGTACTCCTGGCTCAACACCTTCTAAATCTACCTTTAACTCTGCTGCCTTGTTACCTTCTATGAGGCCCAATGGTCTATGCACGCACATCTTCCCTCTTTAGCTCTAAATTTTATCCGCTAACCCACCCCACCCCCTACCTCGGTCCCAAACCAAAGTCATGGCAATTCTTCTCTCTCCTCCCCTGCACAAATCTAAGGGTTCTGGTCCCACCCCATCTCCTTTTGGCAAGCCACTGGCTGCTGGCATCTTTACTGCTCGATCAAAAACCAACTGAGGGCAAGGTCCTTCAGCATTTGGACACACAAAGTCCTGATTAAATCAAAGCATTAGAACCAATCCCCAGCACATATAAATGATATCTCAGTAGTTATTTAAATCTTTAAAGTTGCTCATGGCACAGCACAACTCAAATGCCAGATTCTTCTTCTCCAGTGAATTTCCTTTAAATAATGTTTCATATTAAAAAAATAGATCTCTATTATATTTATATTCCTTTGAGTTCTCCAAAAAAGTTTATTGCTTTAAAATAAATTATTATCATTTGAGACCAAGAATTACAGTTTCATATGCTTACTTTCAAACTAGTTTTACAACATTTAATACAATCTCATTATCTTATCAGCTTTAACCCAGTCTTCCCTTACTGAGCTCAGTCAGCAGGAAATGCAAGCTGCCTGGGAATGAAGTGAACAGGAGAGATGTCAAGGACTGGGATTGGAGAAGGAAGAGAAGCAGAGTAGCCCGCCCTGGGAGGGAGCAGTGAGAGACACTGCAGGTCAGAGGTGAACTGCAGAGATACTACAGGTCAGAGGGGGACTGCAGAGACACTGCAAGTCAGAGGGGGACTGCCCCAGAGAGCTAAGGAGGCATCGCAAAAACAGGACAAAACACAAAGATGCACTCTGGCTAGTGTGCTCAGTGCTGCTATGGTGAGAAGCAGACAAAGGGACAGCAGGACTCCTGATGGAGAGGAGATATGGGCTGTGAGAACAGCAGCCAAGGATGACTCCAGGTGATACCCTGATCAACTGGAAGACTGGAATTTGCCACCAGCTCATTTAGGGAGGCTGATAAGGAGTCTAAACAACGATGAGGACTTTAATGGTATATATATTAAATGTATAAAGAATATTCACAAGACTTCAATATCCTAGCATAGTAACTCAAGAGTTAAGCTCTTCCCTACCTTGACCAACACAGAACCCACTCTCCAACACACTTCCCCATGGTTCAAGCTCTGACTTTTAAATTCCTAGAAATAGCATCTCCCCGACTCTCTGCTCAAATTTCTCTTACTGCTTCAACCCAAAGTAAAAGGCAAGTGAGAAAATTCTTCAAATTTCCCCCAAAGCTTTCAGTCAAAGCAAATTCTCTTGACAATATTACCTCATGCAACTCAATGCTACACAATGACCTACAACTCACCAGCACCTAAGCCAATCCTTTGAAGAAAAATTATAGTTTTTAAGGAATAAATCTCTTAGAACTAAGCATGAAAAATCAGATTAGCTAGAGTCAGAGGTAGAGCCCTATCTCCTACAATTTTAAGGGTATTCTAATTTTGCTTTGGTTTTCCACAACCAAGTCAATTTACAAACAAGTGATGCATGAACATAAATATGCTATGATAAAGACAGCATTGAAGTGTTAAACGTACGCACAAGACAAGCCTCACAAGCACTCAGCCCAGGAGCCACGGCCTGAGACCAAGTCCTTTACCAACTGGGTTCTCAGGCCCATAAGTGACTCCATGCCTGCACTGAGGGAGAGTGAGGGGCACCTCCTCCTGAGCCCCTGAATGGAGGGGACTTCTTGACTCACTGTTAACAGAACACCAGCATATCCCCCTCAGTATTCTCCTGCTTGATCATCTCTCTTGGGTTTCTGATGACATTTGAATTTCAAGTTCAGCTTCACATAGACTTGAGCTCAGATGTTACATACATCACACATCACACAGTTGAACTGCTCTGGGTTTTCTTGACAGGTTACTGTGCTGTCAGGCTGGCCTCCAACCCCTGTCTCCAAGAACGTATATCATCAGGGCACACATGGGCTCAGAATGAAAGCATGCGTTACTGTACCTGGCTAACTTTCCTTACACACAATGTCCCTGTATATAGTCTATGTTCCCAATGCAGAGGGAGGCCTGACTTCTATTTCAAGGGTTTCTATGCACTTCCCTTCCTACATCCCTTCAAGAGAATGAGTTTACAACTGTGAAGTGATGGTTCACTGTGGACACAGCTTTTCTGGATTCTTCACATTCAGAGTTACTCACCAGCATGTACATCCAGATGTCAAAGGGAGTTTAACAAAGCTTTTCTATAATCCTAAAACACAGAGTCATTTTGCACACGTATGAATTCTCTTATGAAAGGCAACATTACAATACCATTTTCCCCAAAAATTCTTCATAGGTATCTTGAGGTGGGAGAGATAGCTCAGGGTAAAGAAGATGGCTCAAAGTTGCTCTTGCTAAGGATTCCAACCCCCAAATCAGGCGGGTCACAGACACCTATAACTACTCCAGCTCTAGGAGGTATGAGAGCCTCCTTTGTCCTCCTCCACAAGCACCTATAACCATGTGGCCACACACACACACATGCACACGTACACAGGCACGGGGGGTGGGGGGGGGAGAGGAGAGGAGAGGAGAGGAGAGGAGAGGAGAGGAGGAGGGGAGGGGACGAGACGAGACGAGAAGAAAATATTAAAAATAAAATTTAAAAAACAATAGCCAGGTGTAGTGGTACACGCCTTTAATCCTAACACCCATAAGGCAGAGGCAGGGTGATCTCTGTGAGCTTGAGGCCAGCATGGTCTACACAGCGAGTTCCAAAGCCAGGGACACCAATCTCAACAACAAAACAAAACCTTCTCAATTTTAATCAGGAATCCCAGGTTAAGTTGCAAATTTGGGAATCAAGAAGTTCAGAATCAAGTTACTCGAAGCAAGCTACCTGCAAATACACAACCGAGTTAACTTTCTAGGCTAGTCAAGATGAAGCTTTAAAAAGCTCTTACCCTTCTGGTTCTAAAAACACAGTAGCTAGCTACCAACAATCACAAGGTATAGATACCCATCACCACTAAATCCGGGTATACAATTATTTTAGAACTTATAAGCTTCATCTATGATTACTGGCAGAAAAGTCCAAACAGAAAGAAGTACCCACAGCTCCTCTAGATTCATAAATCCAACTCTTTACAGAAACATCTGTAAAGGAAGAAAGGTCACAATCACATGACATACATACACACACACACACACACACACACACATATATATATGTAAAATCACCATTTTCCTCAATTTAGACTCCCAATTTAAAAAACATCAAGATGAGCTAGAGAGATGCTCAGTGGCTGCTGCTCTTGCAGAGGACCCAGGTTCAATTCCCAGTGCTAACAGTCTCTCTGAACAACATGGACACCAGGCATGCACATGCAGGTAAAATACTCATGCACATAAATACTAACTTTAAGAAAAGACACCCAAAGCTCTGCAAAGCTCTCAAGGCCTCTGCATGATGAACACAGGGTCCTGACTCTTCCCAAAGCATAGCATGTTCATTCTCTGTGCCGTTGTCTCTACCTTTTATCTCCCACGTCCAGATTTCTGTTTCCCAGTTTTTAACCACTCTTTAAGCCCCAGCTGCTTCTTTAAGTCCTCTAATTAAGCAGAGCCTGATCTAGATGTCTTACTCACCCCCACAGAGCCTAGGAGATTCCCTGCCTTGCCACCAGAAGTAGGCTGTGCTTGTACGGGCTTGCAGGCACACGGCCAGACACAGAGCTCTCCTTTCAATCACAACACAATTTCTGGAGCACAGACAGCTAGCTGGTGTCTACAGCATCCATTCCAATGTCCTGCAATGGCATTCTCCAGCACCTTGTGTGCACCTGAGAGTACAAGTGCCCCACTTAGAAGGAAAGAGAAAACAAACAAACAAACAAACCAGACTGACTAGCTTTCTGCTCTGGCCATCCTTTAATTTGCATTCAACTCTAAAGAGTAGGAACAGTGAACAAGTTAACTGGACTCTCACCTAAGAGAATAGGAAGATGCAAGTAAGGGGAGTTAACAGACTTAAGTATTTCTGCTATGTTCCTTCTTCCCAGGAATACATGCCAAGATAACTAGACTTCAAGTTATGAGCCCGCCATCTAGGAAAAAAGGCAGACTCCAGGACTTTGGAAAGAACAAAGTCCTCTGTGGAAGCACTTATGTTCTGAGAACAAAGTTACACTTGCCAAGTGTGAGCGTCCCCTGAGCGCCCATTCTGAGAAGGCCTTGGTGTTGTGGCCGCTACTGCTTTCCTCACTTTCAGTGTAACACAACAGCATAAGGCAATCAGAAGGTAATGTTCCAGTTAAAATTCTCACAAAAGATCTATATACTTCCAAATGTCCATGGAATACCAAACTAGAAATTACAGTTACAATTCAGTCAAAGACAGTGGCCACAAAGGATTCAAGAACAAAATTTATTTACAAAAATGCACATTAATATTAATAAATAGTGAAATAAAATTATAGGATCACATCAGAGAACTGTCCTAATAAGGAATTCGCCTGCCCCCCCAAAATTAATCTCAACAAAATTAAGACACGGTACATAAAGGCGGAGAAAGTAACTACTGGAAATGCCTCTGTTAGCATTGAACCAAAACCTCCAACCTGGCTAGAAAAAGTGTTTGTGTACATGTGTGGGCACATTCACACATCTACCATAGCTACACACAGAACCCAGAACTAGCTGATTGATTTCGAAAGCCCTTAACGTTCTGTAATTACATCATCCAATAAAGACTTAAAATATGTTACCTATGAGATTTGGAAATTAGACAGTGGCCCACGCTGTTACTCCCAGCACTATGAGGCAGAGGCAGAAGCAGGTGGACCTCTGTGAGTTTGAAGCTAGCCTGGTCTACATAGTGAGTTCCTGGACATCCAGAGCTATATAGCAAGACCCTGTCTAAAAAAAAAAAAAAAAAAAAAAGATTGGGGAATTAGAGAGTCCTAACAATCTAGTTGTTAACAATTTTTCTTCTAAATGTTCCACTCAGTACATACACATCACATTCAGGTTTTGGCTGGAGGTAAAAGATGTATGATAGTGGCAATAAGTGGATGACCCCTGCCCTGAAACTTCCAGTTGCTAATGCTCTGCACTAAGCTCAGAAGTGGAAAAACAAGCTGTAAAAAGGCACAGGTCAACTTCCAGGGCCTTGAAGATCAAACCCTTCATCATCTTTTCGGTGAGAGAAACTGGAATCTGTGCACTGCAGCTTCCTTAAAGCCAAGTTTCCCAAGCTTTTCTCCAGAAAGTCAGTCACCTAGTGAAGATGAGAATCATTCCTCAGGGTATGACTGTCCATCACAGAAGGGAGAACGTATCCAGTACCTGACGTCTTGGAAGCATGCTGGGAAACCATGGGATCTACAGTGCCTTCAACACCTGAAGAAAGCCATGCAGAACAGAAATAAATGTACTGCAGAGACAGATCAGCAGAGGGGCGAAGGCTGGAGGTCAGTGCTGTTGTGACTCTCACTGCCCAGCCAACATGCACACCGGGTAATAACAAACACCTGAGAGTTATCAAGAACTGTTGTGATCCACACCGCACTGGTAAACTAAGGCCTACCATCGAAGAATCTGCATGTGGAAAAGAAGTTTACATTAAATTTCAATACATGTTACTAAGAAGTAAAGCACTGTCATTTTACTGCCTAATCTTCAAAACATTGAAAAGAAATTTGTTCAACTGAGCTACAATCTGTTTTCAGTAGGGGAAACATGCTGCCTTTAACACAGAGGGCAGGATATCATCCCATGAAATCATGATGTTTGAGTCCATCCTGCAAACAGGAAACAGGCTGCCCAGGTATAATTACAGCTGTAGCCTAAAGTGCCTCGGGTTCACCCAGAAATTAAAGCCCAAGGAGGAGGGTCAGCAGAATTCACTCTCTACCTTGCTACAGCCTGCAACTTTTAATGATACTCTCACCATGTTACATAACTAGCAGCACACAACAATCTGATTCAAACCTCATTAGCCACAGACTGCCACTGTTTCTCACTGCAATCAATGGCTACCTTTGCCAGAGGGCGAAGAAAGGCAACACACACATCATCTACCCAATGCTATGGCGCCCCCACCACAAAGAACCAGCTAAGCAGCCCCAGCCAGACGGCCCAGAACACACCACACATTTTACTTTCCCCAGGCTCATTGCTCTCTTCCTTCTTTTAACTATGCCATATCCTATATGGACACAAGGAAAACTCAATCTGAGTGTTTGGTACAGTAGGGTGCACAGGTTCCAGAAGCTGATAGAGCAACCCAACCAAAATAAATAACCAGATGTGATGGCACAGGCTTGTAATCTTAGCATCTGGAGGCAGAGGTACGAGTTCAAGGGCATTCTGGACTACATAGCAAGTCTGGGCCCAGTCTGGGTCACCAGAACACCTGTCTGGGAAGGAAGGAAGGAAGGAAGGAAGGAAGGAAGGAAGGAAGGAAGGAAGGAAGGAAGGAAAAGTCAGTTGAAAAGATTCACCTACAGGAAGTGACAAAATGATGAACGGCATTTGTGACAAAGACACTGCAGAAGTTGAAGTGGTAACAACAGTTATCTAAAGGACTGAGTGGGGAAACACTAAAGAAGGAGAGTGCCAAGGAGGTCACCACCTAGCAATCATACTCGCCTCACTATGCAGTCCCCCAGATGGCCTGGACCTCACACCTGTCTACCTGCCTGGTATTAGAGGTGTGGGCCACCATGCATGGCTACAAAACTATTTTTCCTCTAAGCTTAATATGTACAAACCTTATATAGGTTAGATTTTGATAGACCAATTCTTCTAAGTTGTTTTGGAATTTTATAATTTCTGGGGTTCATTTTAGAGGGGGAAAATGTTACCAAAAAGGGTAAAAGGAATAATGTGATTTGTTACTACTGCTACTAACCTCATCTGGATCATAAGCTCTGATAGAGCAGTTGAGTGTGAAACCGTCCTGCTCCATGGAGGAACTGTTTCCATACAACAGGCATTATGGGCTGGCATCTAGCAGAAACCCTCAACTACTACTCTAAGCGTTTCTAAACCTACTGGGTTTTCAACTTTAACGGTAACTCCCATACACTAAGAAAATCCAAGCACTCTTTGTTTAAAAAAGAAACACACAGCCAGAGTTGGTGATGGCTCACCCCTGTAATCCCAGCACTTGGAAGCTGAGGCAGGAGGATTGGCCAGAGTTCAAGGTCTGCCTAGCAAAACCCTGTCAGAAAGAAAAGAAATCACATGTACCCTTTCGCTTAGCCTCTGTCAAAGCAACCAACAAATTCCATTGATCGCCCAGTGTCCGTTGCTAGGTAGGCATACACTTGATAGTGCTAGGCAACAGGCATGATGTGATCAACTCCACCAGACTTCAAAACTTTTTCCACAGAAAGATAAACAAGATATACTTAGCACCACACCCATCTAAACGCAGCAGCAGCCAGAAATACCCACCCCCCACCCCCCTCCAGCTGCTCAGGAAACACTGTCTTTTACGATCAAGATAAAGATCTAGCCTACAGTGTTCGGCCGTTCCTGCCTTCCAGGTTGGCCGGGACTCCTTTCGCCGGGGCCATCACAAACCGGACACACACACACACACACACACACACACACACAGAGACACGCTTCGGATCGCTGGCACACCTCCAAATACCTCGACCATCCCCGCCAGCTCCTTCTGCAACCGAAAAGTCCGGGCCACTGAGCATGCTCTGACCCTAAGACGGCCGCCACCGGGGAAGTTCCCAGAGCTTAGGGTTCCCGGCTCGGCGCAGCCAGAAGCGCAGAGGAGAAAGGGCAGGGGGAGGGGATGGAGTCTGAACTTGGGCACGCATGCCCAAGGGAACCACCGGGACCGGGGCAGAGACAAAAGCTGCTTCGCTTCCTCACACAAAGTTTAGCGCAGCGAGGGAGCCTCTGCGACGTCCGGAGAGTGACGGGCGGGCGAGCGGGCGGGCGGGCGGGCGGGCGGGCGCAGGGGCGGGTCGCCGCCAGCCGGCTGGCCGGAGTGTAATTCCCACCGATAAGCGCGGATCCTTATCTCCCAGACACAAAGCGGCGGGGCGCGCGCTCGGCCTAGGCCGCCTGCGCGGCTCCGCGCGCGGGCCCGGGCGTCGGTGGCGCGCCGAGGTGGCAGCGGCCTCGTCCGCGCCGGCCTCGTCGGCCGCGCGGGGCCTCCTTAGCACCGGGGCCTCCCGCGCTGCGCGGAGCCCCGTCCCGTGCCGTCAGGTCCCGCGTGGGGAGCCTCTAGGCCTCCAGCCTCACGCGGGCCGCTGCCGCCGGCGCTTGTCCCTCCGCCGGGCCCCGAGCGCCCGCCCTGGGGCCCCTCACTCACCTCCCCGCCGCCCAGGCGCGCTCTCCTCACGCCGTCGCCGCGCTGTGCACGCGCCGCAACTTTATTAGCAGCTCGGCCCCGGGACAAGCGCTCGGCGCCCGCTCGCCGGGGACCCGGATGATGAGGGGGAGGGGGGGCGGCGGCGGAGGGCCGCGGCGGCCGGCGCATGCGCGTCGGGAGTGGCCGAGGCCTGGCTTCTGCTGTCCGCAGCGAGCCTGGAAGTGGCACTTGGGTTAGCCAAGCTCACCCGCCTTATAGCGAAACGGTCGTCCTCGCTCTGGAGAGCTGGAGACCTTTCTAGCCAATCTAAAGCGTTAAAAAGTATCTTCAGCTACAACTTCGCCGTTTTCATTGATTTGTAATAGAAACCCTAAGAGACAGAGACCTCTGGCTGAGCATCAGATACCACACAGCTTACTAGATGTAGCCTTAATATTGCTCCCAAAGGGGGAAAATCCTCTGCAGGTGGAGATAGTGCTGAACCCGGAGCTGAGGACGAGTGGCCATTTCTCAGGACACAGTCCCAGCTGTTCACGGGACACCGCCCCACATCTGGAAGCCGGGAGCGCCTTGAGCTCTCAGGCTTCAGCAAGTGGAGGCTTAGAGGTGCTCGAGCTGTCTTACAGGGTAGCTCTGTACTAATCCGGCTGTCTGGCTTCTCTTCCCCTCCAAACGGTCAGCTTGGACAGCAAGGGAAAGCTTTTTAAAATAGTTTCGTGTTTATTTTTAAAGGTCTTTAAAACTGATCCCCCCCCCCCCCACACACACACACCGGTTTTCTTTTTGAGTAAATTGGAACTATTTTTAACCTTTCCCAGTCAATCCCATCCTCCAATATCAATTCTGTAGATCCCTAATTCTGACAGTTTCTCCTCACTTTTATTACCACCTCCTCCGCCTGAACCAGGGTCACCTCACTTGACACACAAATGCGGCGGTTTCCATGTTTCTCCAGACTCCAACGGCTTGTTTCTATTTGGAAGAGATTAAATAAATGCCGTGAGGAGGCGTTTATGGAAGCAGCCATGTCAAAGGGTGATAGGTGAGAATCCGGCCAGAGCTGGGGAACTAGAGAGAGAGCACCAAGGGAAGGCAGCAGCTGTGACTGCAGCCAACCATCCGCAGGAAGAAATGTGGCAGTGTCCGCCCATTATTGGCAGATCTTCTGGCTTTTCGAAGAAAGTTGGAAATGCATCTTTTTCTATACTAAAAGGAAATCACACATTTATCTGATCAGCTGCCTCTTTGTCTCTTTCCTGGGCTCCCTGACCTGCCCTCCCCTTCTCTTTTTTAGACATTGAGAAGACTCACCCTGGTACAAGCCAAACAAAACAAGCCCATGGTCCCAATATAGCCTACAGGCCATCAGTGTGCAATCTCAGGTCTCCATCTTAAACTTCTTTACTACATCATAAACTCTGCGCAGGAGGACTCTGTATGCGCCAACACTGCCTGGCTTACTGATTCCTGGCTGTTAAGTCTTTGCTGTTACCGGCCCTTGGAAGGCATGGCTTCTGGAGCCTGGCATGGATTTACAACTCCCAGACGTACCTATAACCCTACTGAAAGAATGCCCTTTTTTCGGAACTGATGTTTGCAGCCGACTTTGCTTAATATTGTGTGTATCAGCGCCGTTCCTCACTTCAAGAAACTATTAAAAATCATTTCACAAATTGTGTGCATATTTGTAAGAACACTTCGTGAGTACTGGGGTCCTGTCCCGAACCGTGGGTATAATCCTAAAAGCAAGTATTTCACTTCCTCAACTGTGTATCTGCACACTGGGCAAATTAACTTGAGACTCCAGGCTCTCGGGTGGCTTTGTACATTCAGGCCAGGCCCTCAGTTACAAGAGATAATAACACAGAAAGGAAGCATGGGGGCTTTAGCAGCCAGTAGGACTCTTCCAGAGAATTGAGAAGTAACCTAAACTTCACAGGATGTAGAACTCAGAGGGCCCAGTATACAGTTGTCAAAGATTACTGTCAGGCTTGCCAGAGGCATAAAGAAGTCTTGCTTAGGGTAATCAACTGAATCTAAGAACAAATGTGGCACAGTGTGATCTGACCAGATGATACATGATGCATGCAGTGGGAATCAAGATCTGTAAATATATATCATAAGTAATATAAATAATATAAATATATAACTATATAGAGAAATATGATAAATAATATAGATATAAAGTATATATATCTATATATACACATACATAATTTCAAGATTTCTGGATCATTAAGCCCTGCAGTTGTCAGCCAGGAAACACAGTCCCCTGCCTTGCAATTTGAAGACTTTCTCTGTTGTCCCAGGCAGCATGGCCATGGGAACCTAGCAGGTAGATGCCAGAGATGATATAAACACCCCAATCAGTGGTTCTCAACCTTCCTAATGTTGTGACTCTTTAATATAGTTCCTCATGTGTGGTGACCCCCCAACCATAAAGTTATTTTTCTCGCTACTGTATAACTGGAATTTCGCTATTGCTATGAATGTCTGTGTTTTCTGCTGGTCTTAGGCATCCCCTGTGAAAAGGTTGTTTAACCCCCAATGGGATTCTGACACACGGGCTGAGAACAACTGCCTTAAATGTATACAATGACCTCCTTGTGCTAAGAACTACACAGCTCCCATGGTGACGTGAAAGAGCAAGAAACCTCAACCTCCAAATCCTTTGTACTTGATTACATTTCCTTTAAGAAGAAATTGGGCCTTTTCTCCCCAACTCTTTCGATATTGATTACGTTAGTCATTTGATAAACAGAATTAGCCTAAAGGGTTTATCCATGGCCCACTCCCACTTTACATTTTTCCTGACCCAAGAAGTAAGCAATTTTCAGGAAAATTGGGAAAACACATAGATCATCTTCTCTTATGTTTTATTTTTAAATATAAAATAATTGAGGCGAGGTGGGTTTTGGTTGAAAATTATTAATAAATATTTTAAGTCCACATTTTTGCTTTAACTCAGAAGACCCTCCCTAATATACCTACACATCCAGTGGAGCTAGAAGAATCCAGGGTTTGGTGGCATCACCCAACAGAAGCATCAAGGAGTGACATTATCACAGGCATCCACACCTTCATAGCCCCCCAGAGACACCCGCCATCCTCAGTTATGGAACGTGGGCACCAGAGGAAGAAATGCCTAAGTTTATATGCGTTCCGCAGACAGGATCCTACGGTAGAATAAAGCTCCCGTTTCAAACTCTGAGTGCTTTCTGTCTTCTTACCCTGGCAGACAACCCCCAGCCTCTATCCTTAGTACTGGAAACACTGTAAGAAGCACAGCTAAACCAAGCAGCGCTCCAAAACCAGTGAGCTACAAAGAATCGACTCATGAAGACGCCAGGCAGGCCAGGGAGAGGAGAGCACCTACAGCCCAGCTGGCCAGAAGTTTTGTGGTTGTCTTTTAGGAGAATAAACCAGGGAGGGAGAGCTGGCCTAGCGGGTAAGAACACAAACTACTCTTCCAGAGGACCTGGGTTAGATTCCAGAACCCACATGGGAGTGGTCCACAACCACCTATAACTGAAGCTCCAAGGGAGCCACCGCCCTCTTCTGGCCTCTGTGGGCAATTGCACTTACATGCACACACCCACAAGAGATGAGCAAATATACAAATAATTAAACATAAAAACAAATCTTAAAAAAGATAGAGAATAAATCAAGGGGCCACACCAACTAGAGATTACACCAAAGTGGTTTTTAATAGAATAATTTAAAGTATTTTCCAGTAAAATTCTAATGTGAAGGCTTCCACACCAATCAGTAAGCCAGGTGTGGAAGCACACACCAGTAATCCCAGCACTGGATAGGATGACATGGGAGGATGACATGTGAGTTCAAGGCCAGCCTGGACTGCATAGTGAGGCCCCGTTTCAAAAATCAAAAAGAACGTATTGAAAGATAAAATTCTTAACTTGGAAGCTGAAGCAATAACACGCAATAAGAGTAAGAGGAGAAGGAGGAGGAGGAGGAAGAGGAAGAAGAAGGAGAAGGAGGAAGGAGAAGGAGGAGGAGGAAGAGGAGGAAGAGAAGGAGAAGGGGAAGAAGAGAATGACAGCTGTGTCCACTCAAAGCCCAGGAAACTCTTTGAAGCTTCAGGGATGACAGCAGAGAAACCATAAGCCCCCACAATTATTGAGCACACTTTATGTGTGTACCTATATGTGAATTTTCTAAAGACAAAGTCCATGACTTTCATCAGATTCTCAAATTGTTTCCAAACTTGCACATACTTATAGACACTTAAGGCGGCAGTTGCTTTATGCATGGTAAACAACTAGTGTGTCTATGTTACATTACAGCCCCTCTTTTTTTTTTCTTCCTTTTTTATTCACATCAACATAATTAGGAGACTCCTCTCTGGGGAAGGCAGCTTAATGTAGAATGCAAGAACCTGGCTCGCCTGTCTGCAACCATCTGCTACATTAAAGAAGACTTCCTGTGGCTGGAATCCAAAACATGAAATTAAAAGGGTTGCTTGCACCCAGAGTCGTAAAACAAAGAGGCTCTCCACAGCCGGGCTTGGAGGGAACATTCGTCTCTCTCTGGTTTAAGCGGCATCTGTTCTCTCCCGCTGGCGAACAGCCCCCAGTTAACTCCGCTAACTCCCAAGGTTCTGCTTTCTCAGCTTACATCCTCAGAGACTCCATCTCAGAGGAGTCAAACCATATGTGCGCCAACACACTTCAAATCCAGAACAGCAGGTGAAAATCTGGGAGTGTGAAGGAATTGAAGAGAGGGAGGAAGGAGACAAAAGATGCATGTCTCCAGGAAGCCTTTGACTGCGTGTAATGTTAATCACGAGAGCTCTGAAGCCAGAATTCTTGGCGTGAAACAGGGCCATATAACTTCTATCTGTGTGACCTTGAGCAGGTTATATAGCCAATTCCTGCTTCTGTCTCTTTGTCTATAAAACTGAGATAACAGGGGTATCAACACAATAGAATTAGCCTGAGGATTAAATGCCTGGAACTTTCAAGGCATGCAGAATAGTGGCTGACATGAGGCAAAGGCTTAATGGTGTTTTGTTTCCTGCTGATATGCCAGAAAATTCCATGTATTCTTAGCAAATGTGTTAGTTACATGAAATGTATCCACGTTATAGGAAAATAACTTGCCTTTTCTCTACATTGTAATAGGTGATGATCTCACTCATCTGAAGGGGCTCTGATACCATCTGTTGCAGAGAATACACATACGGGGAGGGGGGAGACAGAGAGAGAGACAGAGAGATGAGAGAGAGACAGAGAACAGAGAGCTGTGTATTCTTGGGGCCTGCATATATTAGGCAAGCACTGTAGCAGTAAACTACACAATTTCTAAATGGCTGTGTCTAATTCAAAGGTGGCTAATGAACTCCAGACACTTTAATCCACCTCATTCACCCACAGCTTCCCCACCGTAGGGTAGTGGCTGCAGGGTTATTTTCTGCCTTCTTACCTCCTGATGCTCGTTCTCCTGCCTCCTCTGGGACACCATTCCTTTCCTACTTTAACCACAGTGCATACTGCCTATCCGAGAGGTGAGGCACAAGACCCAGGGAGCTAGCAGAGTACCTTTAAGCCATCTAGGCCACTGTGATTAGCTCACATATGGACAGTAAGCTAATAGACACCTATTATCTCTTAGTAGATGAGAGATGCCAGGATGACAAGAGAAAAAAGTTTCTCTCTCTCTGTTTGTGCTGGTTCTGAGGCTAACAGGGACCATCTTGATACCATATGGAGGAAATCTGTTTGGAAACAAAGCCAACACAGAGAATCAGAGCTGAGGTAACAAATGCCTGTCAGAGTCTGAGTTTCTGGATCCAGCTTCCCCTGAGGCTTCGGAGATGCTTCTTAGACTTTCCAATTACTTTAGCCACTAGGGTCTATTCCTGTGTGTGAAAGTATGTGTCATGAGTGTGCATGTGTGTTTCTGTGCACATGTGTCATGTGTGTATGTGTGCGCATGTGTGTTTGTGTGCATACATGTGCATGCATGTGTTTTTGTGTGTGTACACAAGTGTGTGTGCATGTGTGCCTGTGTCTTTGTGGGTGTGCATGAGTGTGCATGCGTGTTTGTGTATGTGTTCTGCTCAAGTGAATGCGTGAGCAGGGTCTCTTGTCTGTTGCTGTTGCACTGCTCTGTGTACTCTGGAGCTCTGAGCTCAGGCCATCAGCTCTGGGTAGCAAGCACTTTGACCCACAGAGCTACCCTCTCCCCACCAGCCTCCTACAGTCTGCTTTTGTTTCTACAAGTTACACTTCTGCCTCTTGCGACATCTACCACGGCAAGCTCACTGGATGTATTAGGCACAGATTTGAAAGTCTGATGTTTGACATCCTGCCCCTGCTGCCTGGTCCTGCCCCAACCTTCCCTACAGCAGGAGATAGAGCAGTTCTCCAGATCCATCGGTGATGATAGGATTGTGGTGATGTGCACAAGTCTTCTGTCTGCCTTTGCTACGGATGCCACGCGGCGTCTTACACGATTGATGATGGGATTTGCTTCCTTGCTTCTCAGGAGAACTTGCTGTGATGACTTTGGCAGGGAACATGATGGGATATAATTGTTCAAAGTGTTTGCTGTCCACCTTTAAATCAACCCCAGAGCCAGACATAGTGACACTCACTTAGAATCTCAATACTCAGGAGGTGGAAGCAGGGAGATCTCAAGTTTGAGGCCAGCATGAGCCCCACAGTGCACACACTTACACATGCTATGGAGTTGACACCAACAGCTCCCTATGGGGAGCCAATCACCAAGCTGCCCGAGCAGATTCACAGCCTCGTGTGGGAAAAGTCAACATCTTGCTCTGCAGCCCACGGAGACGGTAATTTGCTCTGTGGCGGTGGGCAACCAATCTTTTTTTCATTTACTTATTCCTAAATTCAAGAAGATGGTAAACATTTACTGAACGCCTACGAGGGATTAAGTGTGTTTTAGATGTCAGGGATATTAGACAAAACAGATTAAAACCTAAGTTAGTATGGTGTCAATATGTCATTTTAAAGGATGTATTGTTCTTGCTTCTGCAGTTGTGGTTGTGTGGGTGGATTTGTGCACATAAGTATAGTTGCCCTAGGAGGCCCCAATGCATGCTGGAGTTACAGGGGTTGTGAGCTGCCAACACGGTGCTAGGAAGAGCCAGAAACACTCTTAACTATTAAGCCATCTCTAGGTCAGCCTTTTTTAAGTAGAAAAGCAGATAATTGTTAATATGTAACAAGGGGGTAGGGACCTGGCAGGAATCTAGAACCTCAGAGGAAGGCTGGGAGAAAAACTAAGAGGATGCAGAGAGCCTGTGGCTGCTGTGTAGCTGCGGTTGGTTCCAAAGGGCAGCCCTCCACTCTGAGTCCAGCATCAAGACTTACCGCTCCTACTTGGAAACTATCTCAGATTCGTCCGCTTGTCCTCACATTTGTTGTCTAGGACAAGCAGCACTAGATTCAAGCCCAGCTCATTACCATGTACCTGTGAGGTGTCTGCTGTGTCCAGCTTTGAAAATTTAAATAAGAATGTTAGCCTTTCAAGGCCTCTCACTGGATTTAAGATGAAACTCAGACACCTCCCCCCCACCCACTGCCTGCCCAGAGGGTATCTTCCCACCCTCGGGTGTCACATGCTCTCAGCAAATCAGAGCCTTCATGGATATGCCACCCCCCCCCCAACACCATCCTTCCATGGTGGAAACTTCTGGAATGCCATGCCAGATAGCAGAGAACTATCTTGTTACTTGTCTACCAACATCTCTGCTTAGATGTGTGTTTCTCACAAAGGCTCTTCTCTGCCACATCTGTGCTCTCCCCATCCCTCTTTACCATGTCTACTCCGCTGCTCTCCCTTTCACACTCAGAGAACATCCAGTTCTTGCCTTGCTGGGATTCACTTCTCACAGGTCAGGACTTGATCAAAGTCTGCATACCCCACTGTAATTAAGTTCCACTTCACAACTGAATGCAGGCCCTCAATTACTATGTACTAAGGTATGACTCCCTCCTTCCTGGGACAGAAAATCAACCTTTAGATTTAGCATTTATTCATTCATTCATTCATTCATTCATTCATTCATTCATGTATGAATGCATGCATGTGTGCAATACAACAGTATGTATGCATAAGGGCTAGGAGATGGCTCATCCATGAAGGACTTTTTCACACAATCATTAAGCCCCAAGTGCAGATCCCAGCACCCATGTAGAGAACTAAGCATAGCAGTTTATGCCTGGGACCCCAGCATGAAGGGGCTGAAGGCCGGAAGATCCCGAGGGCTTTCTGGGCAGGCAGTCTAACTGAATGGAGAGACCCAAGTTCAGTGAGTGACCCCACCTAAAAAAAATAGGGTGAGAAGTCATTAAGGAATATAGATACTCAACATCAACTTCTGGCTTCCACATACTCACATGTGTACATACACACACACATGCATGCACACACACACACACTCTCACATGTACTCTCTCACACATACACTCACCACACATACTCTAGTACACACATTCAGACACACACACTCTCATTCATGCTCACACACACTCACATGAACACTCTCTCACACACAATATACCAATGCACATGTGCACAAACACACATACACACACACACTCACACTGTCTCACACATACACACTCACACCGATGCACATGTACACACACACACTCTCACACATGCTCTCACACACACACTCACATATACACTCTTCCTCACACACACATACAATACACTGATACACATGTACATGAACACACACACATACACACAGGCAGTGACTCCTATGTGCCAGGCATTGTGTTAAGCAATGGGGATTGTGCTAAATGAAGTGTCAAACATCAGGCATACAAAGATGTTTTTCCTGCCCTGGTGACACTCCCAGTCAATCTCCCAGTCTCCTAGTCTCCTAGTCTCCTAGTCTCCCAGTCTCCCAGTCGTCTCCCAGTCTCCCAGTCTCCCAGTCTCCCAGTCTCCCAGTCTCCCAGTCTCCCAGTCTCCTGAGCATGCTTGGTGTGTTTTGTTTTCAAATTTCTCAAATATTTCATGTAAGAACTAGAAATGAGAAAATCAAAATCTGTCATTTTCAATCTGCCAACCCAACTGTCCCCCGTGGAGGAGATGAGTGGGACCTTCAGCCCCTTCATGCAGGGGTCCCAGGCATATAAACTGCTATGCTTAGTTCTCTACATGAGTTCTGGGATCTGCACTTGGGGCTTAATGATTGTGTGAAAAGGTCCTTTATGGATGAGCCATCTCCTAGCCCTTATGCATAATACTGTTGTATTGCACACATGCATGCATGCATACATGAATGAATGAAGGAGCTCCTTGTTTGGCAAAGATTGGCCGTGAATATGGACCATTCAGTTGAAAAACATGCAAAGTAATGAACTTTTCCTGAGGTGAAGATTTTACCCCTAAGCAATGAAACTACTCACAGTCGTCATTCATATGCTAAGTAGAATCAGACTTACTATAGACAACTCTTCCTGAAATACGGATTTTAAAGAAGGAACTTCAGGACTCAGTGTGATGAAACAAACTTGCAATTCTAGAGGCAGAAACAGAAGGACCATGAGTTCAAAGCCAGTCTGGGTTTATAAAGAAACCCTGTTCAAAAAGAAAGGGAGAGAGAGAGAGAGAGAGGAAGAGAAAGACAACAATCACCCCAAATTTACAGTTACACTTTTTAAAGATAAATACATATTTATTGGAAACTTTAAATCACAGAGAAAAGATAAAAGTGCTTGAATCCCTATGAATAAACATAGCTGTGGCCAGCAGGTGAAGAAGTGCCTTTATCTGCCCATCCCCACACATGGATGGGTGACAATGCACACTGAGCAAGTACTTACTTGTCCTGCTCCTGTGCTTCATGGGATGCCACAGGCAACTTACAACTCGGCAACAGTTAATAACATTATCATATTTACTGTTTTCTTTTTTTAAATTAAGAAGCTATAGTATGAACCATTAAAAAAAAGTGCCACTGTCACCATATTCTAGACTAGTCCACAGATCCACAGGAGGTTTTGGCTCTTCCTAAAACGACATCTTAAGGTGCCTCTCTGTGGCTGGAGAGATTGCTCAGTGGTTAGGAGCACTCGCTGCCATTCCAGAAGACTTAAGTTTAATTAAGTCTCACAACTGCCTGAAACTGGAGTACCAGGGGACCGGATGACTGTCCCATCTCTTAACCCATCTCTTTCCCGGTCTTATAGTTCTCTTCCTTCTCTGTGAGGACAGATTGAGTTTAGAAATCTTCTCTTGGCACTTGGTATTCTGGGAAGTGTGTCAAAAGGAAAGGCAGTGGGACGTGTAAGGCAGTGAGGGGGTTGTACAGCCGTTTCCCATGCGCAGAAATGGGAGCTCCGTGAAGCTAGTTCTCAAGTGCATCCAGGTAGGCAGAAACAAAGCTAGAACTCACATCCAGCTGAGCCTAACCACTGCACCACACTGCCTACCTACCCTCTTGGCTCCATGAAACACAGAACCATCCTCAACTGTGTACTCGGACAACAAGGATTTTCATGCCAAACTTTAGGGAGTCACAACGCTCTGAGAACCAAGCTGGGAAAATAACAGGTTACTAAGCAAAAGAATAAATAAATAAATGTGTTGGCACACATAATTGCAATTTGTAATCAGAATCCATGTCATTTGGTGGCGGCAAAGTCATACAGAGCAAGCAGGCCATAAAACTTTATTCTAACAGTCTGGCGAGGGCCCTGGGCAAGATTTAAAGGGCCCTAATTGAACGGAGTCAGTGTTCCAGCATGTTTATCTGGAAGGAAATAGGGGAATAGTGAAACCTATTTATTCTCTCTGCTCAGTGGCACATGCTTGTGTGGCTGTGCTGTTGACAACACGTGGGTGTTACTATCATGCCACATTAGAGGCGATTTGGACTGATGATTCAAGTCAGGGAAGTTATTCAAAGTCAACACGGGCTCCCTGACTCACGTGGAGGTGGGGTAAGGTTTCCACAGCAAAGAGGAGCCACCTGCAGGGTGCAGCCTGGCTGCGATCTGAGCAGTGGCTTCCACAGACCCAGATTCAGAGAGTCCTGTTGCATTCACTATAGGCTAAACACTGCAGCTTGGATTTTTTGAAAAAGCAAGGAAGAAGGTCACACGATGTCTCCACGCTGCTGTGTCGTGATGGAGTAGAAGGAGCCCCTACCAGGTCACTGTCAGAATCAAGAATCTGTGTGAATTCAGTAGACCAATGTGGTCCTGGCTCTGATGGCCCCGAAGTCGAACAAAAGCCATCTAGGGGTCTGCTTCTAGCTTCAGAGCCTCAGGAAAATGAGTGTTTCTTACAAATCGTGGAATGCTTATCTTACTTGCTTATGATTGCTGAATGAGATCCTATTCTTTAGCCTCGACGTCCTTCTGATCTCTGGTCGGGACATTGCTACCAGGCTTCTAGAATAACAACAGTCCCTAGAATGGCCTTCCTGTTCTTTTATCCCCAGAATTTTTGGTAGTTAGAATTCTATAAAGAAAAACTCCATAGTCCACCATTACCATGCAAAATGACGCTCTCTGTTTAAAGATCATGCCAAGCTGCTGTTCAAGAAAGGAGTGGCTTCTGCCACCCTCTGTCACCTGCAACTTGTCAGGCAGAGCATGTTGGCCCTCACTTGGACCACCATGGCCAGAACTGCCTCTACTTCAGTCAATCACAGGGCTAAAGCCAATCTAAAGCCAATCACTGACACAAAAAAGAAGGTAGTTGTGTTGTGAGCATAGTAGACACCATGGGCTTCCTGCAACCCACCCCAGCCAGACCAGCACTCAAAGTCAGAGCCAGGGCATCTGCTTCAGAGAGAGAGCTTTCCTACGTAAGGCAGGCATTGGCTTCCAATCATGTACACACTGGGCAGGCTTTCATTCATCCTCTACAATGTGTATGTAAATGTAATACATACACAGAGATACCACACTATGTGATGGCGGGCACCAGGCACAATGACAAGCAACACTCGTCTCAACAAGCAACACTTGGACTGTGTAACCCAGCTGGAGAAATGAGGCAATGACCAAAGAGCCACACTGTGTAAAAAGGAGCCTGGGACAAGACAGCTACAAAGCCAGAGGCTTAGAAGGCTGCTCTGCTCAAGGGGAAGACCTGAAAGGAACCTGAATAAGTTATGTCCGAGGGGCATAGGGATGGATGAGCCTTCTAAGTAGAGTGATCCCAGCCACATGAGTGATCATGATGGTGACTATGAGAAACCAAAGACAGTTCAAGGTGTCGGGGAGAAGAAGCAGAGTGAGGCAGCTTGCACAAGTGGACAGGGTACATACGTCAGAGTCTGGACACCAGAGGGTTCCAGAGCTGTCCCAAACTGAACCAAATGCCAGAGGTGGACACCAAATTCTTCTGGGTCTTCAGTAGTTACTTTGATAGTGAGAAGGGGGTGCCAGAGAAAGTGATTGCAGAGGGGGAGGTGTCAGGAACACATGGGTACTTAAACACCAGTCTTAGCCTTCATCTGACCTTTCAGGGCAATGCCACAGTCTTACCTGTGACTTCTACTCAGGGCCATTGCAAGACACCCTACTCCCTATCCTGTGATGTATTGATCACCTATTGGGCCTTCCTGAAGCCTTGCAAAGCTCCTCTGCCATGCTCTGGTCCCCTACCTGCACATCTGCTGATGGGCAGAGCATGCTCAAGAAATGGAAGGGGCATGGCAGGCAGGTGGGGGAGCACAGAGGGCAGGTGGGGGAGCACAGAGGCAGGTGGGGGAGCACAGAGGGCAGGTGGGGGAGCACAGAGGCAGGTGGGGGAGCACAGAGGGCAGGTGGAGGAGCACGGGAGCAGGTAGGGGAGCACAGAGGCAGGTGGGGGAGCACAGAGGGCAGGTGGAGGAGCATGGAAGGCAGGTGGGGGAGCACAGAGGCAGGTGGGGGAGCACAGAGGGCAGGTGGAGGAGCACGGAAGGCAGGTGGGGGAGCACAGAGGGCAGGTGGAGGAGCACGGAAGGCAGGCCGAAGACTGACTGGCTGTTTTCAATCTCCTGAGAGAGTAACCTTGAAGGGAAAGTCCGGGAAGAACACCCCCAAAGTTAGCAGCCAAATAACTTCTGTGCACAGGGTGAGGGCCACATGAGTTAATTACAAAATGCTAAACAATAAGACTTGAACTAAGCCCACGCCCACACAATTTGTTCCTACCGAGTTACAACATACGATTTGTTTGCTTGTGTTTCGTTTCAATTATGGGGGCTTTAGTTATTGAACTCAGGCCAGTGTTGCAGTATGGCTGGAGCCCAGGCACATTTTTCACTTGGTCTCTGGGCTGTGAAAGGATCCTCTTGTCCACAGTGCCCTAAGGAACGTCCCTGAGTCTGAGTCAGAAAAGTTCCTGGGTAAGGAATCAGCCCATCAGGGGTGAGGCTGGAGTAGATGTTTCCCTTAGGTAACATTATAAACATCACACATTTACCTGTGAACTGGAGGGAAATCTCAGAGAGTCCAATTCCAGCTGCAAAACTGAGGAAGGCCTCCTACTTGATGGGACTGCCTAGGAGAAAGAAAACATTATCATGTGATCCACCCCCTAGCCAGGACCTGGGGACTGCGCTCAGGATAAAGCCAGGATTCTCTCTCCTTCTGGCATGGAGAAAGGATCAGGGACCCACCCGCTTGCTGCTTGGAACCAACACCTGGCCCTCCCACAGGACACACCAAGCAAATTGAACTTTTACGAATGTGAATGTTTTTATTGAGAGGACCCTTTGTCTGTTTTCAAAGCTTATGATTGCTCCAGGATCTCTTATAAATACACGACACATCACACACCAACAGTGGAAGCAACTAACTAGGAAATGCTCTCAGGGAGGAGAAGGTAGCTTTGCAGAGGAGAAGGGTTGCCTGTTTTGAAGTGGAACTCACTACTAGACACTCTCTACCCTTGTAACCGGCTAAGTCCACATCTCTGTTCAGCTCCCCAGACCAAAGAAATCTCTCAACTATTGTTACTACTGGGAGGTCAAAGATAGGGAAGGGGACAGAACGGTGGCTGGGCAGTGGGGGCCACTACTCCTGTTCCTGGATTCTGAGGATCCTGAGAGATTTTTTTTTCTCATTCTCTCTCCATGTATGCAGCCTGAGGACTCTGACAAGAGACGCTTTGGGGTTTGGTCCAAGACAAAAAAAAAAAAAATGGAGCCACGGATTCATCAAGCCAAGGAGAACAGAGAGAAAGAAGGTTAGCCCCAAGCACAGGGAAACACATGAGGAGGCTCTTCCTGACAGGCAGGGGTGCCGGGCATGTGAGAATGGGTTCAGAAGGGACTTCAGAGTCACTGTGAGGGAAGGACTTAGGGTTTGTGAGGGTGACAGAGGGGTCGGGTAATGTGGCAGAGAAGGGAGCTCAACGCTTTGAGTCAACTTTCTCTGGGTTGAAGAGGGGAAAGGTGTGGGGGTCTGAGCTGTGTGCAGCAGCCTGGGTTTCCTAAGGAAAGGGGAAAGCCAGAGTATGTGGACAAGATATGCACGGTATTGATTAGACAGTATGGGAGCTTAGACTCCTGCACAGTGACAGTGACAGTGACAGTGACAGTGACAGACTGAGCTAGGCTGTCCATGGCACACTTTTACTGTGCTTATTCAGGCTCCAGATCTAACTATCGCTGTTTTTTTTAACTAGCAGGCACTTGAGTCAACCCCACTGTTTTCCCCTTACTGAAGAAATGACTGGTTAATAAAGAAGGGGGTCCAGACATGTGAAGAATCCTTTAACCTGGATAAGTTCCCCCTCCATCTATTCCAAATAAGATGAGAAGAGGCTGTGTGTGTGTGCATGTGTGTGTATGCATGTGCCATTATGTGTGCACATGTGCTCTGTGTATGTACGTGCATGTGTTCGTGTCTGTGCACGCCTGCATGTGCACTTGTGTGTGAGTGTATATGTGCATGTGCACGTGTGTGCATGTGTGTGCCTGTGTATGTGTGTATCTGTGAATATGTATGTGTTCATGTGTATATGTGCACATGTGTGTGTATGTATGTACGGTGGTGGCCATGCTATGTGTATATATACAAACATGCATGGGTAGTAATGTTGATGGCCCTGTGTGGCTCCAGAGGAAGATTCTCTTCTCTTCTTCATTACCCCTCCCTTCTCATCTGTATCCCCACCTCACCATCTCCCTCGTTGCCCGACTCCCGGCACCAGCATCTGCCTAGAAGGTCCACAACATCTCCTCCATCCTTCCTTGACCCTTTGGATGCGTCTCGCTTGCACTGATACCAATCTGATCTTTGCAACTCCACCACCATCTGGATGAGCAGCCTTTACATTGTCTCCCGCAGCTGTTAGGATAAGGAGCAGCTGTCAGGCCATGGCCTCCGGCTCTACCCCTTGACTCACCTTTTCTCCTCTGCTTTCTAAGCTCCATCAGAATTGGTTTTCCCTCAGACTCTTGCATCCTGTGTCCTCCCTCTCTTTCCCCAGACCACATGCTCACCACTCGTGAGCTCTTCCCTTCCCACTGCCGGTCCTCTCACGGGCTCCCACATCACATGCTCGTCATGGCCTCCTGTCCTCCGGCTCAAACATCACGTGTTCGCCATGGCTTCCCATGATAGAGTGTTGCTTTCAGTCTGGGTTCCCAAACAGCCTCTTTGTTTTCAGAGCACACATTGATCGGATGGAAAGTTGCTTCCCTCCTTCTGCATGACTAGAAGCTAGCCTGGGGTCCGGCCTCTAGCAGGTACTGAAAAAAAAAAAAAAGGTTGGTTGAGTATACAAAGGAATGGGAGCATCTGAAAACTACTTACTGGCTCATTAGTTTATCTAACATAAATTTAATAGAGTGACTACTACAATATGCCACGCACTGGGCCAAGATCTTTTTACTTCATAGCAGATTTCAGATTCCTGTCTTCAAGGGGCTAACCCTATGGTGAGATACAAAGGCACATGCATGATGAAGACAGTAGATGGTAGCTGTACCGGCTAGTCTTACATCAACATGCTACAAACTAAAGTCATAGGAGGGGGGAAACCTCATTTGAGAAAATGCTTGCATAAGATCTGACTTTAGGAAGCCTGTAGGGCATTTTTAAAAATGAGTGATTGATGTGGGAGGGCCATTGTGGGTGGGGACACCCCAGGCAGGTGATTCTGGGTTCTATAAGAAAGCAGGCTGGGCAGCCACGAGGAACAAGCCAGTAAGCAGCACTCCTTCATGGCCTCTGCATCAGCTCCTGCCGATAAATTCCTACTCGATTTGAGTTCCTGCCCTGACTTCCTTCAGCGATGGACTGTTACCTGGAAATGTAAACCAGATTTACCCTTCCCTATCCGGCTTGCTTTTGGTCATGGTGTTTCATCGCAGCAATAAAAACCCTAAGATAGTAGCTCAGATGAGACAGATGATACTGTATCGATAGATGATGGACAGATGTCTCCTTAAAGATTTGATGTGTGAGGCGACATCCAAAACCAGAGTAAAAGCTAGCCAGGACAGGAAAGGGGGAAGAGAATTCTGGGAAAATGGCATTGCATAGAGAGGCAGTGGAGCTACAGAAACATTCTAAGACACAAAAGAAGCAGCGTGGCTGTAGATTGGAGAAGTGAAGGCTGCAGTCAGAGGCAGACCCTGTTCCACGCTGCCCCTCCCCAACTCTTACAGAGACCTTGTGGGTGGGGGTTTGAGACAGTTTTTGGAGTCCACTTTCTACTTTCTGGCTGTGGAGCTCTTCCTGGAACCAAACACCATGCCAGGTGTTAGGGGATGGAGGCTCCGGTCCTGAGGAAAGAGGGCCCTCAAAACCAAATCACCCTTCCCTCCAATCCAGCACTTGTCTTGTCCAGCAAGGTTCCAAGAATGGACCTATCTGGGGTAGGAAGTTAGGATCAGGGCTTCGTGCTTTCCCCACAAGGACCAGCCTTCGTTCTGTTACCAGGGCAGCCACTGCTTCCCTACCTCCATGCTACATCCTTCAAGGTCCACCAACTACCCAACAGCTGGGAGGATCTGCAAACCCCACTGGTCTAAGTATGTTGCCTTCTGGATTAAAATCGTCCAACAGCTGAAGGCCAGATTCAGACATCCTGGCCAGACCCCTGCCTACCACCAGGAACCAAAGTTTCTTTGCCATCTCATCTCCCATCCCTGCCTCCTTAGGGCACACACACACTGGATCATCTACACCATCTGTACAACATGCCAGGCCCTCTTCTGGTGTCTATGGGCCATTGGATGCTGCCTGTGTGGGGAACATCTCAGAGTCCCCAAACAGAACCTGTGGAGTGACATTGTTCACACACTGCTGCATTTGTCATAGGGACTGGGAACTGAGACTAGGACACAACCCAGCTTCTTTGTCCCCAGTATTAAATGATATCAATTCAAGGTGTGCAGGTGGTTAGTGTCTATAAGCTGGGCTCAGAGTCCAACCAGCCACTCAACATTTGCTAAGTAGATTAATGGGGTTCTCTGTTGCTTATGGTATCCCCCAAATCTAGCATTGGGCCTGGCACAGAGTGGATGATCATTAAATGTCTCTGGAATGAGATGAACAAGTCCCCAGCACAGAGCACCCCAGAGCCATCCAGGAGCCCTTCCTGGGCGACAAGGCAGGAGAGAACAGACAATGCTAGGTCCCCACTAGTGATCCTGAGTCTTGAATATGGCATGTAAGCAGAAACTGAATATGTAGAGCTGTGACTTTGCGCTCTTTCCTCCCTGGAAGTGCCATTCTCCAAGCAGGTCCCCTGATCCTAATAGACTACTACTCTGCTAGAGTGGTCTCCTTGCCTGATATGCTTATGAAATCACCAGCTGTCCACCTCTCTCTGCCCTGCAGCTGTGAAACGGAGTCCAAGGATGCTTCCCCATGGCCCCATGCTGACAGTGTCTCTGGCCCCTCCTCTCCTAGAGGAGCCTGCTCCATTGCCCATGGTTTGCATGAGGTTCTAGGCAGAAACCCCTTACTCTTAAACAGCATGGTCTATAAAGGACTTCTGAACACAGGTAGCATTCTCTCTTCTATCTCAGTCTCTCTTCTAAAATGTTTGTGGATGACAGCCATGGTCTCCACTGCTACCTAACCCTTGCTCTCTGGACATCCACAATTGGAACAGTCACCAAGCCCTGAGACCAAGACCTGCTGCTCAAGGGTGGCTGAGGCTTTGAAAGAAGGCAGGAGGCAAGCCAACAATACAGAACTTTGAATATAGAACAGACTACTGGTATTTTGCAGTTGCTCCGATTTTAGTGACGTCACTGAGGTTGAGAGCAAACTGAGGTGACCCCTCAAGGTTTTCTTCTTTTAGACGAGGTCTCACTGTATAGGGCAAGTTTCCCACGAACTGGAGATTCTGCTGTCTCTGCATTTGGAGTCCTTGGTATTATAGGAGTGTGCCACCACACCCTGATCCAAGTCATACTTTAAAGTGATTTTTAGTCAGTTGTGAGAATCCAAATCCCAGACTTTAACGCCTCACTGTGTGGCTGAAGGCTCTGAAAATCGTACAGAGGGTTTGCCTTTTTTAGATGATAAAATGTTAGCTTGAATTTATGGAAAGGAAAATAATTCTAAGGGTCCAAGTAAACACCCTCGGAGGCACTTCCCCTGCTCTGTCTCGGGACGTGTGTTGGACAAAAAATATACTTCATCTCTATCATCCTGTTCCAAAAATCTGCCGCGAACACCCGCTGCACAGCCCTGGCCAGGTATTTGGCATGTGACTGTTAATCAACAGGTAGAGTCCCAGCTCTCCCGAGGGCTGCACTCCTGTGTGGTGCTGGAAGAGAACGTCGCTCAGGATAGCTTGCTGCAACTTCCTTTACTGGGAGGAAAACCACGTACTTTGCCATGGGAGAAATGGCCTCCCTCCCTCATCATGCACGCCCATCACTGACAAGGATGGGTGTGCTCTGGGATCCAAAGATTAGTTGTGATTTTCTGGGTGGTACCTTCTAAATATGTGAGTATGTCACATTATACCCTGTGAATCTTCTCCGTGTCAGAAAGCAGAGAGAGACAGAGACAGAGACACAGACACCACAGACAGACGACAGACAGAGTGCACTTGCCTAGTTGCCAGAGCCTTCCTTCAGAAATAGCTTTTATTATTATTATTTTTTTTATTTGTTGTTGGGGGACATCCTCAGTTTCATCAGAATTAAGGAAACTACAGTTCCCACAGTTCTCATGGGGTTCAGGAGACCAGAAAGGAATGAGCTGCTTCTGAGGCTCTGGGCTTGCGGGCTCTGGAGCTGCAGCCCTGGTCTTGCTGGTGCAGAGACCTATGCAGCCCATCTGTCTATGAGAGCCAGCTGCTGTGAGTGGAAGGTTTGCACCCCTTCACATTGCTTCCAGCACCCACCACAAAGTGATGTTAAGAAGAGGTGGGGCCTCTGGGGTGGGAGCTTAGGTCACATGGCTGCCATCAGGATCAGTGCCCATAAGCAGAGTCCAAGAGATTTCCTGTCCCTGTCCTGTGCCCTCACAAAGAAAGCAGGAAGCCAGGGAGAAGGGAAGAATTGACCCAATGTCCAGAGTTCCCAGCCTGGGTGAGGGATGGGCTCCTCTGGAAGCCCCTCTTCCTCTGTTGGCTCCGACCCAGATCCGTTCACAAACGGGAGCCAGGCTTGGCGCAGAGATCCATGGGAAGAGATGGGCTGGGGCGGCATCCAGATGCCCAGCTCACTTCACCCTGCTCAGACTTCTCATACCACTGAGCGCTGAGCCAGTTTGTTAGAGTTGTCATCAGAATCAGACCCCTCCACTGCTTGTACCGCAGGCCCTGGCAAAACCATACCTATTATCCACCAAAGATCTCCCCAAAGAGCATAAATCAACCCCTCTTTGTCTGTCCTGCAGGCTGTGTCTCTGTCTGTCCTGCAGGCTGTATGTGCGCCACAGAGTCCCAGCCCTCGGGTTCATTTGCTCTGTTCCGTTCATGTGTTTGTCCTTAATCATTCCTCCTATGATTTTTATTTTATTTTTATTTTTATTTAGACCATAGGCAGTAGATCTCTCTGAGTTCGAGGCCAACCTGGTCTACAGGGCGAGTTCCAGGACCGCCGTGGCTACACAGAGAAACCAAGTCTCAAAAAACAAAAACAAAACAAAACAAAAGCCTAAATCAATATATGTTAATTAGAGGGCAAGTATCACAGGAACAGAGAGCGTAGAAAGGGCAAGAACCCTGCTGACTTCCATTAGTCCTCAACCAAGATGACAGCAATGAATAGTTCGTGTCTATTCTTGTACTGCTACCCCCTAAATCTCACTCCGTGTGACACTTTGCCATCATTTCCCTCCTAACATATATCTTCAGCCTTTAGGATTCTACACTAACCCATCCCGGTGTGACCTTAAGCAGCTCCAAACAGATGCTTTTGCTTCCTCTTGCTCTTTACTGCTACTACAGAGCTGACATGGTGAGCATGTGTGCGTCTGTGTGGCTCTGGAATGAGCTCCTGGGCTGTTGGCAGTCCTCCCCTGTTGCTGGCAGGATGTGAACAACAGGCTCCTTCGTTACCTGTGCCTCAATGCGAGCATGCGCACATCGGTACGGGCGTGGGCACCGTGCGAGCATGCGCACCTCAGTGCGAGCGTGTGTATGCTTCCACAGGACCGAGTTCCTAAGGGAAGACTTGAGTTAGAGAATGGGTGTGTCTTTAGTTTTGAGAAATCCTGCCAAATACTGTAAGAGGGTTGAGCCAGTTTTTGCTCTTACTGGCAGAAGCCGAAGCACTCAGCTGTGCTATGGTGTTGACTTGGCTTTTACTAAAGGGCGACCTTAGAACACAGAAAATGTCGCCTTTGCCTTGGCGGTAGGATTTCTGCGTGGCGTGTGACGGCAGACATCTTCCAGCCCTGGCCAGACTGTCCCACAAAATGCTGTATATGGGGGGAGGGGGGGAGGGAGGGAGGGAGGGAGGGAGGGAGAGAGAGAGAGAGAGAGAGAGAGAGAGAAGACATTTTTTTTTCTTTCTGAGAAACCACAAGAGACAGGCAGAGGCAGGAAGCAGGGGCAGAGCTAGCTGGAAAGCCTCCACGCCAAGTTCTTCTCTTTACAAGGGAGCCTAGCATCACTTTTCCCTGAGTAGATGGGTCATATCTAACAACACACACACATACCCCCTGGCACATGACATACACTCTCCTGTTTCCCGTGTCAAGGGCACCATCAGTTGTGAAGATGAAAACGTCTCTAGAGGTACCATTTACATTCCTCCTAGGCCCTTCAGATAGCTGAGCATCCATAGAATGAGATCCAAATTCACTGTGATTTGGGGGTCCACTGGAAATAGAATCTCCACAGGTTAGACCTCAGCTGCGCTGGAAATGTTTAAAATTCTCTCTTCTCTATCTCCCTAGTCTACATCCCTATTCGAAGGACCCAAGACTGTTATGTGCAGTGTGTGTGTGTGTGTGTGTGTGTGTGTGTGTGTATGTATGTCTAGAAATGATTAGGAAAAAAAAGTTTAATATCTGAGTTCACTCACAAACATTCCAAATAAATCGTCACATCTCACCAGATGCTCAAACGAAGCTATGTTGAAAGACGGAAGATGGACTAATGCAGTGATCCCCACAGAAGGGACCAGTGTGGCTGGGACGGAAAGTGAGTCCCAGCCACAGAGTTTTCACACCATACCTCAGTTGAGTGACCATCCCAGAGGGACATCCCTAGGTCTCAGGTAAGTCTGCAAGCCACAGGGTTTTCCCAAGGCTTGACATACCAGGTGCCACCCAGGTGACTCTCAGACCAGCGATGAATCTGCACTGCTTTTCAGACCCTGCCTGCAGCTTGGATTCCCAGGCAATTGTTTTCAGAATTCATGGGCATCTTGGTTGGCTTTAGGAAGCTACTCTGACACACTGTCCAGAACCCGAACTGCTCCTGGCTCTAGGTTGTAACTGCCTGCTGTTTTCTCTCATCACCACTTTTAATTAAGTCCTTGTTTAGAACACAATGCTAACAGGAGAACCCCTTCTTAGGACTCAGTCACATTAAGGTCTGGGCTCCGGTTTCTTTCTTTTCTTTTCTTTCTTTCTTTCTTTCTTTCTTTCTTTCTTTCTTTCTTTCTTTCTTTCTTTCTTTCTCTCTCTTTCTCTCTCTCTCTCTCTCTCCCTTCCTTCCTTCCTTTCTTTTTTCTTTTTTCTTTTTTCTTTATTCTTTCTTTTTTTTTTTTACAATTCTTTCTCTTTCTTTTCTTTCTTTCCTTAGGCTCTGTGAAGTGAGCAGTTGAAAAACCACAGCCACAAGCTGTGGACCCAGAACAGAGGGGCACACACCTACTTCCTACAGTGGCCTTGCCGACATGTGCCAGACCATTATTCTACTACAATGAAATACCTGAAGTGGGTTACTTTGGAAGAAAAGAAGTCTGTGCCCTGATTTGCTTTTGTTGCTGGGATAAAACAAAGACCTATACAAACTTTGGGGGAGGAAAGGGCTTTGTTCATCTTACAGGTCATAGTCTGTCATTGTGGGAAACCAGGACAGGAACTCCAGCAGGGCAGGAGCTTGAAGCAGAACTGTGGAGTGACACTGCTTTCTGGCTTGTTCCTCTGGCTTGCTCAGTTCCCTTTCATATGCTGCAGGGCCCACTGCCTAGGAATGGCACTGCCCACAGTGGACTCGGCCCTCTTACCCTCCTTCTCAATTAGTAATTAAGAATGCCTCACAGACATGGTTACAGACCAGTCTGATTTGAGGTTTTCTCTTCTCAGTTGACTCTAGGCTTCTGTGAAGTTGAGAGCTGACAGTTTGTATCATAATTTTGAACAGAGAAGTCTCTAATGAGAGCTTATGTATGAAGTGTTGGGGTTCCATTTGGAAGGAAGAGGTCACACGTTCAAACAGGAAACCCCAGACCAGGACAGAGGGCAGGCTCACTCTTCCAGCAACTAAAGACCTCAAGGTCTCATGAGATCTATGCTAATTCCTTCTGAGGACAGCTCCTCCATTAGCGGAGGGGCCTGCCATGAGCTCTACCTCTTAAAAGGTCTGCTACCACCCACACCACTGCACAGGAGACCAACTTCTAACAAATCTTTAACAGACATGCTCAAACCGCTGAGGAGGGCGAGGTGCCCTTCCAACGGAGAAAGCTTGAGAACAGGCTCCTCCTCTTGGAAAAAGCCAGAACTCAAGGACAGAGATCCAGGTCAGTCCCTATGGAAAAACACCAATGAGGGGGCCCTCCTTTTCAGTGAGGACCCATTGCCTAATGGGCACACATACAGGTGCCTTCTGTGACAAGTGGAAGACAATTAGAGAAAACTGAAGCTTATCAAAGATCTACCACTTGCTAATGGGGGCAATTCTCCACTGTCAGATACAGACTTTGTCCCTGTTTTACAAGTGGGGAAACTGAGTCACAAAGAAGACAAGCGACTTTCCCAAGGTTTTTATGTCAATTGAAGTGTGCGAATGTAGAAAGCCCAAAAGAGAAAAAGAAGGGGACCAGTGGGGCTGGAGTTGGTGCAGTCAGGCAGACACTCCTTGATCCCCATCCCAAAGGCTCTTGTGACTTCGCATACGTTCTTCTCAGTGAGCTTACAATTCCCCATAAACAGACCTGGAGTGCCAACTTGAAAATCAGAGTCATTTCTCAGTACTCCCTTTTGTGTGTAGTCTTCAAATCTGGGCCTAGTGGCCCAGGTCTGTAATCCCATCACTCGGAAGACCGAGACAGGAAGGTTGTGAGTTCAAGGCCAGTCTTGGGCTGCACAGCATGGTCTGAAAGACAAAACAAAGCTCAGCTCAGCAAAGCAAAGCAAAGCAAAGCCCTCTGACACTAGACAGAGACATTCCCGTGGCGGCTGTTATTTCCTGGCCGGCTGCAGTGAGTGAGTCACCGGGAAGGGTGCACCTGGCCATCGTCAGGGCAAGACAGCAGGGGGAAAGGGCAAGCAGGCCAAAGCCACACCAGTCAACATCCCAGAGAGCCAAGAGCGGCCTCCCAAACAGGATGCATTCTTCCATCCAGCAACAGACCTGGGCACATCCTTCCTTTTCCATCAGAGCCTCAGTTGCCCTGATTTGAAAGCAACAGAGCTGATGAGAGAGCTGCTTTCTGTGTTCCTTCCTGTTTCCAAGCACTCCTCCTTGGGTCAGGGAGGTGCCCCCACTCCCCTATTCCTACACCCATCCCCTCCCCAACTCCAGGCTGCGAAAGCTGCTTTTGCATCTTGTTTTTCCACAAATACTTTGAAGTGACAGCATCTACATTTATCTTCCTCCGTGTGCTCTTGAAGTTGGACATTTGTTTAATTATCTCTGTCTTTGATCAAAGTCTCTAGAAGTCTCTAGGCTTCCTTAGTCCTGAATCTAGTGATAGAACAAATGCATCCAGGAAGAGGACAGCTGCCCTCCCCAAACCCACCCCTCCCGGAAACCTCAACAGCCCACTGGCTGCTAGGGCATAGAAATCCCGCACACGTTGGCTACTCTTGGCTGGCTACCTTTTGTCTCTCCTCCAGAGAGTGTTCTTGTGTCTGAGCTGAAGGAGATGGAGCGTGAAGAAGCTGAAAGATCTAACAGAGAGGAACGGCCGGAAGTTTACAGGGAAGATGGCTAGTCCCTGCCAATGGGGTGAAGAAGTCAGACATCTGGTTGCTGGTTTGTTTCCTGCTGAAATTTAGGGCAAAGGGGCCCTTAGAAATTTGGGTCTGGGAGAGTGGAGAAGAAAGGGAGTAGGAGGGAGGGAGAGGTGTGTGTGTGTGTGTGTGTGTGTGTGTGTGTGTGTACTGTTCTGTATGCTTTGGGTTGGAAGCTGTTGTTGAAAGCTGCGGAGGAGAGTCTGGCACAACATTCAAAGCCCTCGGCTTCCGGGAGTCGGCTATATCTGAGAAGCCCTTGCATGTTTGCCCTTGGACCAAGTCCACACTTTCAGGAGGAGCCCATGGCTTCAGTCCAAAGTCCTGCCAGATAACAGAAGCAGGGGGTGAACCTAGAATTCTTCAACCATGGGACAACTGAGAGTGAAGGACAGGAAACCACAGTGCCCTGCACCCCCATCTCACTAGGACTTTGTGCCTTCAGCCCTTCACATCCTACCGTGTCCTGAAGGACAATGGCCCACCTCTGGTTCCCACCATCCACTATTGTCAGGGATATTAATCCCCATTACACAGAAGAAGAAACAGGGTCTGAATAGAGACATAAACTAGCCTTCACTTTCAGAGTCTTGTCGGGCCAGATGCAGGCTCAGATTTGTTGCGACACCGGGTGCTTGAAGGACCTATGAAGAAAGCTAAATCCAGCAGCAACTGTGGCTATGCCCTCAAGGTGCTGTTTCTAGGTCAGGTAGGATAGGGTCCATTGTAAAAACCCTAGGGCTTCCTGAAGCTTCTGCTGGTGGTTACTGCTCCAGGGCATACTGTGTCAAAAGCCAACCCAATTTTGGAGCATTACCTCTCAGTGAGCTTCAATGACTAGCTCTTATTTTAGAGGAATAATCATTGAATTGATACTATATGAGTCCTTCAGCTTTCTGCATTTTATTGCTTTCATAATATCTGGGAAGATGGTTCTTATTTTATGTTAAAAACGTCAGATGGAAGTGCCGTGTTGATCTCCCTTCCTTCCTTCCCTTCTTCCACACACTGCCTGCCCAGTATTTGTTGGGAATTGCGTCTGACGCTATATGGCAGTAAGGCAAGCAAATGGGAACTTTGACTTCACGGTGGAGATCGCTGGCTATACATAAGAAAACACGTTTGAGCATTGGCAGGGGGTGTGTGTTTCTGATGGAGAGGGAACTAAAGAGATCAGGGAAGCAAGGAATGCTGACAGCAAAGACCTTGTATCAGGCAAGACCACGGTGAACATCGCAATCTAGACCAGAAGGCACTGTTGTCTGAGATCCAGGGAGGTTGGGGCTGAGGCCAGTAGCTAGTTCATAAAAGCCTTTAGCCACCTGCATGTTCCTTGATTCTCCCAGCGGTGCAGAGAATGGAACCAGCTTCACTGGAGAGTCAGAGAATTATCAAGGTCTGGCCCAGTAAAATAAAAGCCCATGCCAGATTTGCTTCATGGGGCAGGGGTAGTGGTCTGTACCAGTGGCAGATGGGCCACTGTGTCACTGAAGTGCAACGCAGTCCATGTAAGGACACTGTTGGGTATTGGTCAGAAGGTTTTCTTACTCATCAGCGCACATCTAGCTTCTATGAAAGACAGGTCACCCTCAAAATCCCCATGTCCAAAACCAAAAGTTTGCTAGCCTCTTTCACTCCTGCATCTATACTTGGGGAAACAGCCAGGCTAACACAGTGGTCCTCAACCTTCCTGATGCAGCGACCCTTTAACACAGTTCCTTATGTTTCGGTGACACCCCCCCCCAACCATAACATTATTTCATTGCTACTTCATAACTATAATTTTGTTACCCTTACAAATTGTAATGTAGATATCTGATATACAGGACATTTAATCTATAACTTACCCTGTAGGGGGCTCATGACCCATAGGTTGAGAACCATGGGGCTAGAGAGGTTTTTATCAACTGAGTGAATCCTTTCTCCAGCTTGTGGTGCTGAGTGTCCTCTCTTCAATGCATCTCTTTCGAGCTGTGTGGATTCTTGAGCCAGGTTAGTAATAGGAACATTTGGGTTCCCTAAGAATTAGCATATTTTATGTCCCAGTTTACATTTTACAACCTCTTCTAGTGAAACCTCTCTGCAGCCCTGACAGCAGGAGAGATGGGTGACCATCTTGCTTTATACCTCTTGTTTGGCTGTACTCACACTACTTAGCGTGTGGCATGATGAAGTATTATCTCCCATGTGTATATTCTGTCACACCTTTTTTCCATCTTCAGAATGTCTGAAACTTAAGGAGGCTTGTCTGCCTTGCCTACCATTATATATTCCCCACCCAGAGAGTGAGGCCTGGCCTGCAGCAAGCAGTCAGTAACTATGAGTGTAATGGATTGGCTATTGAAACTTATTTTACAGATGGGCCCGAGGCTTAGCCAGGTTGATTGACCCAGATTCATCCAGGTATTAAAGAGTTGAGACGCAAAACAAAAAAAACTTCAGTTTTCCCCTGAGGACTTTTGCTGGGATATGGCCCATCTTTGGGTGACATAAATACACAAACATAACGATAAGAGACTGGCCCAAAGGCGAATCTTTACTAACTCAGAGGCTGATTTTCAAGTAAGGGAAACTAGAAATGATAAAATGAACAAAGCAGCAAGGGAAAGACAGGCAAACGTCGAGAGAAAAGCAGAAGAACTCAAAGCCTATGGAGAGAAACAGAGGGACTCGGAAGCCTAGGGTCCTGAGACACCGGTTGGTGAAGGTGATTGGTCCAAGAAACTCCGGTGACTGACTGTGGTGCTTATTAGCTTGCCAGAGCACAAGCTGGCCTCCAGACTTTCTCAATGTCACAACTACCTGTGGCTCTTCTCAGCTCTTCTCTGCCCTCTACCCTAAACACTCTCTGTCTCTCTGTCTGTCTGTCTCTCTGTCCCTGTCCCTTTCTCTCTGTCTCTGTGTCTTTGTCTTTCTGTCTCTGTCTCTCTTTCAGCTTCCTTTTTCTTGGTCTCCTCTCTGTCTCCTCCCATCCCCAGCTTGTGGCTGGTCCAGTCTTCTTTCTTCTCTCCCTTCTCTGGACTCCTGCAGATGCCTCTGGGTCTCCTCTCCCTCCTATCTACAATAAAACCTCAGGAAGCTGTGCTCTTCCACAGAGGCGTGGGGGGAACAATGGCGTCTTTTACCTTGAAAAGAAAGACTCCTAGCTGCCTTCTTGGGAGCAGATGGAGAGAAACCGTCTTCACTCAGTTATCTTTAAAGGTGGGAACTTATGTGCTTATTGTACATGCTAGCCTTAAACTTGAGATTCCCCCTGCCTCCCCCATCCCCTGCCCAGTGTTGGGATTGCAAGTTTGACTGGTTTGACTTAGCATCCTTGTAAGGTACCCCATAACCTCAGTTAGCGGTACTCCCCCACTTCTCATTAATCAAGAGCAGAGCAAATGGCTGGACTGGTTCATGACCCAGTTGTCTTATTGTGAGCAGAATGTTGTCTTTAGACAAACTTTGTGCCTAACCACCAAAGCCTATGAAATCATGTGACTTTGAGTGAAGGGAGGGGAAGCGACCTCTCACCCTAAAGTAAGTGCTGTCCTGCCTCCCAGAGCCTGGTTCTCTGATGGCAGAGTGTGGGGAGGAGAAAATCCATTGGGAGCTGAGGTGAAGATCTCCCTCCTACCATCAAAGCGCTGACCGCAGGTCTCTGAACCTCTGCTCCCGGGCTCGGGCTCAGCTCCTGCCTGCCCTTGAACTCTACCTGTCTCCTTTCTCGGAACTGCAGTCTTCCAGTGGCTGTAGAGACAAATGCTAGGGATGAGTGGGAAATGACATTCCTCAGAGTACCTCAAAAACAAACAAACCCCCAAACAACACTCCCCTGCCCCGCCCCCCCCCCCACCGCCATACTGAAACCCAGCAGCGTGCTAAGTCTCTGAAACAGCCTGATTATCACAACTATTCTGAAATAGTCCCAAGTGCTGACCACCAAGGTTTGCTGAGAATTCTTTCAAGGGAGCCAGGATGCCCTAGCATGGGTAACACACAGTATCAACAGTTTTCCCCTTAGTCCTTATTCTCTTTGGTAGAAATTCTTCCCAAATTTAATTGACAGGCATTTTCTATGGGTTTCCATCTTGACCCTTTTCTGCACCTTCAGGGATGTTGGAAAGTAATCGGCCAAGAGAGTCAGCGCGCAGCTTCCTCGGATTGCAAACCTCGGGGTCCCAGGAACACTCGTGATTCTGCCGGAGCAAATGTACATCGCAGGTATGGCTCCTGCTGTGCTGGGGAAGTGTTGTATTCTTCTTTAAATTTCACACTTCACATTTTAGAATTTGACAGTTCATCAGACCCTTATTTATATCATCAGAACAAATATGGAGAATATGTGCTGAGACCGTTTTACCAACAGGAGCCACAATGACCCCAGCAACAAGGAGACAAAGTGGATTCCCATTTTCAGTGTCTGACCTAGGAGGCTTAGTGCCACCCCTCACTTCCCCGGCCCCGACACAGCCCAGGCACAGTCCAGGGAGGGGACACCCACGGGGCATCTTTCTAGCCCTAGACCCAGCCCCGCCTGGCTCTTCCCTAGAAGGGCTCAGAGCCAGGTACAAGCATCCCCTTTTTCCCAGGCTGCTGCATCCATGATCACGCCTTGGGATATTTTATTCTGTTCAGAGTCCCACAAAATCATCATTTAGCTAACACATAATTGTTGGGGACTTACAAGACGCCATTGTTCCCCCCACACCTCTGTGGAAGAGCACAGCTTCCTGAGGTCACCGAACTTCCAGAAGGAGTTAGAATTACCAGTGGCTTTACAAAGAATGGCTCCTTGCACCAGTCACGCTCAGGGTGGGGCTGAGGGAAGTCTGACAGGATGTGGTGTTCTCCAACTTAAGGCTTTCATGAAGAAAACAGCCCTGAAAGCCTTCTCTAAGGTATGCAAGCTTGAATCGGGATATTTCCACAGTGCTCCTCCACAGAGCTCCTCCTCATACAGTGCCCCTGGAGTAATTGCTAGCTCGAGGATGCTGGGGAAAAAAGAAACAGTCGCGGCAGGATGGCTGGACTCAGCGAGCACGGAGGAGCAGGAGGCATCTGGAAGCAAGGCACAAAAGGATGAAGCTTCCAGAGAGGAGGAAGGCGCTGAAGAGATTCTGCTCTGGGGAGAAGCTGTGTGCGTATCTGCACGTGAATGTGTGTCTATATCTTACTCTGTGTATGTGTTTTTGACCTAGTGTAGTTTTAATTTTTTTTTAATTTTATTTTATGCATTGTTTTCTCTCCCTCTCTGTCTCTATGTCTCTGTCTCTCTGTCTCTGTCTCTGTGTGTGTGTGTGTGCGCGCACGCACTACTTGCGTGCCTGATACTCGCAGAGGTCAGTTGAGGGCATCTATGCCCTGGAATGGAGTTTGGATGATTGTAAACCACCTTGTAGTTCCTGGGAAGGGTCCTTTGCAAGAGCGACAAGTGCTCTTAACAGTAGAGAGAATCTCTTATAACCATCATCTGTCAATAAAAAAAAAAGCCGATAACCAATCAGCTGAGACAGGAAATAGGAGGTGGAACATTGTCAGGAAGAGAGAGGATTCCAGGAAATAGTGAGAAAATAAAAGGAGAGACTTGGGAAGAGATTTGAGAGGCTGAGAGAGACACTAAGGAGATGTGAAGGGAGAAGCAGCCAGGACTGAGGACAGGTAACTAACCGAGTGGTAGACATTGAATAATTTGAATGAGTGAAATAAGTTACGAGCTAGTCAGGGGATACGTGAATGCTACAACCTAGGCATTTATTAATAAATAATCAGTCTCAGAGTCGTCATCCCCGAAGCCGGAGCTGGAAAAGAAAAACTAGGAATTTATTTTATTTTACACTTACATGCTGAGCACTCTCTCCAGCCCAGCTATTTTTTTTTTACATTATTATAAAAAAAAATTGTTGTTCTGGAGGTGGGGATGTAGCTCAGTTGGTCGAGTGTTCGCCCAGAGTTCACAGAGTCCTGGGTTTGATCCTGGAACCGTGTAAACTAACCAGTGATGCAGGCCTCTAATTCCCGCACTCAGGAGGTGAAGGCAGATGGGCTCGTGACAGAACACTACATATATACATATATAAGTTCAAATTAGGCCTTTTATGTAAAAAAGAAGGAAGGGTACTTCCCAAAGACATTAGAATTTCCATAGGATATTCAAAATGATAATTAGTTTTCAACAGCTCTTCTAAATCCCCTTTCTTGTCTCTGAACAATGCTTCCAGAAGAGTGGCCATGTTTCAAGTAAAAACACTCTCAAGGCAACAGAACGGGTGAACAACTTCAAAACAAGATGAAACTCAAGTGCTCGAGACTCTCCATCGACACTGGTACATCCTTGGCGAGACTGGGGTGGAATGCGTTTTGCAATCTGATTTTTTTTTCTATTAACACTATACTTCAGGGCTTCACCTACCACTTTCTAGAAACTAGCAACAGTACTGAAAGCTGCATCTGATAGATCTTTAATGTTGTCCAAACTGAGATTTTTTTAATTCATTTTTATTAGTTGTGTGTGTGTGTGTGTATGTATGTGCATGTATGTGTGTACATGTATGGGTGCATGTGTGTGTGCATGTGTGTGTGCATGTGTATGTATGTATGTATATATGTGTGTGCATGCTTGTGTGCATGTGTGTACATGTGTGTGCATGTATATGTATGTGTGTACATATGTATGTATGCATGTGTATATGTGTATGTGTGTGTATATGTCTGTGTGTATGTGTATCCTAGTTTTTGTTTGTTTTCATTTTTTACTGGTGTTGTTCTTCTCACTCTTGGTTTTGGTGATGACCAAAACAACAAAACCCATCGCTGTGCATTTTTTTTAGCTTGACTATGAGACCTATAAGATAAAGAGTGAAGAGTGAAAAGCTTGAACAAATGGGGATTTCAGGATAGCACCCTGGGCCTTGTCAGTGTTCCAAGAGGTAAGCATGGGAGGAACCAGGAAGTCCTTGGCGTTTATCCTTTCATTCCAACCCTCTTTTCACCAGTGCGGCCTCACCATCTGAGCTGTATACTCTGGTGATCCCGACAGAGAGCTCAGGCACGAGGGAAGGCAGAGGCAGGAGGAGTGGGCGGCCTGCATCCGAGGAGTCTGCAGCTGACACACATCACAAAGGCTGCTGCTGACCGACTTCCCACTGTAGGCAGCTGGGGCTCAGTGCAGCTGGAAGACTTGGCAACGGTGTGGCTCCCACTGAGAAGCAGGCGGACTGTGGGAGGTAGACATGGAGGTGTTGGTCTACACAGTCCTGACCAAGTGTTTGTTGAGAACTGATTCTTGAGTACTACATATCTGCTCTGTCGCTTGTCTAGGGCAGCCGTCAGAGACTCGGGCAGCTGATAAAGAGCCACAGTGCTGGGAAATGACTTGTTGAGGAGCTGTTAGGAGCGAACAGAGTCAGGGTGGCAGGGTCAGGGTAGCTGGGTCAGGGTTGCAGGGTCAGGGTAGCTGGGTCAGGGTAGCTGGGTCAGGGTAGTGGGGTCAGGGTAGCAGGATCAGAGTTGCAGGGTCAGGGTAGCAGGGTCAGGGTAGCAGGGTCAGGGTAGCTGGGTCAGGGTTGCAGGGTCAGGGTAGCTGGGTCAGGGTAGCTGGGTCAGGGTAGTGGGGTCAGGGTAGCAGGGTCAGGGTAGCAGGGTCAGGGTAGCAGGGTCAGGGTAGTGGGGTCAGGGTAGCGGGGTCAGGGTAGCAGGGTCAAGGTAGCAGTGGCCTCAGCACTGTTCTGAAAGAACACAACACCTCATGGAACTCAGCACGGCCCACTTACTGGAAGGAATCAGGAATCTTCTCTTGGGGACACGTGCGGCTCCCTGGATACTCAGAATGCCCCCTTTCTTTGGGAAAGGCTTCCTTATACTCTGTGTCCTTGGAGGAGAGAATCCCTGTGACCAGGCTTATCACCCTGACGGCTGCAGGAGGCCAGGCTTAGGCTCACGAGCTTAACAAGAATCATTGGCTCCTCCAAGTCACAAGAGAGGAACCCAGAGCTCAGCAGCAGGGTCCTGTGTATTCTGCCCAAGAGGACTGTCAACAGAGTCATAAAATGTCATAAGATGTTTCTTCATTAACAGCAAAGAACAAAAGACATTATATTGCCAGGCAGGGTGGTACACACCTGTGTTGCTGGTGATTGGGAAGTGGATACAGACGGGTGAGGTCAAGGCCATCCTGTACTTCAGAGCCAGTTTAGTCAGGCTGAGCTTCGTTAAGTCCTCTCTCTCTCTCTCTCTCTCTCTCTCTCTCTCACACACACACACACACACACACACACACACTGTTACACATACACTCACTCTTCCTTATACACACACTCACAACACTCTCTTACACACACACTTATACACACATTCACACACACATATACTCTTACACACACATTCACACACTTACACAACTCTCTTACACACAGTCTCTTATACATACACATTCATAGCATCCTCTCTTACATGCACTCACACACACACTCTCATGCTCACAACACTCTCTTACACACACACTCATACACATACTTACTCTTATATTCATACACATCCATTCTTACACACATTCACATACACTTACACAACTCTCTCTTACACACACACTCTCTTATATATACACTCATAACACTCTCTTACACATTCTCATACACACTCTCACACATATTTTCTTACACACACATTCACACACTCTCTCTTACACACACACACACACACACACACACACACACAAGAAGAGACAATTGGGAAAACATGCTAGTTTCCAAGGAACATATGTCAGGATGACAGGATGACAGTCTGTCAGAGAACAAGCAAGCACTGTTGGGATATTAAGCTATGGAAATCAGAATGGAGGTTCCTCCAAACCTACAAAGAGACACACCACACGCCCCAGCTTCATGACTTCTGGGTATTTATTCAAGGCAACATCACAGGGACACCTGTACATCAGTGCTCACTGCAACAGTGAGTTAAGTTCGGGTACCAGCTTGGGTATCCAGCAATCAGGGATGGTGGAGAAAACACAGCTTGTAAAATTCAATGGAATTTAGTTCTGCCATAGAGAATAACAGGGTCATTGTTTGCAGGAAAGTGGAGGCAATCGGAGACAGTGATATTAAGTAAATTAACCCAGTCTTAGAAATACAAGGACCTATGAGTTTCTCGTGTGTGGTTCTAGACTTTACGTAGCTGTACAAAGCCATGCATGCAGATTACAGGAAAGTAGACACACAACATCGGGGGAGCAGAGGGGAGGGGCAACCAGGGCGGGGCAGGGAAGCTGTAGGTTCTTCATGTACAGTGTGGCAATCACTCTAGTTTTGTTTGTTTGTTTGTTTTATGGTTTATTAAATAAGTATTTTTAGAGACAAACATTCTGCTTCTGCTGGTGATTCACAGACACCTAATATCATTAGAGTATTGTCACAGTGCTATCAAATCATGCTGCCTCACCAACTTTAAATCTAAAAATAAGTTTGCAGTTTGGAAAATCAGATGCAGGAAATTTCTCACACATACAGTACAAGAGGCAAATGAACCAATCACACACATGTATACACACACCAAGCAATGGTGAGTATTAAATATGATGAGCATAAGATAAGGGAACAGATACCTGCAGAGGTTCTGGTAGTTCAGTAACTGGAGACACTAAAACAACTGGCTAAAGAGATAAGATGTCAGGAAGCAAGGGACTTGGGGAGCCGCCTCACTGGATAAAGTTCTTGTCATGAGCATGGCTCCTGGGGTCTGGATACCCAGTGCTACATGAGAACTAGGAGAGCAAGTTAGCTCACCGAAATCCCAGTGTTAGGCAGGTGGAGACAAGAGCTCCCCAGGACAAGCTGGCTAGCTAGATCAGGCAAGCAGCAAGAGACTCTCCCTCACGGGAAAGAGGTGGAGGAAGATATCTGACCTTAAACCTTTGACTTCAACATCGATGAACACATGCATACTTGCACATATATGTAGCCATACACACATCTTCATATGCACATTAAAAAAGGAAAGAATTAACAAATGTCTAAGCTGTAGAAAAATCTGCATTTGGCTGGGTATAGTGACACAGGCATGTGATCACAGAATTTAGGAAGCTGAAGCAGGAGGATGGAGAGTTGCAGGCCAGTCTGGGGTTGCACAGCAAGACCCTTGACAAAAAATAATGGCAAAGCAAGAAAAACTTTTACTTTTACAACTAAGGAGCCTGTCGCTACCATCTCCGACCAGCAGAAAAGAAGTGAGGAAACCATGTCCTTCTCAAGGCAGGTTATTCAGGAACTTTACAATGTCCAGGAAAAAAGAATGCCCCGACCTCTCTCGGCCATCCCCCTTTATCCCCTCTCGTCCACTCCCCATCACCCCAGCCCACTTAGGCACAGTTCATTGGCTCAGGACTATATTCGTCACATCATGCGATCTTACGTCGTGGTGCATCTGCACAATGCAGCTCAAGGTATGTGGCCATCTTGAGGGATATGAGAAAGTCAGGTGCCAGTCATAAGACTTGGCAGCATACCTGCTCCTCACAGGAGCCAAACAAATTCCAAGTAGCAACCAAACAAACAAACAAAAAAAAAAAAAAAAAAAAAAACTCCACTCATTTCTTATCAGAGGTTCTCAAATCTGAGATTAAGGGGAAAGTCTATTATGTTTCCAGGGGGAAAGTTTACTATGTTTCCAGTCTCAGGGAAAGCTCAGCCACAGAGGAAAAGACCTCAGATAGCTGTGTTTCCTAGGGATAGCATGGTGCACTCTAACCAGGAGAGGTGTCAATAGGAAAACGGAAACCACAAGCTCAAGTCAGGGAGAATCATGCGGGAGTGTGAATATGTAATATATATGCTTAATCATGCGGGAGACTCATGTGGGGATGTGAATATGTAATATATATACTTAAACCTAACGCTACTATAATAATAAGACTCGGGGCTGGGGAGGTGGCTCAGTGGGTAAAAGTGCTTGCTCTGTGAGCATTAGGACCTGATTTTAAGTCTCTCCCCACCCCCACCCCCACCCCCACCCCCCGTAAAACTCTGGGTCTAGCTGTATATGCCTGCAACTGCAGCAAGGGAGGCTGAGACAGGTGCTCTTAAGAGCCCAGCCTAGCAAATGTCACGGACAGACCTTGTCTCAAAGTAGTAGGTGACAGAGCAATGGAGGGTGATGCTGGGTATCCTGCTCTGGCCTTTGCATGTGCAAACAAAGCCTAGCACACCTGTGCTGGGCACTTACCTACAAATGAAGAGAGGGATGAAGATGCTCGCACCAGAGTTGAAACAAACCGAGGGGAGTGTTCCAAGAGGAGGCTTACACAGAGGAAGGCCAACCAAAGTCTCATTTGGAATGTTATTGAAAAGAAGAACATAGGTTACATTCTTTGGAAACTTAGTACTATGTGTCTTAGTTACTGTTCTAGGTCAGTGAAGAGAGGCCATAACCAAGGCAGCTTACAGAAGAAAGCATTTAATTTAGGGCTTGCTTACAGTTTCAGAGTGAGAGTCCATTATCTGGTAGTGGGGAGAGGGACAGCAGGCAGGCATGGTCCTGGAGCAGGAGCTGATTGTTTATATCTGATCCATAAGTGCAAGGGGGAGGGAAGGAGGGAGGAAAGGTGAGGAGGGAGGGAGGGAGGGAGGGAAGGAGGGAGGGAGGGAGGGAAGCACATGAGTGAGCTAACAGGGCCTGATGTGGGCTTTTGAAATCTCACAGCCCATTCCCATAGAAACACACCTCCTCCAACAAGACAACACCTCCAATCCTTCCTTAACAGTTCCACAAACTAGGGAGCTAACATTTAAATATGAGCCTATGGGGCTCTCATACAAACCATCACACTATTGGAGTAAAATAATCCTTTTCCTTTGTTTTTTTTTTTTTTTTCCAGACTTGGTTTCTCCATGTATTCCTGGCTGTCCTGGAACTTGCTTTGTAGACCAGGCTGACCTGGAACTCACAGAGAGCTGCCTGCCTCTGCCTCTGGAGTGCCAGATGGGATTAAAGGCATGTGCCACCACACCTGGCAAATTATCCTTTTTTTTTTTAAAGAAAATAATCCAATCAAACTCCTATAGGCAACTTATGACTGCTGAGAGAAAGAAAGGCTGCCTGGGTGGTTTTCCAATCCCAGTGGTCAGCCCTGAAATCATGTAGGTACAAACAATGCTAAATGGGCTCACCAGGCACACACACACACACACACACATGCACACACACACACACACACACACACACACACACACACACACGTCAATAGTGAAAGCAAGAGAAGCTATGAATTTGAGTCAATGTAAGAAAAGGATCTAAGAGGGATTGGAAGGTGATAAGACAGAGTGGAAAAGAAAGAGGGAAAATTATCTAATTATCAATTATTAATTATATTTTAATAAATTAATAAAGACCTATATTCCTGAATTCATAGGGTATACAGTAAAATCTGCATATAAATTATAAGTAACATTTCTTTTGATTGTTGTTGGTTTTGCTTGTTTTCTTTACTATGCAACCCAAGCCGGAACTTGCTATGTAGACTAGGCTGGCCTCTAAAGTCAGTAATCCACGTGTCTTAGTCTTCTAAGTGGTGGGATTATGGCCAGTGCACCATACGAAGCTTGTTTGTGCTTTGAGATAGTGTCTGGCTATGTAGCCAAGTCTCTCCTTGAGTCTGTGCTCTTCCTAATCCCTGACTCCCGAGGGCTAGGACTGTGAGAGTGTACCACCATACATGGCTTTTGGAAGAATAAAATTCTGCTTGGGGGTGAGGGGGAAGGGAGGGAGGAAGGGAGGAAGGGAGGAAGGGAGGAAGGGAGGAAGGGAGGAAGGGAGGAAGGGAGGAAGGGAGGAAGGGAGGAAGGGAGGAAGGGAGGAAGGGAGAAAGGGAGGAAGGGAGGAAGGGAGGAAGGGAGGGACTCTGTGTCCCTTATAAACTATTCCTTATCCTTTTTTTGTCTGCTAGGAGGACCTCTTCATCAGTCACCTCTCATTTTCCATGTTCCTAGAAAGTGAGTCTGACACAAGGCTGCCCCAGAGCCATTGGACAGTGCTGCCTCTTGGTTATTTGACCAAGGATAGACTGAGGTTTAAGTGAGACACTCAGAATTTACATCTCTGTGGGGTTCCTTTCCTTGATACCTCATCGCATCCTCGTCCTGGGATGAGATCTTCCCGTCAGCTAAGTCAGCAGGAAGAGACCTGGGAGAGGAAGGGGTGAGGGAAACAGAAAGACTGGGTCTCTAAAGGACACAGGGAGAGCTGGAGTCCCCTCTTCTCTGCCCAATTGCTTCTCTGAGCTGACACATTTCCCCTCTAGCCGGAGCCAAATGAGCTGTTTCTGCCTCTGCTGACTGCCTCTGACCTGAAGGGGGCATCCACCTGGCCCCCTGATGTTTATTTAGGTTCCGTGCTGAACCATGGAGGCCTCTACAGTCCTACTCGCATGGAGGATGCCTTCCTGGGCTGGGGCCACAGGGGCAAGTGCATTTATGACATCTCTTCTTTCCACTGTCAAGGGTGTGGCTGTGCAGCTATTGCCTGGCCCTCTTCAGCACCAAATCCTCCCCTGTGCTTTCCAGAGCAGGGCCTGTACAGAATCTGCCATCTCTCACCCTCTGGCCCCAGCTCCTCCTCCCTCGATTTTCTGTGACCTCAAAATACTGAACTTTGACCTCAGCCCAGGGACCTTCACCTCCGGCTTTCCCTTCTGCCTGGACATCTCTTTATTTTGAGACCTCTCCTTCGTCCCAGCTGACTACTTCATGTGTCAGCCTGGATATTAGTCATACTAATTCCTCTCCCTATGACCCTTGACTCTGTCATCTAAAAATCTGACATCATTTTGCTCTTTTCTGTAATTATATGTCTAATGTTGCTTTCTTTCCCTAGCCTGCAAATGCCTCGGGCGAGGTCTGGGTTTTGTGGCCTCATCCCTGGGCTCTGACACTGGCTGCTCTTACTGGATTGCTGAGGGATGATGCATCATATGCAATCGTCCACCACTGGCCCACGAAAAGGCTCCTGGATACAGCAACGGGATGCTGTTTTTAGCAACAGGGCAGTTGAATCTTCTACCATTCTTGCCAAGGAGGTGGTGCAGAGAAGGATGGCCTCACTCTGACTTCAGCGGAACAAAGGAAGCATAGACGCCAGGTGTCCAGGAAGCCTCCACAGTCTGCAGAACAGATGGGGACTGCACAGACCGGGGACTGTCTTGTCATAGCTTCACAGGCCTCGTGTACTCTGTGTGGTGCTCTGGACCACTGCAGCAGAAGATTAGCTAGGACATCCAAGGCACAATGTGACGGATTTTCACAGCGTGAGACCAGCATCCGTAGAATTCGGGGGAGGTATTAGAAACATTAGGTAGCAAAGCTGGAGGCACTGCTGGTGAATGTCCAGAGCAGATGCATGGATGAGGGAATGAAGTAATAGTGACTGTCTTAGTCAGGGTTTTGTTGCTGTGAAGAGACACCATGACCATGGCAACTCTTACAAAGGAAAGCATTTAACTGGGGCTGGCTTACAGGTCAGAGGTTTGGTTCATTGTCATCATAGCTGGGGGCATGGCAGCACTCAGGCAGAGAAGGTGCCGGAGGGGTAGTTGAGAGTTCTACAACCAGATCAGCAGGCAGCAGGAAGAGAGAGTGACACTGGATCTGGCTTGAGCATCTGTAACCTCAAAGCCTGCCCCCAGTGACACATTTCTTTCAACAAGGCCACCTATCCTAAATTCTTTCAAAGAATGTCACTCCCTAGGGGCCTGTGGGATCCATTTTCACTCAAACTGCCTGTTTCCAAAATAACTCTACAGGCATTTTTTCAAATGACACCCCACAGTGTAGAGTCAGCCGACGTGGATCAGGATCTGTCCCTTATTGATTGTGCCATTGTTTGGATATGAAATACTCAAATACTCATGTGTTAAAGAAATGGTCTCCAGGTGATAGATACAGATGAAGGGATGGCTGGGTTCTGAAGGCTCCAATCAGATCAGGGGGTTAATCCCATGATAGGTTCATGGTATGATGGTATTCTGGGGGCACCTACTTGGAGAAAGGTGGCTACTGAAAGCCTGTGTAAAAACAGATCCTGTCTCTGATCCTTCCCATCCATCCCCTACTTCCTGCCCTGCTGCAAAGTGAGCAGCCTCCTCCACCACACACCCCCTCCTGCAGCCCAGCCATCCGCCTCCCCTCAGCCCAAAGCAATGGAGCTAGCCAACTGTGGACTGAAACTTTGAAACCATGATGTAAAATAACTCTCTCTTCCTTTAAATCATTTCCCTCAGGTATTGTCATTGAGACAAAATAATGACTAGCACATTGAACCCAAAGGGTTTCTTCTTTTGAAAATGAGCCAGTCTTCAAAAGTAACCACAGAGGGTTAATGCTGCATGGCGGGTGGGCACTATATTTCACAGTCAGTATAACACCTGGCACAACACCAGGTCTCTAGTGAGGACCCAGCGCTTGTCAGCTACTGTTGTTGAGGCAGTCAGCCATCTAGAATGACGCCTGGTATATAGCCAATATGAGAAGTGACTATCAGTCTCTCAGGGTTCTAGTTCACTACTAACCCTGATAATCGGCCGATTAGAGGAAACTAAGAATTAAGTCTCGAGTGACGGGGTCTGTGGGGGGGTTTGGGGATATCCCGTGGGACTGGAACAGGGGCTGCGGTTGGAAGCTGTTTGGCAGAGAAGAGTATTCCCTAGTTAACTACCGGGGCTTCAGCCGCTATGAAAAACTGATGACAGGAACTGGGCTATGTCCTGTGGGGGTTCTGCATCAGCTCTAGTGTTTCCTCGGTGGCTGTTGGCTCTGGGTGCTCACTGGCATGACCAGAGCCATCATCTGGCCTTTGCCTCCTTGTAGGCTCACATCCCATGTGAGAATCATCTACTTCCTCCATGCCCAGCATCTCAAAGAACTGCCTCCCTGGACGCGCATGCGCACACTGTACACTGTGCCCTACAGCGTCCTCCCTGGTCCTCTCCAAAATCCCTGAAGCCAGGTCGACTCAACAGCAAGGCTTCCTCAAGGCCTGTCCTTGGCATTCACACTCTTACAGGGATACAGCCTTGATTTCCTTAGCAGTAAAGCAGCCACAGAATCACCTCGCCTGCCATCCCTGCCCAGCCAGAGACCTCAGGGACCATGCGCATTTGTCTAATTTCTGCTCTCTGGCTGAGAGACTGTGGTCAGAGGCTTCAGGGCTGGGTACTCTTCCCTGCTCAGCTAACTCCCACTCAGGAAATGGCCAGTCTCTATTTTGAGCAGAGTGAAGTGTTAGTCCTTCCTGAAGCAGGCCACCTCCCCTGCCCACACCACACACCAGCTGTGCTTTAGACAATGTCTTGTCAGCCCCTCCTTCGGGGCTGTCAGGATCACTCGGGTTGTCTGGATCCCCTGAACCTTCAAAAAGCAAATCTTACTTTCTTTCCAACAATGTGCTATATATAGTTCTATGCACGATAGCCAACCTAAGAGGGCTGAGCACTTGAACAGGCTTGAGCCATTGTCCCAGCACCCACCCATCTGCCTTCAAAGGCTTGTAGCCTCCCGGTTGGGAACTGCTTATAGGGAGGGGCCTGTCCTAGAGAGAACACAACAGGTCTGGCCATTTTAAGTCCCACATATCTGCCTCTAACCTTTCCTTGCTGTGTAATTTGGGCAACAGACTTGAGACAGCTGTGCCTCTTTCTGTTAAAATGGTAGGACAGTGTTAGAAGAATCAAGAGCCTCACTTTATCTCTTTGTCGAGAATCTATAAAAAAAATTGTGGGCGATCATAAACATTCACTGTTAGTTACAGTATTTGATGGATTTCTGAAACCTGTGGGTATTTGGGTAATTGAGAAAGGTTTCAGTTCTCTGTCTCCCGTGAACATACATACACACATGCACAAATGTATATGTATGCACATGCACCCACATGCACCCACACGTGCACATTTATACACATGAATATAATATACACATACACATGTACAAGTGCACACACGTACATGCACACATACATCTTTACACATGTGCACACACGTATATATACACATGTATACGTGCATACACACATACACATTCACACACACATGCACAAATGCACACACACACATACATGCACCCATACACACATTTATACACATGCACACACATATATACATACACACATATACACATTTACACACATGCGCATGCACATACACATTCACACACACACATCCAAATCCACACACACAACACACACCCCACCGTGGACAAGCTTTTTGTTCCTCATCTCTTTGAGATTTTTTTTTTATTATTTAGGTTATGTGTAGCTGTCTGTGGGTATGTACATACGTGAGTGCAGGCACCTGTGGAGGGCAGAGGTGTTGGATCCTGTGCAGCTGGAGTTATAGGCAGTCGTGAGGTAAATGACATGGGTGCTGGGACCCGAAGTCGGGGTCCTCTGGAAAAGAAATGAGTGCTTTTAACAGCTGAACCATCTCTCCAGCCCCTTTGCTTCTCATCTTAAAGCTCAGCTCTTCCTCCTGAGGTTCCACGACTAGGCTCATCCCTACTCTGCGCAGCCCAAAGCTACACAAGGAGCCCCGTGGGTGGAGAGTCTTCTGAAGAATACTGAAATTGAGTTGGCAGGCAATGAGCTGGACCTGACAGAACAATGGGTCTCAACCTTTGGGTCTTGATCTCCTTGGGAGTTGAATGACCCTTTCTCAGGAGTCACCCAAGACCACCAGAAAACACAGATATTTACATTACAATTCATCACAGCAGCAAAATTACAGTTATAGTGTTGTAATGAACATAATGGTATGGTTGGGGAGGGGGAGTCACCATGACCTAAGGTATTAAAGAGTTGCAGCGTTAGGAAGGTTGTGAAACATTGACGTAGACCCTTGAAAATATCACAATCAAGATTGCAAAGACTCCAAAAGACCTCCTCAGTGCCCCTTTGGTACACCATTCTCCTACTTCCGGCTCTACCCCACTCCCACCCCACCCCCACCCCCACCCCCACCCCTGCCCCCCACTCTCAGGCACCTTTGCTCTACTTTATCTTCTAACGGAATAGACCAGTTTAAAGAACCAAATAGCAGCACTGTCTTCTCTAGGTATCTTCCTTTTCATGTAATTACTTGGAGATTCGTCGATCTCAAATCATAAATGCAAGTTTCTGTTGCTAAAATTTATCTAAGGCCGTATGACCCTGAACATGCTCCTTCTTGCCTGTTGCTAAAGTTCCTCCCTTGGGAGGGACAATGTTTACCCCACCAACTAGCAAACCCAGGTGTGATCACACCGAAGTTGACCCTGGGGAACCAGTGAATTTATTAAGCTTACTTACAGAGCAGTGAATGGGCCATCATCAGCACGACTTAAAATAGCCACACTGGAAGGCTTATACCCATCATGGACGATGACTCTCAGCCGGTCACGCATGTAGTCCTCCATAGTCTTTCAAAGCTGTTGTACGGCTAAGGCCCTCACCCTGAGGCCATGTGCAATTAGGGCAGAATTGCATACAACTGGTTAGAGAGTGGCTGGGTACTCAGGTGAGGAAACTATGGCCCTCCCAGGGCTCCTTGTATGAGGAAAGGTCAATAGACAGCAAGCAGGCCCAGCTGAACTCAAGAGCATTGCGGCAGTCTGACTCTGAGAACAGCTTTTCAAGAGTCTCATTTCCCCACTCCCTTCCCACAGGTTGTTTAAAACCAACCTGTTTGTGAACATTCAGCTTTCAGTTCAGGGTTATAATGAATGAAGGTGTGTTTCAGATACTTCTCTATGGCTGTGATGACATCATGACCAAGGCAACTTATAAAAGAGAGCATTTAATCAGGGGCTTGCTTACAGTTTTGTGAATCCATCGACATTGTGGCAAGGAGCATGGTAGCTAGCAGGCAGGTATGGCACTGGAGCAGTAGGTAGAGCTTACGCCGATATGCAAATGGTGTGGGGGAGAGACCAGGCCTGTGAAGTTTTGAATCTTCAAAGCCTGACCCAGTGACACACCTTCTCCAACAAGGCCACACCCCCAAATCCTTCCCAAACAGTTCCCCCAACTAGGGCCAAACATTTGAATAGATGAGCCTTTTGGGGCCATTCTCATTCAGACCTCTACAGGGCACTAAGAATACGTATGAGATTTTGTTTTTGCAAACGTCAATTTTTAGAAGATTTTTTTTTTTTATGATTGTTTTGCCTTCAGGTACGGGTATCACATGCATGCCTGGTACCCTCAGAAGAGGGTGTCTCATCCCCTGGCACTGGAATTAGGATGGTAGTGAGTCCTGATGTGAGAACTGGGAACCCAACCCGGGTTCTCTGCAGGAACAACAAGCACTCTGAACCCCTGAGCATCTCTCCAGCCCTGCGAGTGTGTTCTTTTGAGTAAATATCTTGTAGTGGAGAGGCTGGATCACACTGCAGTGAGTGTTTAGCTTTTTAAGGAACTGCCAAACTCTGTTAATACAAACTGGAGGCGCTGTGTAACACCCCCCCACCGTGGGGGAGGGGCAGGGAAAGCGGCAAAGGCTCTGCTCTGTTACCCACAGCAGCCAGAGGCACTCTCCTCATTTTTAGGGACCTTGACTTAGGCCAAACAGGGATTTGTGGCTTCAGCGTAATATTTTAGGACTAGCCAGTGTGAAGCAGAGTTTGGGTTTTAGTAAAGAGAGAGGCCAAGGACACACCCAGATATGGGTACAGGCTTCTCAAACAAGAGGGGGTGTAACAGAAGCGGCTCTACCATTGCGCCCTTCCGGCTAATCCCAGCACCTAGGCCGATGCCTCTGGACACAAACCCTGAAAGATGTATCCTGCCTTACCCACAGCGAGTCTGCCACGTCAGTACTGGATCTGCTGGTTAACCTTATACACTTATTCATTCTCGTAACATGTTAGTTCTGTTTACTGCTAACTGTTTTATGCATTGTGGCAGGCATTGGGGAAGTATTCTCAGTCCTATCCTGTACCATAGGAGGCAGTGTTTGGGCGCATTCAGGTGAGCTCCTGCTAGCTGGGTAGGACACAGGCTGAACGGGAGGAGGGTGCAGAGCAGAGAGGAGATAGAGCTCCAGGCTGGTGCACAAGGACCCAGGAAAGCAGTGTGGTTGCAGCAGAGCAAGGGCAGGAAGAGGGGTGCCCCGGACTGTGGGACATACAGCCGGGCACCAGCTCATGCAGCCAGTGCTGTTTGACTTCAAAGACTAAAAGGAGGTCCTTTATAGTTGAATATAGAAAACTAGGGTTTCCGGTTCCCAAATATGGGGCATTTTTTCATGAGGTCCAGAGGCATTTGCCCACCAGGGGGAGCACATGAGATGCGCAGCTGGCCCCTGCCTTCATGCCTGCTGATTCTTATTCCTAAACCTAGGCTTCTCTCAGCCTCAGCCAGCCCCAAGGCCAGGATCAGATGAGACAAATAGGGGAAGGGGATTGAGAGTGGAGAACAGGAAAATGGCTATTCTTTCTTTACCTGTTTACAAAGTCTGCAATATGTCTGGCTGCCTGAGCTGAGTAATTTCAGATGCCTCGATTAGCAGATACTAACAACAGCGCCATCTTCCTGTACTCTGGAGGGCCAATCAAAAGGCCTCCTAAACGCTAGGATTCCCTGGTCAGCATCCATTTATTTATTCTTCCTGTCCTGGGTTTCTGACTGCCTGGCATCCCTTGGCACTTTACTCTCATTTTGAATATTGGCCGTGTGATTTGTTCTTCTTAACTTGCTTAATCCAATGGTTGATAGTATACTTTGGATGGTTGTGAGACTTGCTAAGGTCTACGTGGCCACTCCTCCCCACGGAATCTCTGAGTCCTTTACTGAACAGTCTTTATTGCCAGTTCCATATAACCAGGGACAAAGCAAATACCGTGGAGGCAGAGATGCTGGGAAAATCACAGTCAGAGTATCAAACCTTTGTGCTTGTTAGGCTTCTATGGCTGGGAAGAGACACCATCATCATAGCAATGTTTATAAAAGCAAGCATTTTATTGTGGCTTCATACACTTAGGTGTTCATTATCACGACAACAAGCATAGTGACACACAGGCAGACATGAGGCCGGAGAGTAGCTGAGAGTTCTACATCTGGATCTGCAGACAGCAGGAAGAGAGAGACACGCTGGATCTGGCTTGAGCATTTGAAACTCCAAAGCCCAACTCTAGTGACACACTTCCTTCAACAACGCCACACCCCTCCTCCAGGGCCATACCTACTCAATTGAGGACACACCTTCTAATAGTGCCACTTCCTGGGGACCATTCCTATAGAAACCACCACAGTGGTATTTTTTTTTAATTGTGTGTGTGTGTGTGTGTGTGTGTGTGTGTGTGTGATGGCTCTTGTGTGGAGGTCAGAAGAAAAGTCAGGCTCAGGCCTCGCTTCTCACCTTGTTTGAGACAGGGTATCTTCTTTTCCACCTCCCTGTGGTGACATGTTACAGGTCACACTTAGATGTCACCTGAGGTTCTGGAGATTCAAAGTCAGGTCCTTGTGCTTATACACCCTGCCGTCCAGCGTTTTGTTTATGCTAAGGACCTGATCCCAGGGTGAGACCTCCCCCTCCCCCCACAAGGTGGCCACCCTGGATTTTTCTGTAGGTCTTTATAAGAATCAAGTTCTTTTCTCTCTGTCCTGTGTCTATGCTGAGCACATGTAAGATGCTAAGAGAAGTCTCCCCAACCCCACCCCCACCCCCAGCCTTACTTGCTTCCTTTCTAGTGGTCTGTACACTCTCCGGATACCCGTGGGAATTGTCTTCACTTGTGTATCACGGACATATCACTCGGGGGTAGAGACTTTCTACTGTGGTGGTAGCTACGCACCATCTAGGATCCAGGAGGCCAGATTAAGTATTTGCTAAAATAAATGAGTTAGTGCACGTAGACATATACATTTGCTTCTGATATTAAATTCTTGTCCTGAACATGTCTAGCAAAACTTGCCTGTCCCTAGGATCTTGGGGTCTGTGTGAGAAAAGCCAGGCTGCTATGTGGAGGTGGGGAGGTCTTCCTCAGCCCAGAAAGTCCCTGGGATCCCAGTGAGATGGTGCAGGGTGGGTGGGGGAGGAGGGTGTAGTGCAGGGAGCACCTCCCACAGCTATCCTCAGCACCAATTCCTCTCTACTCTAGACCCTTTGACAGTTGCTGGAACACCGTCCAACCTTGTTGACAAGCCTTGATTAGGCTGGCCAATGGTATCCCACTTGTCTAAACATGCTGCCTCGTCTCCAGTGTCACAGAACAGTCACATACGGTCGTCCTGACTGTGGGTCTTCAGGCCTCTGCCCGTACCCTGCTGTATCTCACATAGACACACCTGGGGCTATATACGTGGATGAGAGATGGTTCTCTACCCTCTACCTACCTGAGCAGACACGACACCATCGAACAGAACTGGGAGGGACAAGCTGGGAGGAACACGAGTTTCTACTGAAGGAAATGAATCCAGTGCAGAGAGAACACGTTCTCACCCGAACCCCCAGCCCAGACCCTGGGCTTTGTAAAGGAGAGAGATTTAACTACAAGAGACACTAGAACTGGATGTGCCGCCACCACCACCACCACCAGAGTGAGCAGGTAGGAGATTCAGCCTGACATCTTTGCTCAAGCCTTAAATTCTAGTTATTCTTGATGAACACACAGTGCCAAAGAGAACAAAGCAGACAGGGGGTCTTAACTGCCATATGGAGGAGGGCTCCTACAGCAGGCAGCACTCAGGGACCACCTAAAAGCCAAGTTGACAATCAAGATTAATCATTACCTGCCTCCCCACAGAAATGAAACACAACACTCCCTCGCCTTCTCTCTCCTCTCCTCATCCTGGCAACTATCCAAGTTTTGGTGTCTCTACCCTCCCCCCTCTCACCCCCTCACCCCCCCTCAACCCCCCCCCCCCCGGCTAAGCATTGCTTTCTGTTCTTTCCTCAAGTTGGAAGATCACGACTCCTTGGATCTAAGGATGAGGGGTTTACAACATTTCACCAAAGCAGAATCAGAAATTTCATACTCAGAGCAATCTGGGTAAGGGATGTTCTAACTGTAGTGCCTCCAGGAGGCTTTCCTCCATCTCAGCCAAGCAGCACCCTGCAGGTGGGCTTTGAAGACAACATTTGGCCACCCTTGGGTCCCATGAAGCTCAGGACTGCCTGTTGCCTGTTCCAGGGGATCCAACACCCTCTTCTGGCATCCACAGGCACCACTCAAGGTTACATTCTCTAATCTACACCTACACACACACACACACACACACTACACACACAAAAAACCTCTACCCTCAGTTTTCCTGGCCTTCAGATTCTAGTGCCCAATGTCCTACTTGGCATGCTCCAGTGACATTTGAAATTGGAGAAACCAGAACTCTTAAGCCTCTCCCATCCACCTCATCTGGTTTTTTCTTAGCCCCCTGCCTCGGGAAGTGGCAACACAGCCCACTTGGTTGCTTATGCAGAAATTTAGACCTTCTCTTTGATTCTCTTTCTCCAGTGCTTTCAACTGCATTAATAAGCTCCGTTGGCCCTATTTCTGTAATGTGTCCTGAATGCAGTCAGTACTTTTGCCACTGAACTCTGAGCACCTGAACCCAGACCCCATCTCTTTCCCTGGATCCACTGGCACCCTCCCTGCTGGACTCCCTGCCTCTCTTTAGCAGCAGCAAGCCCATTATGCAGCAGAACCATTTTCTATTACAGAAAAGGCAAGAGGTTGTGCAAAGCTCCTGGGGTCATATTAGGATACAGACATGAGCTTCCGTGGAGGGATATGGGGAGATGAATTGAACTAATTTGAATCCCTCACTGGGATCCCCTGCCACACAAACCCCAAGGATGGCTAGGAACACACTTCAACACACTGGGAAACATCCCAATGCTCACACGCCTTGGGCAGGACCCAGCTCCCACTGGCTGCCTGCAGTGCACGACTCTTCAAGTCCCCGTCATTTCAGACTTGAAACTGCAGCTCTGGTGACTCCATTCTTCTTTTTTTTCACGGTTCTGTGAAAAGCTCGCTCTTTCAGCAGGACCCATGGTTGGTCATGCTGGTATCCTGATTTCTAGAGGCTTCCATGGCCTCACGGGCAGAGCCGTGGGACTTTAAACCTCATGTGACCCCTGATGTCATAGGAAGTATGGAGCTGGAGGAACCTCATGTGACCTCTTACATCACAGGAAGTTGGGAGCTAGAAGGCCCAGCCTGCACTCCATGCAAACGCAGGAATCCGTTTCTTGCCACCTTAACCCTATGGCCCAGGGCCCTTGTTTTCCTTTCCAGTGCTTTCCGCATTCCATTGTAACTGAGTGCCCTGAATTCAGGGCAAAGCTGCAGCTCAGAGAGCCATAGACCTTTTGGGCTTTGCATTTTAAAGATCCTTTGAGGGCAGGGTGGAGAGACAGCTCAGTAGTTAAGAACATGTGTTGCTTTGGCAGAGGGCCTGAGTTCAGTTCCCAGCATCACATAGTGGCTCTTAGCCATTTGTAACTTGAGCTCCAGGGACCCCCAATGCCTTCCTCTGATTTCTGTGGGCACTGGGCATGCATGTGGTGCACATACATACATACATACATGCATGCATAAATGTAGGCAATACACTAATACACACAGAATAAAATAAAATATTTTTAAAAGAAGAACCTTTGGAAACTGGAGACCATTCCCTCCCAGGTCATACCTAATCACCTTGTACAGGGTGGGATTCTGACCTATGACCTCTGGGGTGGGTGTGGTTGATTGTGGTGCAGCGGTCAACCTCACAGCTGGGGTGTGGGGACTCCGCTTGGGCAAGAGGAACGGGAGACGCTAGACTGCATTTACCCTACACTTTCACAGGCGCTGGGCTTGTGGGAAATGCTAATGCATCATCAGGGTAGGTGGGAGAATGCCGCCCGGACAGGGACCTCAGCCCGAGTGAGAAACGACATAGACTGAGGCTGAAGCTCGGGTTCCCTGACCCCTTGACATCCCAGGCACTGCTGGAAACTGCATTGAGTTTGAATGGAGGGCACCCATGGGCCTTCGATGAGGAGCCCAGGGGCTGGGGGTTCCCAAACTCCTGGACACCCAGACACCACTAGAGTCTCAGGAAGCTGAGACAGTGGGCCAGTGGGCTGCGGATGAGCCTGGGGCCAGGGGAATGGGGAACTCCAGCTTAGATACTCAGAGATTGCCTTAGCTTAGCTGCTATTGTCTGGGAGCACCGAGGGGCCTTCTGCTGGAGACCTCAGGGATGCAGCTCTGTAGACAGAGGCTTTCTCCATGTTCTTGATGGTGAGAGACAGTCCTTGTTTACAAACTGTTTATTGACTGTTCATCATGAAAAATGGGTGCATACCACCTCCTCAGGATGGACCAGAGATTAATTACCTTTTGCAGAAAGGAATGTCCAGGAAGGGAAGCTTATTGGCTAAACCCTCAGGGCCTCATTAATATGGAGAACTGTGTTCTGGGTTATGTTGGTCACATCCCTTTGTGGAGAGTGTGGTCACATGTTCTGGGCCAGGAATCTCTGTAGGGAGCAGGGGGACAGGAGATACCTACCATCCTCAGAGATGGGTGCCTGGGTGCCGGCATGGTCTACTGCCCCACAGATGGTGAGATGGGGTCTCTTTGAGTACCCCCCATTTTGGTATCTAGGCCAGAGAGTCAAAGCCATCTTCTCCTTCTTTCTCTCATTTGTCTTGCCCACACTATGTGCTCAGTAACAAGAGCTGTACCTGTGGTGGGGCCAACAAAAAGATGCTGGGTTCAGATGCTTTCACATCTGACAGTTGTCCTGGATACAAGGCAGGACAGAAAGATGGAAAACCAGAAGAAGTGCAGGGGAGAGACAACCTCTCACTACAGAGTCTGGCTAAAAGCCTCTTGCTAGCTTAAAGTCAAGAATTCCAGCATAATTAACACTAACTGCTGTGAAGCCTGTCTAGGCAGAGATCCTATTACTTTTGCGGAAATATTTCAAATAAGGATGTTAAAGTAACTTCAAACCCTGCCAGAGGCCCGAGGGTGTGCGACCTTAGAGTTTAACCTTATTCATTTCCCAGCTGTCAATTTGCAAATGCCTTCCGAGAATCTCACAAACAAGATTATAAACTTTGTCCACAGTCAAAACGTGTCTTAAGCCCTCCCCTCTCCCCCCTCGAGCGGCTACAGAGAACTTCCCTTCAACCCTGTGACCCATGGGTTCTACATTATTAGCGAAATATGAAACATCAGTGATTGTTCTGCAAAGGAGGCTGACACATAAAGTTGCTTCAGGGAGGAGGTTGGTTATGTTGCTGGGCCCTCAACGCCATGATGGGGGCTTGAGGAGAAAGAACATGAGAAAAAATGCAATACTACATACGGAGATCTCAAAGCAGGATGGGGCCTTAAAAGAGAGGTTTCCCTTTAAGGCTGAAGAGGAGCTTCATTAAGAATGAGGGAGGATGGGGGGCAGAGAGAGAGAGAGAGAGAGAGAGAGAGAGAGAGAGAGAGAGAGAGAAGCAAGAGAGGGAGCATCCTAGAGTTTCTATTGTTGTGAAGAAAGTTATGATGACCAAGGTAACTCTTATGAAGGAAAACATTTAATTGGGGCTGGCTTACAGTTCAGAGGCTTAGTCCATTATTATCATGGCAGGAAGCATGTCAGACTGTAGGCAGACACAGTGCTGGAGAAGGGGCTGAGAATTCTATACCTGGATTGGCAGACAGCAAGATGAGAGAGAGGGAGGGAGAGAAGGGAGAAGAGAGGGAAGAGAGGGAAGGGAGGGAGGAGAGAGAGAGAGAAAGAGAGAGAAAGAGAGAGAAAGAGAGAGAGAGAAAAGAAGAAGAAGGAGAAGGAGAAGGAGGAGGAGGAGGAGAAGAAGAAGAAGAAGAAGAAGAAGAAGAAGAAGAAGAAGAAGAAGAAGAAGAAGAAGAAGAAGAAGAAGAAGAAAGAGAGAGAGAGAGAGAGACTGAGCCTGACTTGAGCATCTAAAACCTCAAAGCCCACCCCCAGTCACACACCTCCTCCAACAAAGCCACATGTACTCCAATAAGGTCACATGTTAAAATAAATCCAATAAATTTACACCTCTTAACAGTGCCATTCCCTATGGGATATTTTTATTCAAATAACCACAGGGAGAAAGAGTAACAAGAGGAAGAGAGAAAGGAGAGAGATAAAAGGGAGAGATAAAAGAGAGAGAAGGGGGGGAGAAGGAGAAGGGAGGAAGATTGTGTGGGGGCGTGGGTGGGAAGTCCAGAGGAGAGTCTTTTGAGAACAGCCTCCAGTTTTAACACGGAATCCCTGAGCAGTCTCCCCAAGAAGTCCCTGGCCATTCCCTCAAACAGAGGTCTGACTTCCACTCCTTTAGGGGGTGGCAAGGCATTTCACAGCATCGGATTTAGAGCAATGACCTATATGTGACAAGGATCATGGAAGAGCTAGGTACTGTTTAGGACCTCAGATCAAGGGCTGCTGCTAGGCCATAGCACAGACAGCCTAACTCTCTGTCCCAGACAGAGCTTGAGGGACATGTGGCTTGATTCAGACTCTGGGATCAGGTCTAAAGGTGCAGGCCTATGTCCTAACCCCTAGCTTCTGCACCTCAGGAATCAACCTAGGACTTTTTACCAGAAAATAAAGACTACTTAAACAGTGTCTAATCAGAAGTCACCAAAAACATACGTACTATTATTGTTTAGATGCTTCAGCTCTTTCTTGGGATGCCCATGTTCACATTTCTGCCTGTAATATTACTTTCCTATGAGCCTCTTGCTTCCCTACAGCACCCAAGGTTAAATCTGTTCAAATCTTTTCTTAGAAAAAAATGTATATCTGTCTTTATGTGTCTGTTTGTATGTGTCTGTGTGTGCGCGCACGCAAGCGTGTGTGTGTGTGTGTGTGTGTGTGTGTGTGTGTGTGTCTGTGTGTGTGCTTGTGTGCGTCAGTGTCCACAGAGGCCAGAAGGGGGCATCAGATTCCTTGGAGCTAGCATTACAGGCCTTTGTGAGCTGGGATTCAAATTCTGGTCTTCTGATAGAGCAGTGTGCACTCCTAATGGTTAAGCCATCTCTCCAGACCCTAAAATCTTTTCTTAAAAAATCCTACTCTGCTTCATACTGACTTGTCTTGAAAAAAATTTTTTTTTCTGTGTGAAGTTAAAAACATCCTGGCTTTCATGAATGGCACTTCTATACAGCACCTTCTCCCAAGGTTCAGGGACCATCCAGAGACAGGAAGTAGAAAGATTTTAGAAGCAGGAGTCACAGAGGACTGGACCAAAACAGGATCTTCTGGATATAACAGTCCACTGTGATTATGATGTGACAACTGTTGTGGTTGCCTGCCCAAGATACACAAAAGCTGAAGCCAGCGAACAACTCCAGTATTAGCTGGGGTGGGGCTCTCATGATCTCTTGCCCCTGGATAAGAGGTAGCCAGGGACAGCTGGTGGCTTCTGGGGGAGTAAGAGTCAGTTTCATTAAGGGTGTGTGGCATCTGGAAGGTCAACCATGCTTAATAGACGGTCCCATAGACACAAGTCCATTTGGAATCAATGTGCTAAAAAATAAAAAGAGGACAGACTCACACTCTCACACACTCACACTACACACACATACATACACTCACATACATACATACTCATACACACTGACACACTCACACAGACTCATACTCACACACACTCACACACACACACTCTCTCTCACACATAATCACATTACTGAGGGAAGTCAGGACAAGAACTCAGGGCAAGGACCTAGATGCAGGAATGGTGGAGGAATGCTGCTGCTCACTGGCTCACACACTCACACACACTCACTCATACACACTCACATACACACACTCACAAACACTCACACATACACACACTCACACACACTCACTCATACACACTCACATACACACACTCACACACACACACTCACACATACACACACTCACACATACACAGGGCTTCAGGGATGGTGCTGCACACAGTGGGCTGAGCCCTTCCATGTCCATCCTCAATCAAGACTATCTCTCATAGACATGGCCAGTCTGATTAAGGCAACTCTTCATTTAAGGTTTCCTCCACCCAGTTGGCTCTAAAAACTAACTAGGACATTCATCTCCAGGATACTGGTATGAGGTTTAAAGGGTCTAAAGTTATTTGATTATTTATTTATTTATTTATTTATTTATTTAGTGTGTGTATGTATGTGTGTATGTGTATGTATATGTTTGTGCAGTGTGTATGTATTGTGGTATATGTGTGGTGTATGTGGTGTGTGGTGTGTGTATGTATAGTGTATGTATGTGTGTGGTGTGTATGTATAATGTATATATGTGTGTGCAGTGTGTATGTATTGTGTGGTGTGTGTGGTGTGTGTATGTATGTGTGTGGTATGTGTGTATAATGTATATATGTGTGTGTAGTGTGTGTGGTGTGTGGTCTGTGTAGTGTGTGTATGTGTTGTGTGTGGTATGTGTGGTATGTGTGTGTGTGTGGTGTGTATGTGTAGTGTGTATATGTGTGTAGTGTGTGTGAGAGTGTGTGTGAGTGGGGTGTGGTGTGTGCATGTGTGGTTTCTGTGTAGTATGTGTTTATATGTGTGTATAGTGTGTGTAAATAAATGTGTGGTGTATATGGTGTGTGTGCCTCTGTGTGTGACTGTGTTGTATGTGTGTGCGACTATATCTGTTTCGGTGTGACTGTCTGTTTGAGTGTCTGTGTGACTGTGACTCTGTGTGTGTGTGATTTGCACCTTTGGTTCTCTCCTCCTACCATCTGGGTTCCGTGGATAAACCCAAGGTTGTCAGACTTGGCAGCACAGGTCTACCTGATGAGCCATCTCTGGCCCAAGGCTAAGGTTTAAATAGAGGGCAAAAGGTGTGCATAAGCAAATAGCAATCTTGGTCAAGGTGTGGTCCTGTCCACCACTGACTCACTCTTAGCTGATTAACTCCAGCAGGGTGACATGATGTGTTATCCATCTCTTTCTGGGAGACAGGCTCCCCTCCTTTAGCTGGCACTAGGTGTCAGCTTTTTGTTTTTGTTGTCTCTATCAACATGAAGTCCCTGGGGGAATTCCAATTCCTTGGGGTCCATTGATTCAAACCAAGAAATACAGAGAAGAATGCAAGGCAAGTGGGGAAGAAGGTGTGTGTGCCCTGCTAGGATGATAATCCTGCCCCTTCCTTTCAGACACATGCTTTCCTGTTTCCACAGGCTAGGGAAATCCCTAAGCTTTCCAGAAATGGGTGTTTAGACTCTAGAAACTGATACATTCAATTGAGAGGAAAACAAACACCTCAGATGTGTTTTTCTCTCTGTGGCAGCTGCTGTGGACTAGACATCTGGGGCTTGGCCTGGGCCACAGCTCATTAAAATCACAGAGAGAAGGGCTTCCCTCCAAGAATGTTGCTTTTTGCATATTTACATAATGATACCCATGCAGCTACCCCTGACCTTATCAGGAAGCAGAATTCATGCTGGCTTGCCAGATGTGCTGGCAGACTTTTGTCTGCTTCCTGCTCCTTAGGGCCAGGCCCCTGGGGAATGAGGCTGGAAAGAGCCAGCATCCTCTCTCTGCAGGCCCTGCTGCCACCCCAGCTGATGTGTGTCTACATCCCTGGTAGTGAGTAAGTCTCAGGCTTCCTGCATCTCAGTGGGTTTCCTGAAACTATGGGGAATTTCTGATCCAAGAGGGCTGAGCCAGTGGGGGGTGGGGGTGGGGGGCAAAGTTTGCTTCCAACAAGTCCTAGGGAGTGTCGTCGGTCCCATGACTACCCTTGAGGGTGCCTAACTAGTCTTTCTGAACCCACTGAGACTTTGACCCTTGGCTGTGGCCCCAGGGACCAGAGACGTCAGTGTCACCCGTTATGATGCAAGAGTCTGCGGTTCCATCCCAAAGCGGCAAAGCGGTGGCTTCAGAGTCTTCGTCGTCCCAACTTTTAAGAGGCAGCAAACCAGAGTGTGTTAAGGATGCTGAGCTGGGCATTGTGGTGATGAAAACAGGAAATAGAAACTGGCGAGGAAGCTTTAGGGACAGGGACTTCCATTCTTGTCCTTGGCCGTAAGCAGCAAGTGTTTGGGGGCTCTGTCATATTTCTTCTTCTTTTACACAGACCCCCAGAGGTTGGACCAACTGGACTGACTGGCTCATGCTCACCACTACCCACACCTCAAGATAGACAGTCCTTATTAACTCCAGACAGTGGCCCTTGGCAGCAACCCATCTTTGGAACACACCACTCTTACTCCAGGGCAGCAGCTGTCACCTCTGAAGCTATAATACGCTTGCAGTAAAGCTTATCGTTCTAGTGGCTTTTCTGTTACTATGATAAACAGCAGGACTGAGAGCAACTTGGAGAGGAAAGGGTTTATTTCAGCTACACATCTAGGATGCAGTCAATCACTGAGGGAAATCAGAGCAGGAACTCAAGACAAGAACCCAGAGGCAGGAACTGAAGCAGAGATGGTGGAGGAACCGTGTTTATGGCTTGCTCTCCCTTGATTTGTGCTCAGCTAGGTTTCTTATAGAGCCTAGACACGTGAGCCTAGGAATGGTGCTACCCATAGTGGCTGGGTTGTCCCACACCAGTTGTCAGCTAAGACCACATCTCATAGATATAGCCATGGCAAAGTGATTGAGGCAAACCTTCAAGGGAGCTTCTCTCTTCCAAGGCGACTCTAGATTGACAGTAGAAAGTAACCAGCTCACTCACCCTCTGTGAAATCCATTTTTCATCTTAATGAGAAAAAGGACCGGGAAGGCCCTCCTGTGGCTTTGGTAGTGTGGATTCTCTAGGACTTTAGCACCTAAGCTATCACCCAATGGAGGCAAGGAAGCTTTTGTTTCTCTTTGTGATCTGTTCTCCCTTCGTCCCGATCAGCAGCATGAACCTATAACTCTAGAACTTAGGAAATGGAGGCAGGAATATCAAGAGGAGTTCCAGGCCAGCTTAGCCTATTTACATGAAACACGAGACCCTGGTTTTGTTGGTTTGGTTTGGTGGTTGGTTGGCTTTAGCTTTTTTTTGTGTGTGTGTTTTTTTTTCTGGTTGTTGTTTGTTTTGGTTGGTTGGCTTTTGTTTGGGCATTGTTTGTTTGTTTGTTTGTTTGAGAAAGGGTTTCTTGGTGTAGCCTATCTATAGACCAGGCTGACCTGGAACTCACAGAGATATATGTCTCTGCCTCCAGAGTGCTGGGATTAAAGGCATGTGCTACCACCCAACAAGGCTCGTTTTCTTCCTTGTTTTTTTTTCCCCTTTCCTTTCCTTTCCTTTCCTTTCCTTTCCTTTCCTTTCCTTTCCTTTCCTTTCTTTTCTTTTCTTTTCTTTTCTTTTCTTTTCTTTTCCTTCTCTCTTTCTTTATTTTTCTTTTTATTTCTTCATACAAATGAACCTGGAGCATAATCAGACAGGCCAGAACCTAGAAACCTGCACTTGTAACAAGGTCCTACAATGGCCGTATCAGAGAATCATCATTCTGTATAGTAAAATCCCCAGGGGAGTTGTACTAGTTCCTTCATAGAAGGCCCATTCATTCCTTATCTCGCCCCTCAGTAAATTAGAAATTCTCCAAGTGGGGGCCGGTTGAGTTCTACTTAAGGTCTGTTTCTCAAATGGACCGCAGCATCAACTGGACTCTTACTGGAATGAACAGTTCCTGTCAAGGGTCACTGGCCTTGGTGGTAGAACTAGTCCCTTGCGGGTATTGGCCAGAGGGTCACTGTCCTCAGTGGATGTCAGTGGGGGGCGGGGGGGGGGCTGCTCGCTCTCACTCCAGGCTGTCTGTGTCCCTTCTCTCCTTTGTGACCCTCCATAGTCACTTGGCACAGAAACATTTTCAGAGTTCATTCTCATGTCACCAACTGGACCAAATGTCTACTGGAGGACCAAAATATCTATCTAGTCCAGCCGGATGATGGCCCTGCTGCCATCAGGGCTCCATCATTAACAGCCAAAAGTTCTTCCTAGTTAACAACTTTTATTTTTATGGTGAAACATAATTGAGCACAATAAAGAAAGAGGACAGCTAGGGACGTAGCTTAGTGGTACACTTTTTGTTTCTCTTGCACAGAGTCCTGGGTTTCTGACTCCTAGCATGGGTGTGCAATATGTGACACATAGACACATTTTCCTCAGTCCCCACATTTAGAAGGAGATTCCACATCACTTAACCATGGCTGACACTGGTAGAACGATAGATAATTTCACTTTTTCTTTCTGCTTCCTATATTTTCTCACATGTTTACACAGAAGAAAAAAAGACAGAGAGAGAGGAGGAAAAACCAACTTATCTTCAAAAAGGAAGAACTCAAATGAGATCTAACTCTATACAGTGTTTTAAAAGATATGAAATTAACACCAACTTAAGTGGTGTGCTATAGATGTACCCACAGCTACGCAGATCAAAGGGATGAGGAGACAGGCTGCTAGGAGAGGTAGGACAGCAGAGGGTGGGGAGCTGGTGAGGACTTTATGGCACAAGGACACAGTTGAAGGTGGACTCAGCTCCCTGAGACTCTGTGTCTCCCACAGCAGAAGAACAAACTCAGACGGAAGCCAAGTGATGGCGCAAACAATGCACACTATTTTATGCATTTCAGTAACTAAACGTGGCCATACCCTCCCCCTGTGTGCGCGCACATTCGTCTTTGAATGTGAGCCCGTAGGCCACAGGACATGTGCTGAAGTCTGAGGGCAGTCGGGAACAGTGGTTCTCACCTTTCACCTTGTCGGAACATGGCGTCTGTGGTTTTTGTTGGCCTGATTTTGGTTTTCTGCTGCACAGGCCGGGTTAAGCATCATCCATGCATTCCCTGTCTTCATTCTCTGTCTGCTCACTGGAGCTCCGGGGTTACAGATACCTGTGTCACACCTTTCATCCAGGCTCTGGGAATTCAAACTCAGGTCCTCATGACAGGCTAGCAAGTGCTGTACCCACTGAGCTGTTGTAGAAAATAACTCACTGTGGCCTGTTTTCAATAGGACGGGCATTTAGAGCTCAGGGATGAATTACAGGTGAGCAGGAGGCAGTGGGCTGCTGTCTGCCTTAGCTAGCAGCTGGTGCTTTGCTAGCCGGATACTTTTTAGTTTACCTTAGGGTTGAAAAGTTACAAACCGGCTACATAATTTCAACTCTTATATCAGGAAAGGCAATGGGAGCTTGAGCCAGGAGAATGGAGAGTTTGGGGGTGGGGACTGTGCTAGAAATGAGAGGAAGATTATATATATGAAGAACTCAGCCAATGAGGAATTTGAGGGGCAGGAAAATGCAGTTGGGAATATATAAAAAAAAACTCTGTTTTCCACCAAATCATGGTAATGGCCATTTCGCCTCTTGCCCTGGCTTCTGTGGAAATGAAATAGGTCTGCTTTGCTTCCACTACGCCAAGCCTCCAGCGCTCTTATTTTGAAGTAAGGATCATTGTTTCTCACATCATTTCCCCAGCCCCTAAAGTATTTTTCTGAAGTTAAACATCTGGCTTAGATAACAAATGGGATGTTACCTTAAATCATTCACTGGTATAAATTCTGTGATCTCCACAAAAGGCAGTTGGTTGTTGATAAATGTACTTTCTCATGGGAGAATAGTCTCAAGAATGTAACAGATAAGCCACTTATACCATGACCTCACATTACCTAGTTATCCAAAATTTCCAATTGGTAAACATTGAGATAGTCTTGAGTTCTCGGATGAGGTCTTCCATGTCACTGGGATCTGCAGGGTCCCTCAGGTTCCCTTACTACTATGGGTACACCATGACATCATCTGAGGATGAAGGTAGATTGTCTTTCCTGCTGCAGGGGAAGATGCTGGGTTGTAATGAGCTGCTCTCTTGTGTTTGTGCACGTCCTGTGTGTACAGTGGCTAGGCCAAAGCTGCCAATATGAAACTCATTTAAACTGAGAATGGAGGCACACTACTGTAATCTCAGCACCAAAGGGCTTTTACCCAGTATCCTGGATCTCTCTCCTTCCCCATCAGGACAGTAGCTGTGCCTCTGCTCAGCCTGAAACAGTAAGGCTTTTCCCTCATCCTACATCCCGAAAGTTCAGGGATGCTGCATGCACACCCACACGGCTTCCTTGAACTTCAGTTAGTTCAGCGTTGATCTCAAGAAGCTGTGGCGACCCACAGGCATCACTGACCGGAAGGAAGAGGGGTTTCCCATCTGTTCATGCAAAACCCCTCATTTCTGCCCAGATGAGGGCTTTAATCAGAAGCCCTTCCTCTCTGCGGCTCCCAGATCTCAGAACGTCCTGCAAAAAAAACGCAGAGGAGAGGGTAGGAGGCAAGACAGAGAGGGTTCTGGGAATGTGTGAAACCCCTCCACAGAGTTAGAAAGTCAAATCACCCTAGGGCCCAGCAGGGTGGATGTTGGGGTATCCCTTACAAGAGCAAGGAGGGGATGACTAAATAGTGGTATCACTGAGAATTGCATCATGGAAACCCACCTTTGTTAACTCTCACCTCTCATATACAGCAGCACTTCTCAAGAGTATGTGCAGCTGGAGGTGGGGCAGGGGGCAGGGAGCAGCCCTGAATCCCAAGTGGCCATCTTGGGATGCTTTCCTTCCTTCTATGGGGTGTTAATAGTGTTAATAGGCTTGTTACCAGAGACCCAGGGGTCCTGCCTTGTTTTGTTCATTTCTACTCCATGATGGTCACAGGATAGTCCCTTACATTACCAATGACGGGTGCAGTCAGGCTTCTTGGGCCCTAGTGTGGCATGAGTGTGAGAGGAGAGTGTGTGCCTCTGTGTGTGTGTTGCTCTTGAGTGAGCAGCTCTCTGCCCTTGCCAGTCACGGATGGCCTGAATCGACCCTATTTGACTTCTGACTCCTGCGGGTGGGGCACTGGGCCCATCCTTCATTCCAGGGCCTTCTTTCCTGGCTCTGAAATGATCCTGAGCACATTGTTCCATTGCAGCTCCCCAAAGCCCAGCGTTGGATCATGGCGCCAGCACAAAGGTGCCTCCCTCTGGCTCCCACGGCGTTGGTATGTTGCTAGGAGCTGTGGCTGTGGCTGCTCACCAATCTCAGACCCTCAGTGGTGTGGCAGCAAACTATAGTCAAGGATGTGTGGCAGAGAGCTAGTCTTCTGGGGAAGGGTGCTCTTGGGAGAATGGGTTCCCCTTTGCCTGTGTCCTGCTTGCTCAGGGCTGACCCCCATGTTTCATTTAGCCCTGGTGCAGTGGGCAGAGAAAGCAGAGAAGTCCACAGTGTGAGCTTTGAAGCTGAGATGTGGGATACTGGTTTCCCATTCTCATCTTCCATTTCTGTAGCAATGGGTGAAAAATCTCCATTGCGGCTCCCTACGCACGGCCTTGCAGAAGAAAGCTAATGAATGCAAGACTTCAGCTTAGCGCCGTGGGCCCTCTTCAGCCAACAGAAAGACTGTCTGCTCTGTTGGCCAGTGAAGCCAGATTTAGGCAGTCGCTGACCATTGGGGGTTTCTTGCCCCAGATGGTGATGGCCTTTGCTTTCCTCTCTGTAATCCCAGAAACCAGCAACAAGAGGCAGAGCCACCTTCTGCTTCATGCTCTTCTCTCCCTAGATTAAGGCTCAGGAGGCAGGACTCAGGTGAGACCTGGGCAACCTCTAACCCATTTGGGCTGCTCTTGATCTTGGATGGGGCGCAACCCCAGGAAAGCCCCAGAAGCAGACTTCTCAGCCCCAGGAGACCTCCAGATGGCAGCACAGGTTAAAGCTTAGCCTGAGCCTTTAGGAGAACCAGCACTTGGGCATTGTGCTGAAAGGGCTCTACCTCAGATCCCCACAGAGGGCTGGGAAGGGAGACTGCCTATGGTTTTGAGCCACAGGAAGACTGCAGGGAGAGTTAGAGAAGAGCAGAATCCCTCTTTGGAAGGACTGAGGCAGAGATGTGGAGAAGGCGAATGGAGAAAAGATGGGGGAATGCCTTAAACCCAGGCTGGCCTTGGCTCTTTTTAAGGAATCCTCCTGTAGGAGTTTTAAGAGATTTGTTTTTATTATTTTCTGTGTGTGTTTGTATGTGCACCAAATGTGTACATGGTGCCCATGGGGGGTGGGTCAGAAGAGGACACCAGATTTCCCATAGAACTGGAATTATAGATGGTTGTGAGCCACCACGCAGGAGCTGGAAACCCAAACTCTGTAAGAGTACCAGTGTACTAGACTGCTGACCACCTCCTCAGCACAGAGCTTTATTTAAAATTTAAAGGGCTTTGAGAGTTAGGGAAGTCGCCCCTTCTAGTTCTGCTGTAGCCTTGGGCATCGTGTGTGAAACGCAATGGCCTGACATCCAATGTGAGCATGGTCATGACAGTGCAGACCAGAAGACTGCCCAGGCACCAGATGAGCGGGTCTGAGCTCATCAGGGAAAGCAGTGGGACTGGACACACACACGAGGCTGTGTGTCACCTCTCATCACACTGTCTCCTCAAGCTCCGAGCTCCAACCTTCACTCTGCCGTTGGTCATCTCAGCTCCTCTCTGGACCACCCATTTCTGGATGTAGTGGCTGTTCTAGGCTATTAATTTGTCTCATCCCCCTATGATGGTTTGTATATGCTCGGCCCAGAGAGTGGCACTATTAGAAGGCATGGCCTTTTTGGAGTAGGTGTGTCACTGTGGGTGTGGGCTTTAAGACCCTCATGCTAGCTGCCTAGAAGCCAGTATTCTGCTAGCAGCCTTCAGATGAAGATGTGGAACTCTCAGCTCCTCCTGCACCGTGTCTGCCTGGATGCTGCCATGTTCTCACCTTCATGACAATGGACTGAACCTTTGATCCTGTAAGCCACCCCCAATTAAATGTTGTCCTTATAAGGGTTGTCTTGGTCATGGTGTCTGTTCACAGCAGTAAAACCCTAGGACACCTCCATTTCCTCAGGTTCCTTTGTTAATGAACACTAGAGCCATTAGCTGAGCAACCATTTGCTGCTCCACTCACCGGGAAAGTTCATGACCACCAAGATACATCTGTTACCCAGGACCTAAGATGAGTATGTGTGAGACCCTCAAAAGATACCTGTGTATATGAGGAATGAGTGGGGTTTTTTTGAAAAAGGGATTTATTAATTGTGTGCATGTATGTGGGGGTATGCATATATGACCACTGAGGACAGAAGAAGGCATGAGACCCCTGGTTCTGGAGTTGTGGGTGGTTGTGACCTTCAGGGCATGGGTGCTGGGAATGCAACTCAGGTTCTTTTGTGAGAGCAGCACACCCTTCTAAGCATAGCCATCTATCCATCCCCCCAGATGATCAATTTTAATGCACTGATATAATATCTGTCTTCCTCTAGACTCAAAGCTATGTAAGGAGACTTCTTGCCTTGTCCATCACCCTAGTCCCAGAATTGACTGGTGCTATGCTTTAACTACGCATGTGTGTGTGTGTGTGTGTGTGTGTGTGTGTGCATGTGTATGTGTGCGTGTGTGTATATGTATGTGTGTATGTGTGTGTGTGTTGTATCTGTGTCTCATTCTCCAGTAATACAGCTGCCTTCAGGAAAGACCCAAGTGAAATATGGACCAAGGATCATGGGCATCTTAGAAGACATGATAACAAGGATGTAACACTGTACAGAACTCTATAGACCATGTCTTCTATTACCCTCATATCTGCAAACACCAGGAAGCAGGTCACCATCTGTTACATAGAAGGCCTTTGATGTTAAGTCACTACCACAGCCATATAGCATTGACCCCAGAGTGCTGAGCACAGTCTAGATGCCATACGTTGAGGGAGCAGGAGAGAAACTTACATATGGTTTGGCCCAGGAAGCAGAGCCTGGGAAGACTAGCTCTCTTGTCGGGTGTTGGTCTCTGGGAGCCAGGAGATAGGCTCCAGCCTCAGTTTGTTTGTTTTTGTTTGTTTGTTTGTTTGTTTTGTTTTATTTTATTTTTTTTGGTTGTTGTTGTTACTAATATTCTCCCTTCCTTGAATGTCCCTCTCATCCCTTGTATGACAATCTATATTGGCAAGACTAAGCTGTCAAAAGCCCAACCCAAGATCACATCTCATTCCTGGAAGGAAGGAGTAGGAGTTTCAGGGTAACAAGAGGGTACAGTATTGGGTTGACATGAAAACCGAAGACACTGGACTAGGTGAAAACACGTCCAAACAGGGTTAGGTTCACATTGTCATAAGCTGTGTGGGCATCCAACGGCCTCTTGCTGAAACTATTCCAAATAACCACTCTCAGGGGTCCCTGCTGACCGGCTCTTGGGAAGACTTGGGGGATGAAACAGCTTGCAGGCAGGCACCGAGGAGCAGAACCTATCCCCAGCACGCAGCTAGCACACAGGTGTTTGTTTCTTTGGTTTTATTATTACAAATGCACCATGGGTCCCTCACACTCAGGGAATCTGGATTCTACATGTTCTTCTTACCCTTTCTACCTGGGCAGGGCCAATATAGAAGCATCCAAACCATGTGTGGACACAAGACATACTTGACAGAAACAGTTCAACTCATAGCTTATAGTGATGCCGTTTCTCCAGCGGTACAAGAGCTTTACAGAACCATGCCAAGGCTTTCCAGAATGCCGGACTGCTTGATTCACATTTGTGAGCTCCAAGATGCCGTAGTTCCCCTTTATCCAGGCCCTTGGCACAGTCAGGAAATTCCATGCTTTCGAGAGGTCCTTTCGGGAATTTGGTGCCAAGCTATGACTGCCAGATCTGTATATTCAATGGGTTAACAACCACGTTTGGAGGGATCGAAAGCTAAAAAGAACCTTTCTCCCCTTAACCCCTTCCCTACCCGTCCAAGGCTCAGATCTCAATATGGTGCAGCCCATGTATGTTGAAGTGTGCTCTTTGGTTTCAAAAACATTCAATGGTCTCTTTGGCAAACTGAGAGAAACTGGCGGGAAGCTGCTGCAGGGCTCTCCTCCTCGGTCTTCCTGCTAATGCTTCATCCTCTCCAGTAACCGCTGATAGACAGGGGCTGAAAACATGAGATGCACGAAAGCCAGTGAGGTGCGGGTGCCCCACTGTCTGTCGAGGACTCTTATTTAGTCTTTCAGTCTTGGTACTAGGGGAATGAACCCAGAGCGGCATGCATGCCAGACAAAGGCGATTGTCAACACCCCTTTCCCACTTATTTATGAGGTCTCACTAGACTGATCAGCTCTGTACACATCCCATAGCCTATCTAGGCCTACAGCTTGCAATCCTCCTGCCTCAGATCGCCAAGGAGTTAGGATTGTGTACCATCAGGCCCAGCTTCAGAATCTCAGGCACAGAAGCCACGTGGCTTCCCTCTGCCATGTTCCCCAGTTCCTGTACACAGCAGGGGCTTTGGGGGATGGTAGAATTCCTCATCTTACAGTGTGGAGTGATATCCTCAGAGCAGGCACCTGCCAAGCCCTGTGCAGTCTTCCCAGGCTCCCTGAGCCCCATGTCACACCCACCCTAAGAGGCTGTTACTCCACTATTTCCATGTTACAGAGAGGGAAACTCCATTCTCTGTCTGACCCCCGTTTACCCTGCTCCTCTGACCTGGAAGCCAAGCTTGTTTTACTGTGTGCCATGTTTCGATCTGTACACAACAGATTGCAGGCTTGGGTCTGCTGGGGACTCACTAGCTCAGATGGGACTGTAAAGTTAGACACTTACCAAGTCGCACAGACCTCTGGGCAGCCTAAGGAACAAATAAACACAAGAGTGGGTCAGGGTTTCTTTTGTTTTCTTCTTCCCTCCTCCTCTGTCTCTCCCTCTCTCCTTCCCTTCCCCCTGGCTGGTCTGGAACTTGACATGTAGACCAAGCTGGCCTGGAACTTGTAGCAGTCATCTGGAGTGGGACTGTAGCTGTGCTATGCCACCCTGAGTTGTCAGGTTTCTTAGTACATATTGTCACAGAACCTGCATATGGAGGCGCCTTGCACTTTACCGTTCCCACTTAAAACAAATGCTGAGGTAGAGGAGAGAAGGGGGAAACTTGAGCCCACAGGCTCCAAAGAGCCCCCCAGGGAGTGTCCCTTGGGTGCATGAGCCCCCTTTCAAATGGGGACTTATGTAGAAGGTAGACATCCCTGGGGGAACCCCAAGCTAAGCTTCTTCACTGAGACCAGAGCTGGGAGCTGGTGTGCCAGCTGAAACATCTCCCAAGAGTAGGAGCTCAGCCTTTCTGGAAGAGATCTCTGTCCAAAAGTGGATTGCCCATGTTACCACTCTGGCGTCTGGGGTCAGGACTCTACCCTGAAACCTCTTCTCTAGAAACCAAAGCTTTAGTAAGCTCTAACAGGCTTGGCCTGACCCAACTCCACACACACTGAAGTAACCAAGACATTGCAGAAGATAGGTTAGCCTTGGAAAACAAATGACTAATTCAGACAGCCAGGACAGCCAGAAAGCCACAGCATGGACTCAGGGTGACTGCCCCCATTGGTGAGGTAGATCCTAGGGCCGCTTTCCTCAGCTGTGGCCCACTGGTGGAACACATACCCTGGAATACGCTGACGCCTGTTTGAAGATTTCAAGGGCAGAGTCTGCCAGCTCATCTCCTCGTTCTTGTGGTCGGTTGGCTAGAGAGAAAGGAAAAACAGCCTGCCACCGGCATCTCAATGGACACATAGCCACGCATGGTCTGCCACCACTGTCCCAGGTATACACACAACATCCGGGCCTTTTCTGCCACCAGCATCCACACAAATATTCATACTGGATAATGTCAGAGTTGGGGTAAGACAGCAGTATGCCTCAAGTTCTGTAGCATGTCATCTTAAAACCACAGTCCTGGGTTGGCAAAATGGCTCAGCAGGTAAGCACTGACTGCTCTTCCAAAGGTCCTGAGTTCAATTCCCAGCAACCACATGGTGCCTCACAACCACCTGTAATGAGATCTGACACCCTCTTCTGGTGTGTCTGAAGACAGCTACAGTGTACTTAATTATAATAATAAATAAATTTAAAAAAACACACAGTCCCTGATTCACTTCTCAGTGAGCCACACTCATGGGCAGTGTTAGGTTAGGACCACACAGAGGACCTCACCTGGCGGCTGCAGAACAGTGTTGATGGCATAGACCACACCGTTTGTGGCCATGATGTCGGTTTCGGCAACAGGCTCCTTATTGACACTCACTACATTGTTTTTCTAAGAGAAAAGACAACCGTTGTTAAATGCAGAGCTCTCTGGCTCCATGTACTCTGTGGGCATCCGCTGACTGTGAACCTATTTGGTGAGTAAGTAGCCAGGCTTCGCTGGTGAGCAGCCGCCCTTGCCCTCTGCAGACTTCTCCTGCCTTATGTAGGCTCAGCACAGTGCAATTAGCTGGATTCTTACCCTCAACGCAATGGGGGGCAAGGAGACTGTCTCTTAACAGAAATAGGAGCTGAGGTGCAAGAGAGGCCATAAAACCCCTTGAAGCTACATAGGTGGGAAGGCGCCCTCAGGGTGAATGTTTTCTTGAACAGCCCATGTGCCTGTGACAGACAGGCTCTCAACACCTGAAATGCAGTCCCGAAAGACCTTCAGTAACTTTAAGTTAAACAGATCTCTCCCTGTCTTCCTCCCACCTGCCATGTCTTCCCATGTTCCCCTGGGAACTGGTGAGCAGGGGACAGCAAAGATCCAGAGAAAGGAACAGAGAACCACAGCCAGCTCCTATCCACATGGGGTCCTGCTGAGTCAGGCTGGCTCTTTCCAGGTAGGAACCCTCTGAACACAGCTCTAAAGTTGAGTGGTACCCAGTGAGAGATGCTCCCAGAGCAGCATCAGCATGGGAGGACCTCTTAAGTCAGCATGGGAGGACCCCTTAAGTCAGCATGGGAGTGCCTCTTAAGATGCAGCATGGGAGGACCTCTTAAGATGCAGCATGGGAGGACCTCTTAAGATGCAGCTCATGCAAGAGCTTGATGAGTGCCTGGGTTTGGGACTGGATCTGGGGGAGAAGATAGGAGACTGCTCTCTTGAGATGAGTATCTACTTCCTACTTTCTAAAGCGCCTCTACACAATCCATATCACCCACCGAGCTGACTTCCAGTTTGTCCCCTTGGAGAGACTTCAGCCGCACCAGGGCCCCGATGCCTCCGCTAACCAGGATTTCATCACCAATGTGGTACTTCAGGATGTTGGTAAGTTCCTTGGCATTTGCTGTAAGATTGAGGAGGGAGGAGACACTGTTAAGCCCAAGAGCGGTGACCGATGAGGCTCTGGAACAAGAGAAGACACCTGTGGTTTCTGCAGAACAGGATGACTTGCTGAACAAGCAGAAATGCTCACTGAGTACCTACTGTGTATACAGCCCAGGACCTACCATCTGCTTAACGGTGAGCAGATGACCATGACTGTGACATGGCCCTGTAGCCAGCAGGTTAAGCAAGGCTCCGTGGTGGCTAAGAAGGAGTTAATCCATACTCCTCTCTGAGTATGAGTCATGTTTCCATGAGCTAAATATTTGCCTGGAAAGCCAGGGACCTTTCCAGCATCAGCATCTGGGACCCTTCACCATTTGACGTGGCTCCCGCCGACTATAACACAGTAGTGAAATATTTACACATTATGCCCTCAAGTGCATTTTCGGCTGGAGATAGCTATTTCCTTGAGGGAGAACTTGGAAGATTGAACAGCTGTGCTTCGGAGGAGCCGTGGAGCCGATGAGGTCAGGGCTGAAGCAGTTCCCTGAGCAGCACCCCCCCCACACACACACACACCTTCCTGTGTGCACATCCTTCCAGGCCACATCCACTTCTCTGCCAACTGGGGCAGGCATTGATGCCTTTCCTGAGTTACATGAGAGACTGAACCTAAACCTGCCAGCTCCCCCACCCCCCACCCCCTGGTTTCGGATCCTCCCCGAGCCAGCCAAAAGCTGATTTCTCCAGGGCTTAAGTGGCTATTCCCTGGGTCATGAAACTCAAAGGAAAATTTAAAGCATTTTAGAAAGTTCTGGTTACTGACACATCTATAGAGAGCTAAGGAGTAGAGCCACCAATACTAAGGAACTCCCTGGCATCTACATGGAAGCTGGTAAGGGATCGCCTTCTATAAAAATATGGCCCACAGCATGGTGCAAAAAGAAGGCAACCCCCTAGATCCAGGGCCTCCTGTCCAGACTTTCAACACCAGGGTCATCCTTCCTTCCCCAGGCATCATTTCCTCTAGCCACAGGGACTTTGGGGCTGTTTGAGGAACTTTCTCCACACCCCTCCTCCACTCTCACACAACTGACAAGGGAGGGAATTTGAGCCGGCACAAGCCACCTGGGGAATATTCTATTCTTACAGGGCTGAGAGACGGAAGGGAAGTTTATGTTCAGCGTGAACTTCTCCCCTTTTCCAAGGACCTGCGTCAGCACCACAGACACAGGCATTTGCTTGGCCGTAAAGAAAATTAAACAGGACACAAATTTAGCTCCTTGCTGACTGCAACCTGAGCCTTCTATTCTTCTGGAAAGGATGGATAAACAGTGTTTGCTCTAAGGCTGGCTACACTGCTTCCTCCCCTTGCTCGCCTTTCTGGAAGGGTGTGCACGCATCAGAGCTCAAGCCCATCCTCCATCCCCCTCACTGTCCATCCCCCTCACTGTCATTGCCACTATCGATGGAGCATGTGTGTCTTGTCCTGTGTGCACATTCTGTTTGTATCACAGTGAGCCGGGGACCCTTGCCAACCTCATTTAAAAAAAATTGGGAAACTGAGGCTCAGCAGCTCAACCAGAGCTCACTCACTTTCTTAGCCACCATCCTCAGCTAAGTTCCTCTCGGGAGGCTTTTTTTTTTTTTTTTTTTTTTAAATCTCTGAGGACATTTAATGCAAGTGAATAGTTTCATTATCACAGATCCCCAGTGGGAAGCACACCTCAGGGACTGGACTGATTATCATTGGCCTAATTTCCTTTGCTTGGCACTGGGCCCAAGGAATCAAAATGGTATCATCTCTGCCCTCTTATAACCGGGTGAAAGTCAACTGGCTCAAGGAAGGAGGAAGCAAGGAAGGAAGGAGAAAAGAAGGAAGAAAGGAAAGAAGGAAGGAGGCAAGGAAGGAGGAAGGAAAGAAGGAAGGAAGGAAGGAAGGAAGGAAGGAAGGAAGGAAGGAAGAAGGAAGGGGGAAGGAAGCAAGGAAAGAAGGAAGCAAGGAAGAAGGAAGGAATAAAGAAGGAAGTGAGAAGGAAGGAAGGAAGAAATAAAGAAAGAAGGAAGGAAGGAAAGAAAGAAGGAAGGGGGAAGGAAGCAAGGAAAGAAGGAAGGAATAAAGAAGGAAGTGAGAAGGAAGGAAGGAAGAAATAAAGAAGGAAGGAAGGAAGGAAAGAAAGAAGGAAGGGGGAAGGAAGCAAGGAAGAAGGAAGGAATAAAGAAGGAAGTGAGAAGGAAGGAAGAAATAAAGAAGGAAGGAAGGAAGGAAGGAAGGAAGGAAGGAAGGAAGGAAGGAAGGAAGGAAGGAAGGAAGGTTGGGTGTGATACTCAGGGCCCCCTTTGCCATGCACCTACTATGACTGTAAATGGCTCTGACTGTTTCCTGTGTCCTTTGTCCAAAGTACCCCGGTTCCTGCCCTCACTCCATCCCATTTTTCGCCATTGTCACCATTTACTGTCCCCCTAATCCTGCCCACATGTCTACAGTACAGCCTCAACACCAAGTCCCTTTGTAAGGCATCGCTTATCTCCTGCCGCGGCCCGAGAGACTGCCTTTTCAGAACAGTGGGGAGATCTGCTTAACTTAGTCTTTACCCAAGAGTTTGTTCAGTTCTTCTGGAGGCATGGCTTGGAACGCTTCATTGGTGGGAGCAAAAACAGTGTAGACCCCTTCCCGGTTGAGGATCTCCATGAGTCCTGCAGACTGGATGGCGGCCACCAGCATGCTACAGACAAACACAAAGAAAATGACAGCTCACTCTCCATGCCCTCTCCACCCAGAGGGAAGGTCTATTGTCACCTCCTCACTAGGCATCAATGTCATAAGCAGAACCAACGGCCAGAGGGGATGAAGGAAGAGAAAAGGGGAGAATTGGTATGGCCGACCCAGAGATGGGCGGAGTCGGTGTCTGCTAAGCATGTGATCCTGGTAAGCAGAGGACCAGCCTCCCAGTCCGTGGGCAGGTGACTCAAGTGGGCACTAAGGAAACTCCTGGCTTGACAGCACTCATTGGAGAACTACCAAGTTGGAAGTAGAGGGATCAGGGCAAGAGAGTAAAGTGACCTGGTGGCTTCAGTTGGTGCAGAAAGAGAACGATATAGTGTGTCCTTAAAGCCCCTTAGCTCCCTGAGGACTTTCTAGTGTGATGATATCCTTGTGTTTTAGTATTACAATGATCCCTCCCCCTTTCTGCGGGTATGAGAATTGTATCGACTGCAGGAGCCCTGCTTCCCAAATTAAGGTGTCAAGGACACCCTTACCCTCTCCATATCCTAACCATGGATGATCACACCAGTGTGTCACCAGAATTAGGTTACCTCTTGGGAAGTAGGGTAAAAGAGCTGAGGCCCAGCATGACCCTTTGGTAGAAGCCTGGCCCCGTGATGAGATCGATTACCTAAAACGATTGTCTCCCTTCAGGACATCCATAACTGTCCCCATTGGGGGTGTCAACATCCGGTCCATGGTGAACAGGGTCCCAAACCGTCCCCTCTTATCATGGGCAGCAATGCAGCTGTTTTCAATGCAGAGGCTCTGCACCAAAGAGGGGCAAAGAAAGGGAGATGGTTATCTTCTCAGGCAGGGCCCTCCAGACTTGTTCAGGGCCAGCAGTGATGGCATCATACACAGAGGTTTCCTCAGGGAAGGGTGGGGCAGAGGGGCTCTGGTAAAATCACACAGGGACTCTGTGACAAGGTCAGTCTCACAAGAGGTCTATTGACAGAGATCAAATAGACAGACTAGTCAACTGGTTGATTTAACCAGTGATGAGTTCATGACTGGTTGATTTTATCAGCCGTTGGACATCTTTGGCTAAATGGTCCTGTTTGTCCCAGACCAAGACCAACACCATGCTGACCATATGGGAAGGTCTTGGACCAAGGAGAGCTTAGCTTTACAGGGGCAAGCCTAGAAAGACTCCAAGTTTCTGCCCCACTCCCCCCTGTTCATCCTGCTGAGTCCCAGGCAGCCTCCCCACTCAGCAACTGAGCTAGGGCTGAGCCTTAGTTTCCAACCTGCAGGAAAGGAAGTGTCACCCAGAATCCTGAACACTTTCCAGAAACCGCTTCCTCTTTTTGAAAGCCAGTTCTTACATAAGCTCCTGGCTCTTGAGTGCCGCAGTCTCCGCAGTCTCCATTTTATATATATATATATATAAACAATACATGCCAAAGACGGGGTGTGAATCAGGACCTAGAGCTACTTACATTTCGATAAACAAAGACTCGCAGCTTTTTGCCACCCAGCGTGTCCAGTGTCTGTCCAGAGTACAGATACTTGGAGGCCAACTGTTCTTTGACCATGTGGTTCAGAAGCAAAGTCTTCATCTGGGCGTCGATGCGAGGGACACCATCTGCAAGTGAAGGGATGGACAGATCCAGGGAGACAGGTTCCGGAGATAAGGTGTGTGATGAGAGACACACGTGCAAGAGAGCCTGCCCATCTCTCCGTGGTTTGGAAATGGAGACAGAAAGTAAGGGTGGCTGTCAAAACCCCTTAACATTCAGCAACTATTAGAGAAAAGAATAGGTGCAGCTACTGAGCATGCTTGTCATTTTGCTCTCAGAAGGAGGAGACTTTCTCCATGTCCCCATAACAGCACCTCAGCTGACCCCAGCCCATATACATCAGTGTTGACCCTGCAAACCAAAAGCCGAGGGCTGCTCCACTCTCCTGGCAGAGGCAAAGTATTGAGCTCTGAGGAAAAGATCCCCCGCCCCAATACATTCTTGGCTGGTTCAGATAAACAACGGGTAGTCCAAAGTTCCTGATAGAATCACATCTGCTTTGGACTATGGTAGGCGGAAGGTTCCAAGGCTGTTGTAAATCAGGGCAGGGCTGTAGGGTTGGGGCAGCTGTCCCAGAGACAACAGAACAGCAGGGTGCTTTTCCCCACATTACCTTTGAACACAGAATTCAGGGGGGCCAGGAAGGTCAACTGTTCTTTCCCAGAGAGATGAGTATCGAGGCCAGCTTGTTTGAGGATGTCAATGGCAGTGGAGACGTCAGATTCCCCAGCCAGCTCAAGCAGTGTCTTGGCTACAGGAAGAAGAAATGGAGCCCAAAAGGTAACGGGAGGTGTGACTATGTCACGGTCCAGAGTGGGACAGACATCTGCACGAACTTCATCTTGTTAGTCACCAGCCTTCTAAACACAAAGGAGCCAAGCATGTCCCTGTCATCAGAAAACCTAATCTGCAGGGAGGTAGGTGACAGTCACTTGGCAGTTGACAGCACTCTCCCCAGGTCCCAGATTGGCTTGGCCAGGACCTGTTTGACTCTGGAGAGGAGCCAACATGACCTGTGCCACTGTTTCAGAAGATACTCCCACAGGAAGAGATCGCTCTTTCCTGGGAGAGTTCTATGCTCAGGTTGACTAGAAACCAAAGTCCATCCCATCATCTTTCCTGGGTCGGTGGCCTCGGATGGCCTAAGGAAAGCAAATGCTGTGACATTAGTGATGGCCCTTTGTGCCTAACCACAGCATGCAAGACCAGAAAGGGTTCTAAGATGGTGTCTTCTGGTTACCTCAAGACAGTGTCCTGTGCCTAGACTCCATACTGGAAGCATAAGATTTCTTATTTCCTACAGAACTTCAGGTTCACAGAAGGTACAGGGCTGTGTGCTGCCCCAAGGGCAAGAAGTGGCCCAAAAGACTGCTGATTATGCCTGTCTCTGTCACCAGGATTCCAGAAGGGACAGGAAACTGGGAAGGATAGAGCCCCTCACTCCCACCCCGGAGGCCTACTTACCTGAATCTGGGATAAGCAGCTCATCAATGAAATGAATGACACCGTTGGTGGCCAGGATGTCTTTGTTGGAGATGACAGCCTTCCCGTTGATGGTGAGCTTGTCCCCACTGCAGCCCACCTCCAGTGTGGTGCCCCCCAGGGTCTCCATGGACATTCCAGCTACAATGGCCTCAGCACACATGGCTGACTTCAGGATGTGGTTGTTTAGCAGGTCTGTGGCAGAAGAGGATACAGGTCTAGAGCCTGCTGTGGCTGGATGTAGGTGCTAGTTCCCAGCCTGCCCATGGCTGAGAATTTTGCTAGAGTACCACAGGGCCCACATCCCCATCTCTTGCCTACCACCAACTAAAACCACTGTGACACTGTGGTTAGACTGCCCAAGTTTGAATCCCATAACTGCTGACCAGCTGTGGGATCCTGGGCCAGCTACTTAGCCTCCTCAACCTGAAATGAAAACCTCTTCTCAACAGAGAAACTGTTGGTATAGACCCCAACCCTCTTCCTTCAGGACTGTAGCTATAGCAGTAGAGGGCAGTCCCCTGCTGTGAGCAAACTGGTCATTGCCTAGCAGTAGCAGGTATTCAAAAGGCCTCTCATAATGAGTTCTGATATCAATGAATATAAAAATCTTTGTGCTCTGTACAAAAGATCTTTCAATGCATTTATGGTTTGGGTGCTGTATGTTAAAGTCTTGCCCCAACCCCAGGGTGGTGCTATTGGGAAGTAGTGACAACGTTAAAAGGTAGAGTTAGTGTGGGGCCTTTAGGCCATTTAGTGCCCACCCCCTAAAGCCACAGGTTTGAAAGCCGTGGGGCCAGGTGATTATGAAATAACATGTCTATGACTGTGAGCCAAATGAAACCTTTCCTCTTCCTAATCTGGTTACTTCCGGTACATGTGCTGTGATGCTGCCTGCACCTCTTCCAGGAAGCTTCCTAGCCCTTGAGGCTGTAGACCCCAACCCTGCCCACCCCATCAGTGAACCAATCGTATCATCTCAACAGCCTGTTTTGAAGCCTGCTGCCCATCAGGCTTCAACTTCCTGGAAGACACAATGTGGCACCCGGGCTCCCGGCCCGGAACAGGCATTTTTGAAGGACCGCTCTCATCTAGGCACAGATGCCATCTGTGCTTTCTGAAGGGTCTCTTTCTCCCCATGTCTGGGAAGGGTCTCTGTAACCCATCAGGCATCATACCTGGCACACAGCCAAGGTAGCTTTAAACAATGTCACACTTAGTGACATTTAGGAGGAAGAATGTAAGTGGGCTGTACAGGGTCTAAGGGTTCACTAGGCAGCTTAGTACTTAGCGATCCTTCAGAAGTTCTAGAATTAAAGGGGGTGAAGAGAAAGAAGGGTGGGCCCCCTCCTAATCTACTGTCTATGCTGAACTTAGGAGCTGAAAGATGGAACCAGCAATGGAAATCAACTGACCATTGATTGCTCTGGCCAGACATAGGAAGATATAGAAGGTTACCATAATGATCCCGCTTGCTGGATGTGATCGCCAGCCACCCACCCCTGATTCGTCCAAGCTCTTGAAGCTTTCACACATCCACCTGCCTGTTTTGGCCACTAAGGTTTTGTTTCCTTAATTTGACCAGGGTCAGCTAGGGACTCCTAGCACTGTCTCTGCTTGGCTTCTACTAAGACATGGCCATTGGGAGTTAACATAAGCCAGGGTTTTAGGGGACATCCTGAAACGTGTGGCATTAGCGGAGGCCAGGGCTCACTTGAGCTGCTCCAATGAGGCAGCAAGGAGCTGAGGGTCCTCACCTCTCAGTGCCTCTGGGTCACCCAGGATGCGGTTCAAGGTCTCGGCAGGGATCTTCTCAAAGGCCTCGTTGGTTGGGGCCAAGAGTGTGAACTGGCCGTCGCCCTCCAGCACGGTATTGAGTCCTGATGCAGCCACGGCGGCCTGTGTAGGGAAGGGAGAATAAAACCTTCCTAGGCTCACCTGGCAAGACGCACACACCCTGGCTATGCCTCCCCAGGGGACACGAGACACTTAGAGGAATCCCAAGTGAGAGAGAAGCCTGGCTGAAGGTCTATCTTACCACGGCCTCCATGGGCCCTGACCTGTGTTCCAGCTGAGCTGACCATCTTTCAAGTGTGGATAACTTCACTCCTCCCTGACTCTGGGCCTCTCTCCCTGTAGCTCCCCCTGCCTCTCTTCCTCTTTCTTTTCTTCTTAGACTCCTGTTCCTTCAAACCTTGACCAAAATGCCACTCCTCTTGGCACAGATCCCCAGATGAAAGTCACCCTGACTGTCATGTCTCCCAGCTGTAATCCCACGGTTAGCAGAGTCCTTATGAACGATTATACAGTGTGGATATATTACATGCCTCAGGGCTACATGGCATCTAGAACAATATCCTAACAGGCCAAGGTGCTTCTCAACGCTCCCCAATAGAGAGGCTCCTCCTGGTTAATAGGGCCTGCAGGATACTCAGTCCACAGGCTTCCTCCATGCTCCCTTAGAGGAGCAAAGCATCTGCAGTGGGGTGGAGCAACATAAGCTGTTCTCTTCCTTCATTTTTCCCTGGCCATCGCTCCTGGGCTACACTGTCAATCATTCTTCTGCTCACTCCCCCTCCCCCAAGCTCATCTCGCTGTCCTTCCTTGCACAAGTCTCATCCGTCTTCCCAGAAAGAATGGTAGCCACTTTGTTCACTCTGACCCCTGGCACCTAGACTTGGAGAGTGATGCGGTTTAAGAAGCATGTGTTCAAAGGGGGGAAAAATGGGTATCAGGGAGGGTCAAAGCAGAATCAAAAAGAGGACATTTTCTTCCTATCATTTCCAACTGTAAGGGCAAGCCCCTCAATAGGAAGGACTCTGTGCTGAAAATAGGAAAGTCTGTGCTGTCAGCTTTGGGGTAACATTCCCTTGCAGACCCAGAGAAAGGCAGGGAAAAGCACCTCAAAAGCCAGTCTCCCTGGGGGTCTCTGAGCCAGCTAAGAGAGCTCCCCAAACACCACAGCCCCTCTGTGCTCATGCCAGAGTGTTTGTCTCTGTGTTGGCGATCTCCAGGGCGGGGTTGCTCACTGCCACTTGTGTGCTTTGTGGTTAGGAAATCCTCCTTGAATCAGACAAAACCCTGACACGGCAGCCTATGCCTGCTTCCTCCTGCGTGGCCGGTGCCAACAGGAACCACTTGCCTTTCCAGTTGCTGGACATACGCCTTTGGTCTGAGGACAGTTGGCATCCAGCTCCAGAGTCAGAGTCTACACTCCTGAGTCTACACAGAGAGCTTCCCTGCTATGTCTATGTTCCAAAGAAAGATGGGTGTGAGGCCCCAGGCTGGGACCTGTGGTCTTAGAAGCACCGTACTGGCTGACAAGCCATTGTTATAGTGTTCTGTGTTCCTGGGAAGAACACTGTCACACTGTTGGACCTCACAGTTCAGCCCCAAGGCTCAGAGGACTCTGTCTCTACTGTGACATGGTGGCACTGTGCAGAAGAGCCAAGCAAAGGAAAACTTTATATCGGGCATTTCTCACGCTCTGTCCAGCCTGGTGCTCTTTAGAGTCTTCTCCACATAACCACACTGGGGACATCCTCATGTCCCCTGCAGAAGACACCCTGGCAGGTGCCTTCCAAGAGGCCATGTGTCCCCAGCCTGGGCTTCTATTCCAAACAGTCCCTTACCCGAAGTGTCTCAAAGGTGTCCTCGATTTCAATGATCTGCTGGATGTTGTTGGTGATGGTGGAAATGACCTTGTCAATGAGATGCACCACGCCGTTGGTCGCATGGTGGTCAGCCTTCAGCAGCCGGGCACAGTTAACAGTTACAATCTGCCAGAGGAGAAGCAAGGTTGGGTGAGTAAGACAAGGGGTTTCCAGGAGAGGGAACAGCGGGTACACAGCTAAGGGCAGGATGTCTGTGGTGAACACCCAGGAGGCAAGGGCCAGCCTAAGGTTTATCAAATCACAGGACAGAATTCTAGAAAGCAACAGCCCCAATGATCTCACTGTGGACAGAGGACAGTACTGGGTAACTGGGGATGCCCTTACCCCATTGGGATAGTGATGGATCTGGATGTTGGAATTCTGGTACATGGAGGTGAGGGTCATGCCGTGCTTGAGCTCATCGGTCAGGACCCGCCTGTCCACCATGTGGTAGCGGAGAGCATTGAGCAGTTCGATGTTGACGTTGCTCACCAGGGAGTCCAGCACTTCCTAGAAAGAAAGGACATGACAGTTAAGAGGCAGCAGCCCTGTGTTCAAGGGAGGGGCACCTGCCCCAAGTGGACCTAGATGCCTCTTCTAAGAGGGAGTCCTCCTTTAGTGGGCATCTGTGGGAGGTTGGGGGACACTGCTTCCAGTGCACTGGGGAGGACTGCTTTCACTTTCCTTGGGGCTGGGAGCATATTAAAGGAAAGAATGTCACTACAGAATCCCACTGTGTGCCCAGACCTCTGGGGAAGGGCAGTTCCCAGCACTCCCCTGGGCAGAAGGCTCCTCTCACCGCAGGCAAGGAAGACCAGGCCTCATTGCTAGGAGCAAAGATGGTGAAGCTTCCGGGTCCCTCCATCTCAGGCCTCAGCTTTTCTGTGCGGTCTGTATACAGCTGTGTGGTGGTCGATCCCACAACTCCCATGGTCTCATACAGATTTGAGAGCGGAAGAGCTGCGGAGGCAGAGGCCAGAGGGACAGGAGTGAATCCATTCCAGATACATGCCTGCCCTCCATCCTTTGTCAGGGATGACAGTGGGCACAAGTGCAGAGGAAGGGGCGTGGGAGGGGTGGAAACCCAGACATCTGTTGATGGATGTGCTTACAACTCACAAGCTTCTTGGAACCGCAGGAGTCAGATGCCCGTGCTGAACAGCCTGATGGGGGATCTCTAAATGTCTAATTGCCTTAAACACGGCAGAGGAGAGCTTTTTGCTCCTGTGCATTTAAAGTGGGTGGAAACAGGTGGGAGATTACTAACCCTTGTAAAGATTTCCCTAACAGCTCTGCTAGAAAGAAAGAGCTGTAAGTCTTCCAAGTCTTTGTGTACTTTTCAAGGTCTGGCCTCTTAGATGGCAACCAGAAGGGCTTTCTAAGATGAACTCACTCTGTAGCCCCAGGCTGGCCTCCAACTCCTGGTGATCCTCCTGACTCAGCTCCCTGAGAGCTGGGATAACGGATGTGTGCCACCACACACAGACTAACGTTTCTATTTAAATAACCTGAAACTGTCACCTCAGAGTTAAGTCTCCAATCTTATGTCTTCAACTGCCCTTCTGCTTGGGTTGACAATGCCACGACCCTGGCAACAATAACATGTCTTCATAATCTCGACACTAAATCAAATTGCGTTGCCATTTAAATTTCTGCTCGTATCTGAATCCTAAGACTACCTTGAATGTCAAAGATAAAGCACAAAGCCTGCTTGACTGTGTGTGCCACTGAAGATGCTGGTGAAATTCACAGGCATCACGCCATCTTTGGCCCAGTGTGGCCATTGGTGGGCCCTTTGTTGCCTATGGGTAAGTCCATCTAGCCTGCTGCCTATTCCCTGGGCTGTACTCCAGAGGCCAGAGACCATGTTGTCCTGTCTGAGCCCCAGCAGGGCTAATGGCAACTTGACTGGCTAACAGGCTGGCCTTGTTGGGTGCTCTGAGAATCACCACCAGAACTGATGACAAGGCCAGAGCCTGCAGCCACTGGGAAGAGGCCTGGCAGACTAGCAAGGGTTTTTCTCTACCTGTTGAATGAGGGTCATGAGTAACATGGGAGAAAGACTTTTTCATCTTCCATCCTCTGCCAACTCATGGCTCCAGTGAACACATGGGAAGGACAACTCCACCTCATGCTCCCCACCAGGCTGTGACCCTATTCCCTTTTGCATGACACTTCTTCCTCTTCCTCTTCCTCCCCCTCTTCCTCCCCCTCTTCTTCTTCTTCTTCTTCTTCTTCTTCTTCTTCTTCTTCTTCTTCTTCTTCTTCTTCTTCTTCTTCTTCTTTTTCTTCTTCTTCTTCTCCTTCTTCTTCTACCTCTCCCTCTTCTTTCCCCTCCCTCCTCCTTTCCCCCTTCTCCTCCTTCTCCTCTTCATCTTTCTTCTTCTTTTCCCTCTCCCTTCCCTTTTCTTTCCCCTCCCTCCTCCCTCTCCTCCTTCCCCCCCTCCTCTGCCTCATCTTCCTCCTCCTTCTCCTCCTCTTCTCTTGCTCTTCTATCCCACCCCCTCCCCCACAGGCAGCACCAGGCTCACTCACCTGCTGGGCAACCTTTCTCTCCTGGGACCTTTTCATATCCAGGACAGCACTCATAACTGATGACTCTGTAAAGAGAGACACAAGGATGTCAGGCAGCCTTCCATTCTTTCTGATGCTCTCAGAAGGCAGGCAACAGGCATGGCATCCTTCCCCGGGAAGCATGTGCTCCATCTCTGTACTGAGCAGGGGTCAGGAGCGTCTCACTCCCCAGCCTTATAAAAGGTTTCTTGATGGTTGCCAACACCGCCAGCCAACCAACTGGGAAACCAGACAGAGGCAGCACACTCAATAGCACAATCAGAAACTAACTCCCCAGTACCCATTTCCAACAACCTTGCGCAGGAAACCCTGTGGATGATGTTGTGGGAAAGGAAGGAGGAAAACTAGAGAGTCCTACGTTGGCTGCTTCTAGCTCTGGGCTTACCTCACCCCTGGGGTTCCACCCCTTCACTGGGTCTCTGCTACTCCCTGTGTAAAATGCATGTGCGCAGGGTGGAGGCTCTCTCTGTTTCTCTCATGCTAGTTCAGTATTTGATTTAATAACCTGGAAGTCAGAGTATGGGCGGTCGTTGTGTTCTCTCGATTTTTACAAATCAGATTTCAAATGAAAACCGAGTACCTCTTAACGGAGACACCTGTTTCACTATTTATTCACATTAAAAGCTTACTTAAAACACGTTTATGGTTTCAAACTTAAGTTATCTTAGTGGTTATTTACAAACTACCCCCCCCATCCTCCCTCATCTTCAACCTCCCCATTGTCCTTCTGGAGGGGGGGCAGGGGGGCAGCCAATGCCGCCTCTGCATTTGGACGAACACAAGATGTGCAGGACATTTTAAAGATCATTTGTTGAGAAACTAAAGATTGTCTGCTCCCGTTCTTCCAAGGAGCCTATCATGGGACACCGTCTGGACATCATAAAACAAACGTCAGTCAGCCTGGAACACTGTGGAAGCCTCCAAGTCAGATGTTTCAGATAACATTGAAGCAAAAGGAGCCTGGAGCCTGGAGTCTGCCCACGGGTGAGCATGGTCCTCCACTGCCTCCCCATCCCCCGCCCCTCCCCCAAGGCCTGGAGCCAAATGCAAAAAAACCTGGTCGGTCTCCCCCTTTCCTTCTCATACAAGAGACTTGCAGTCTTGTTCTTGCAGGGATGACATCATCAGAAAAGAGGCAGGCAGCCTAGGAAGAAATGTGGCTCTGGGGGTAGGGGTGTGTGCTGAGGAGGCTGCTGGCTGTATAGCTATGGTGTCTGGGTCTTGTGAATTCATTTGGAATCGGTTCAGGAAAAACTTAGTTAAGTGAAGATGAAGGCTGGTTCGTCTGGTACCTAAGGGATGCCTCAGGTTCTCAGACCACCAGGGAAGTACAGGTGTCACATGGCTAGACATGCCCCTCCCCCAACCACCCAAGATGGGGGAACAACAAGCTATACATTCTCCTGTGCTCAGCTCTCTCCACCTTCTGGCTTCCTCGTCTGCAGCGTACCTCCTGTCTGCTCCTTATCTTGTACCCCTGTACTTAAAGAACTAAACAGGCTGTGACATCAGGGCTGACACTGACCAACGCACGAGGCAGTAAGATGACTCTTACTGTGTCTTGTCTGCTGCTGAGGAACTTGCTGAGGTAGAGTGGTTAGGAGGTGCCATCCGTCTGAGGAGGCTCAACTAGGGATCCCTCGGTGACTACTGGGGTACCCTGGGGAACCCGCTTCTCTTTGTGGTCTCCGTGTTCTAGCCCACAGAGTAAAGCATCGCTAAACCAGCTGCTCTACGCTGTTCCTTCGGCCTCAGTGTAATCATCCCAGTAAGCTGGGGAGAAATGAAAGGGCAAAAGGAAAGCAGAGCCTGCCAACTGCCATCCTTGCCAAGCCTCCGGAGCTCCCCAAACCTTAAGCCTATAGCACCCGGACCAACCCCCACCAGCACCCCATACACCCACACACACAGGCTCCCAGGCTTTCTCTGATAAATACTGAGCCTGGTTGGCAAGGTGGCTCAGCAGGCACATGCGGTCAAACCTGATGACCTGAATTCAATCCTCATGGTTAATATGGAAGAGAGAACAGATGCCCTTGGGCTGTCCTCTGATCTCTGCACAAGTACTTGCATATACACATGCAAACACTCATATGCATACATGCACAGCACACACACACACACACACACACACACACACACTAAATAAGCAAATAAGTAAATAAATGTAAAAAAAAATGATAGCAGGGTCTACGGCTGGAGCTGGGGAGGTGGAACGAGGTAAAACCTTCACACCAACTCTGTCCCTTTCCCAAAGTGCCGGCCGGAGTGGAGTCCCGTGGTGTTAGAGAAGCATTTGGGAAATTGTCCTGTCCACCAAGTTCTTTCTGGGCCTCTTTGTGCACATGACTGCTTCATGTTCCCCGTGGCTTGGAGTTACCAGCTACACTCCCCCAAAGACATTGCTCTCCCAAATATTAATTTCTGAGTCCCATCTCCTCCCAAAATAAAGGACAATGGAGCAGCTTAGGTGGCCTCACCAGGATTTCAGGGAACATAAAAGAAAACAAACTCCCCACAGTGCATGTGAACATGTGTACACACGTGTACATGCGTGTACATGTATGTATACATGTGCACATGTGTGTATACATGTGTACACATGTACATATGTGTAGGAGAAAGACAGAGCCAGGCATGTGGAGAACTGGAAAGCCAGGTAAATGATGAGAAAGAGACAGATCCAGTCAGAAGAGGCTCAGAAGGACAGCGCAACTTAGCATGTAGTCAGACTGCCAGCTGTTGGGGTCTGATGGGCCAAGGGGTCCTTGAGAGCCTAGGCAGGTAGGGCATCCCTAGGGCTTTCTCCCAATTTCATCAAGGGCAGTTCTTTGACCACTGCTCTTGACCATGCACACATTTAGAGGAAGCAGACAGATTTGGTGTTGTCTCCTGCATGCTCAAGACAGTGAGTTTCTGGTGGGCTCCCTGCACCTGGCCTTCATGGAGGTTTGACAGCACTCTGTCGTGCATGGATGGATTCCATACCATCCTCCTCACAGCAGACTTCAGTATCCAGGGCTGTAAACTTTCCCCAGCCAAAGGCTTTTTTTGAGTGACCAAGCATAGCTCTTTGCTGGGAAGCCTTTTGGATCTTCTTGCTCTGGAGACCAGGTATCTCTCTAGGAGTGTACCTATAGGCCACACCTTCCATTTGAAGACATCAGCTGAGAAAGGCTGTGGTTGGCAGAACTCCTAGCTCCTAGCTAGACAGTTATAAACCCTTCTCAGAACCAGCCTGCTCTGGCCCAAGGTAGCAGAGGTCAGTTGAAAATTGCAGACAGATAAAGCAGCTTCTTTATCTTTATATTTTTTGTTGATGAGGACTTTTTGAGAAGGCCAGTCTTCACGGTGGGCTCTAGACTCTTCCTGGAGAACACACAGGCTTTGTAAGCACAGAACTTAAGTCTGCTGCCACCTCTTTAGGACCCAACAGAGAAGAATAGAAACCATAGGTGCCTCTCCTTGCATGCTCACAACTAGCAAATGCCCCTTCACAGGAAGGACCAGGGTCCTTCCTGGCTTCTGCATCTTGTCTCATGAGCTAGATTCTCATTGAAGGCTCCCAGCTCCAGCTTGGCCACACACAGTGCAGGATGTAAAAACCTCAGGCCGGAAAAAGCACACACTCCAAGGGAATAAATTACCAATTACCTTGTTCCCTGAAATGAGGGAAGGTGCCCGATTTACAGACGGGATGTAAAAAGATAATGTTAACATAAGGGCAAAGTGTGGGGGTGCTGGGATGCTTTTCCCGACATCTATCAGATGTTTTCACTTGGATTGGACGGGGAGAAATCTCACGGACTTCTCCCCAAATTTATTTTCCACTAGGTTAACATGAACTTAAAACATTAACTCTCCCAAGTGCGCAGCTCAGGTCTGGTTACAGATTGGAGTGAAGGGAAACCTGGGACAGTCCACCTAGACCGTGGCTTGCTCCCCTGGGTACCTGTGGCATTGTTGGCCCTAAATGCCAGGTCTGATTCTCCTGGGGAGCACAGAGTGGCCAGGCCTCTCCGTTTCTCAATGGCTGGCTCTCAGGAGAATGTGCAAGCTTCTGGGGCCTCAGTATTGCCATCTGCAAATGGCTTTAAAAAGAATCCCATACAACTTGGTCAGAGAGTGACTATGGGGACTGAATTGGCAAACAGATAGGATGAACTTCAATGTGGGATGTATAGGTGGGATGTATATATTCTAAATACTCAGTTTGGAACTTCTAAAATAAACAGACAAAAATAACCCCTTTCCCCGCACCTCAAAATGTTGAAATGGAAGTTCAGTTATAATCTAATATAATGAACATAACTTCATCGAATGCAAAGCTCTACATGAGACCACTGATCAAATCCCATCGCGATAGCTATAAACGCAGCAGCGAGTGCTGTTATTAGTTTTCGATGGCTTGCTGTGACAGATTGCCGCAAACTCGGTGGCTTAAAATGTTACAGATTTATTGTGTTACCATTTTGAAGGCTAGAGTCAGAAATCAGCCTCATGGGCCTAATATCAAAGCCTCGTTCCTTTTAGAAGCTGTAAGGATAATCCCTCCCCACCCTCCAGCGTCGGGGGCGGGGCCGCTGTATTCCTGAGCCTATGGTAGCTTCACCATAGCTTTGGATTTGAGCAGCACACCCGCTTTTCTCTGACTCTAACTCTACTGTACCCCCTTTTACAAGGAGCCTTAGGATGCCATCCGACTCACCTCAGGTTGACACCTCAGTCACTTCTGTGACGTAAGGGTTTCAGACTAGGATATGGGCTCCTTTGGGGGATCAGCACCCCACACAGTACACGGTCCCATGAATGTCCTCAACAGAACAAAGCCCCCCTCCGGCTGAGCAGGCTCCTCGTTACAGAATGCTCTAGAGCTAGAATTTTTAGAAAGCGCCGCCTAAGAGTTTGGTATATGCTCAGCCTCTGTTATCTTAGAACAGGTTATGGAGGGGGACAGGTCCTATGCTCAGGTGTGGCCTGGGGACAGTGCAGACGGCTCTGACCACCCTCTCCTGGGACCAAGGCAAAGGGGTGCATGGGAAGGAGGAGAAGGATGACGTCCATCTCTGTACCAGAATGACATCTACAAGAAGTAGACCTCCAAGCTGATGGGACAGGACCACCATGCCCCAGCATTTCTTCTAGGCTCCGCCCACAGTTACCTGGCAACAGCCAGCTGTGCCTGACTCAGTGTAAAAGGGGCTCCTTGCCCCCTCCTCTCTCTCTTGCTCTCTTACCCTCTTCCCTCTCTGTGGCTCCTCTCTCCATGTGTTCATGGCCAGCCCCTAGTCTCTCTCTCTCTCTCTCTCTCTCTCTCTCTCTCTCTCCCTCCCCCCCTCTCTCTTCCTTTCTCTCTCTCTACTACCCTCTTAACTCACCTCCCCATGCCCTAAATAAACTCTATTCTATACTATACCTGTCTGTGGCTGGTCCCTCAGGGGGAAGGGATGCCTCAGCATGGGCCCACAGAGACACCCCCTTCCCCCAACATCAACCTTGCCCTACTAAACATACCCCTTCCTGTTTTTTCTTTTTTATAAAACACAACAGCACTAAAGAACTGCTATGTAGCTGAGGGGCAAAGCCATACCTGCTGCCGGAGAGACAGGAGTGTCCTGTCAGTTCATCTCGGCCCAAGAAAATGGCTTCTCACCTGTGAAGCACGTTGCCAAGGGAACAATGTAAAGAGGTTGGGATGGGACTGCTCTCACTCCCATGTGCCAGCTTCCCTACTGGTCCTTCTGCACAACCTTCGGGATGCCGTAGCTCCAGCCATGGTTGTGACATCTCAGTAAAGTCAGCTTCAACAAGGATGCTGAACAGACCCCGCCGCTATCCTCACCTAAGAGGCCTGCCGAGAAGCAGCCGGGCTTCTCTCTTAAGCCACACATAAAACTTTACGGTTCCCTACCAAACCAGGGCCTGAAATCACAGTGTGGGCTGCTGTCTGTCACCTACAAGTCTCTTTAGCTGTTGTGTTGCTAGGGTGCTCTACAGCTCTCAAGTAAAAACTGAGGTGACTTTCTAAGTCACAGAATTCACTCAACCACCCAACAGGGCTCCTCTACCAACCATGTCCTACAAGCCACAAAACAGGGTTCCTTTGCCAACCATGTCCTGCAAACCATCAAACAGAGGTCCTCTGCCAACTATGTCCTGCAAGCCACCAACCAGGGCTCCTCTGCCAACCATGTCCTACAAGCCACCAACCAGGGCTCCTCTGCCAACCATGTCCTATAAGCCACCAACCAGGGCTCCTCTGCCAACCATGTCCTGCAGGCCACCAGCCAGGGCTTCTCGGCCAACCATGTCCTGCAGTAAGTCAGCACAACACAGTTTGATGCTTTGACACAGAGTTCTCAGATTCTTCTCTCCCTGAAAACGCAGACAGCTACTGTCGGAAGACCCAGTGGCATGCTGAGTGTGACATAGGTCTTTTGCCATCTCTCTAGTGACCTCACAGGACATGATCTTTACCTCCACGCTTGGTGTTCATCACCTATTTTTCCAGATCAAAATTTCCTTCTGGCCTCAGGGCCCTTGAGAGACTCCCCCCGCCCCCCTCTCATCCCAGTGCACGCTTCCGAAGCAGCTCCCCTGACATCTCCCTGAGAAAATGCCAGTGCCCGTGCTGGCTTGTCAAGACGGTCTTCTGCTCCAGCCACCACAAGTCTAGCCTCAGTCTTCATCCAACAAGGCACCACTAAGGACCCAGTCTCCGGGGATAACATTAATTCCAGCCAGTATGGCCCCCTACCTAGCACTTTATTATGGTCAGAAGGTAGCAACCTTGGAGACCTCTCCCCTATGCAGACCGCTATCCTGTGAAGCTCTTAGCCCTTAAGGACAACAGAGATGAGTTCCATCTCTTTTCTTTTCCCCTCTCTTTGTCCTCTGGGACTCTTCCAAGTCAGCTCCACCTTCCTGAGGCCAAGGCCGCACAGGATGTTCCAGCGGGGATCATAAAGGTTTTTTTTTTTTTCTATCGGCTCGAGTTTTCTTCTGCTTACTTCCTCTTTTTTTTTTTTTTTTTTTTTTTTGAGGTTTGCCAAAGCAGCCGCTACATTCATGAGTTGGATGTGAGTGTCTTTTCCTCTTAGCTTTGTGAGCTAGGTCAAAGTCTGGATGGCCTTAACCTTGACTGACCCCACTACAAACAGCATTCTCCCACCCACGACCTCATAGATCTTCCTCTTCCTGGAGATGGTGGTGCACCTCCCCCCACCCCCACCCCTCCTACCCCCCTACTCAGTGGGATGGGAGGGCTGCTCTGCTACCTCACTGTGCTCACACCCTGCGGCTGGCACGTTCCTCAACCCGGCACGTTCCTCAACCCCGCACCCGGAGAAGAGATGCAGTTAGGAGGAGTCAATAAGCCAACGCAACTCACTATCAGCATCCTGTGTATGGGACCTCTCAAGAAACGCCATCAAGTCACCATAGAGTTCCTCAGTCAAACTCTGTGACACTGGACCATCTGAAACAGGATGGCAGATGCCACCCTGTGGTCAGCTTGCTCATAGAAGCTCTGTAAAACCTGAGGCTCTGACATGAAGCTCTGCTGCTTGGCACAGCACACTGGGCATCTTCCAAGAAGCAATTACATGGGGCCCGACCTGACTTCGTGTTTAATTAAGCAATTCGTGTTTGAGTAGATTATGTATGCCTATGAGTATATCCATCAGTACTGGGAGGTGTTGGTTTTTAAAACTCAGCGCCCAGCAAGAATGTTCTATGTAGAATTTGCATAATCTCTTTTTTGTTCTAAACAGCAAAACTTTCCGCTGAGCATCTGATCACTGAACCTGGGAGGTATCCCTGCTCACACCACTCTTAGAGGCTGGGCTGTCCAGTGGGTGGGAGCCACTGTCATGACTGTGCAAAGACTCCCAGAGAGCTGCAGGCCTCACTCCTGTCCTGCTCTATGAGACCAGGATCAATAACTACCTAATAATCGGAGCCACACATGGTGCGTTCATTTCCACGGGTATGTTCAGGGAACAGTGTTTTCCTTCTCTCAGTGGGAGACGGTTGCTTGAAGGCATGAGGAACACAATTGTAAAAATCTCTCACGCTGGGATAAGTTCAGGGGACTCTTCCCATTTTTCAGAAAAGAGGAACGTCAGGCCCCCCACAAGTGGCTCAGGGGGGTTGCCTGGCACAACTTCCCTTGTGTAGATCTGAGACCTGTTGATTGGCAGTGCGGAAAGCCGATTAGGTTTCCCAGAGTTCGGTTAGAACATGCATTCAACTGCTTCCACCAGGGAGCCAGGCCGTGAAGGCAGAGGCCACCTCCCTCCACAAAGAGAGGTACCCACAAGGCCTACTGTGAGCACCAGGCTCCATGGGTGTGCCCGTGCTTCTGTATGTGTGGTCTACATGTGATATTCTGGGGTTGTAGTTAGAATGCACAGGCACCATTGTCTTCTCATGAATATTACTCAATCCACTCCTCATTAGGGTAGCAGGTCCTCCTGCTGTGCCCATTTTGCACACAAAGCAACTGAGGCTACAAAAAAAAATGGACCATCCTCCAAGTAAGTGGCAGAGCCAGAGTCTGAGCTGGAGTCTGAGCGAGCCCATGTCTTACTTTGTTATACTGCTTCCTGGTGTGCACATTCCTAGGCACCAAGACTTTCTGAAGTGTTTACTTTGGCTTGCTGAGCAAGGGTCGCCTTTGGGATAAGTTCGCCAAGAGCCTTTCATTCCCAGAATGCTCCTCTGAACAGTTCTGTCATTTGGTGAGAGAAACACACATGCACACATGCCATGCACACACACACACACACACACACACACACACACACACACACACACACTCAACACAGCACGCTTCCTGCAACCCTGAAACCGCCTTGATCAGTGTTACCAAGTCTCGTCAGCAGCCCTAAAAATCTAAAACAAAGTCAAACAGCTTCTCAAAATGCCACACCCCACACATTCCCTGACATGTCTGTCCTTGTGTCCTCATCTCCTTAGTCAGCCTGACCTGTGCTAGAGCTGGCCAGCCCAGGGCACCATTGGCTGACTCACTTACACACACACACACACACACACACACACACACACACACTCACACACACACTCACACACACACTCACAGTGTGTGACCTCCTTGACAGCTCTCTTTCACACACACAGTATGGCTCCTTGGCAGCTGGCTCACACACACACACACACACACACACACACACACACACACACCTTTCTTGGTGGATGGAGGTCTTTGGTAGCTACAGATACTCACGTCGACTTGCCGCAGATCTTCCTCTGGTACCACTGCTTGCAGTTGGTGAAGTATTTCTTGTTGGTGCCAATGACCTTCTGCACAGCACATACATTGGGGCTGGAAACAAAGGTGACAGTGTTAGTGAGATGACCAGCAGTCAGTCCACACTGAGGTCTAGAGAAAGGAGAGACGGCCATTTTGGTGGTTTGGGGTAAATTCTGGCAGGGTCTTTGGACACCCTCCCCATAAAGTCTTCCCTTCAAGTAAATTCCTCATGTCTGTCTTACACGCTTCTCTGGCACGGGCAAATAATAAGTGTAAGTGAAAAGATCTTAAAAGTTTAGGTACGGGTTATGGGCTAAGAAAAGGAGTAAAATCCAAGCGACGCTGCTGAGACCTGCCAGCTCCCTATCTGTGCCTGCTCTGAGCAGACTTGGCATCTCAGTGTGTGCCAGAGGTCCTGTTGTCAGGAGGGGAGGGCTGCCAGCACTTCGCAGCCAGCTCCACAGACATGCTCTGCGTGTCTAGACCAGCTGCTTGGCTCCTGGGACAACACACTGGGAGGATCCACCCTGCAAACTAGGGTGCATGGCCAGCTGCTGTCAGGACTGACAGGGAGTGCCCTCCTACTTAACTCTCCATGGCTCATTGCTCAGAGCTGCCCCCCACTTCCTCCAGGACGTTTCCTTCCTTATTCTAAGCTGGGGTGCAGGCCTTACTTTGTGCTGGGCACCCAAAAGTTTCTATGACTAATCTGTAATGGATGTCCCTCTCTCCAGCTACCCTCAGGAATCATAAAGATAAGAGTTCCCGGTCCAGATAGAGTCGGGCAGAAATAGGCTCATTAGAAACGGTTGATAACAATTTAGTTTAAAAATATCTCCAATAAGTCCGGAAAAGCAGAAGCAAACACCCTGGGTTTCTGCTGAGGAGGCTTTTCTGGAGTTGGAGAGCACTGTTTGCATTTTCTTCTACTGAGCAACCAGTGTGGTGCTCAGGCCAGGTGAAGGTGGGTACTTCTTTGGAGCTCCTGGGCAAAGGGAGCTGCCATGCTGGGTGATGACAAAGGGGAGGGAGGCTCTTCCTGAGCAGACAGCAGGGCAGGCTTCGTAAGTCAGAAAAGTAAAGACAACAGATTCAGTTTTCATGAGATGTCCGTGTTCACGCAGCTTCAGGCCCATTCAGAGGTGGGCACGATTTCTTCAATAGCAATTTCCAACACTTTAAAGATGCAATGCAGAGAGGCAGGAGGACGGCTCTGAGTTCAAGGCTTACCTGGGCTACACAGCGAGTTGAAGTCTCTCTGGACTAGCTAGTTAACAAACTAAACTAACTGTGGTCCATAGAATTCTATGAGGAGCATGGGGTCTGGGGCAGGGGATCTGTGGCTACCCCCTCATCGTTTGGGCAGTGTCCATAGCTGGATGCTTGATTGGGTGGTTGTTCCTTCTGACCCTCTATCTCTCCCCCACTTCCTTTCTATACGAAGCATACGTCTGTTTTCTGTTGTTGTTTAATAGACAAGAGTGAGCAGAGCAGTCGTGATATTAGTAAAGTCATCTTGACAGAAGACAACTGGTTAAAGGCTGGATCAGCCCACCTTAGGTGGGTCTCTCCAGGTACTTAGAGGCTCTGCAGCCAGAGATCCACACGTTTCACTCAAGGTCCTCGAATAACCCCCAGAGAGCTCCCACGGGCCACGCTCCAGCCCCCAATCATCCTCACTGCTGTACAATCCCAGAAGTTCTCCTGTCCAACTGAGCGAGCAGGAAGTAATTACTGTGGCTGAATTCCCTGCAGCTCTCCATGGGCGGCCGGCGGCTCTTCAGCGAGTCTCTGTGGATTTGGCTCCAGCATTCCTCGACTGTGTAGAGTTTCCACTGCTCCTGCCCCTGTGACAGGAGCAGAAGCTGGGGGTGGAGGTAAGCTGAGTCCACAGGAAATCTGTGCTGAAATGTGCTCAAAATGAGCAGGTCATTCCTGGGCTTCTGCCCCAAGACAACTCTGCTGGTCCACTTGCATCTGAAAACCAAGTACTTCTGGAAGTTCCATCCAGTTTCTCTCAATGCCATTCAAAAGCGTGGCCAGCTTTCACTTGCTTTGTGTTGGTGCTCCCCACTCCCATTGTTACACAGACACAGCTGGGAGCCAACAGACCACCCAGCAACCCCTCTGCTCCTACCAGCTTTCTGTGTTTGCCTCCTAAGCATCAGTTTCACCTTCTGTAAAATAGGAATTTTGCAGTGGCTGGGGGCAGGGGCATGAGGAGGCAAAGGCAGCGGGGCCATGAATGACTGTGCACTACTGCCCAGTGGCTAGGTACAGAGTCCTTCCCCTCTCTCACGGGACACCCTGCACTTCCCCAAACTTCCCTTTTCTCCAGCTCTCACTTTGAATCAAGGGCTGGAGCTGGAACAAGGTTATCCATCTGCACAAGGTACCACACCCATGTGTGCAAGGCCAGGCAGTCCCGTGGTTTTTCAGGGACAGTTAGGTCAGAGTAAATGCAACTATGTAACAATGCCTGTAACCATTTGCCACTGCTTGTGTGCCTCTGGGGAATCCAGATTCCCCTTAGAGAAGGGTGCTGCTGTGGTCTTTCTCATATTTATTTTGAGATGGGATCTCCTTTTGAATTGCCCGCCTCTTTTTCCAGCCTCAGGAGTAGATGGGATGGAAGGTATGCATCCTCCCGCTCAGCACATCATCTCTTGATCCATCAGCCTATTGTAGATTACTTGCTACAAGTTTTCCAGCTCAGGGCAAGAACCTCAGAGAAGTGAATCGAAATCATTCGCTCATTTTGTGTTTGTTGGAAGCACATGCCACAGTGAGCTTCCCACAACATTTGGAAGGCTGGTTCACTTATTCCATGTGGGTCATCAGGCTTGGCAGCCCGGACCTTAGCTGAGCCACCTCACTGGTCCACATCTGAAGTTTCTTAAAGCACTGGTTTTCCTGACAGTGTCCTGGGCTCTGAAGGGAAGGAGGCTGGCCTCAGAGATAGATCTTACACGATATCTCTAGAGACCTTTCACTGTGGCTGTTGACATTGCAGCTCTGGGTTACGACACTGCAGGGTGACCTGTGGTGATCTTAGTGGTTAGGAGGAAGGAGGGAACAGAACTGAATGCAACATTCAAGAAAGGCAGTGGGACCCAAAGGTGAACCGGGCAGGGATGAGAGATGCTCTGGCTTTCCATGTTTGGCTCTGAGGCTTCAAATCTGCATTTTTCCTATCTGCCCTCTCAATCCTTCATACCCACAGCCTAAGTTAAAATATGACCCAAGGACCTTTTCCACTGCCTGTCTCCTTTCAGGAGGCCGTGAAGCCTGGCTTGGTTCTGTTCTGCCTGTGGCCAGTCCCGCACCCAGCAACTTGTTTTGCCCCAAGCACTGAACATCTGGGGGGGCTACAAGAGACTGGAAAGCCACATGCAGAAGAAAGGTAACTTCTCCCTAAAATTCGCATCCTTTACTCGAGTCCAGAGTCTACCCAGTTGCTGGAGGCTGAAGCTGTGTCTGGGTCTAAAAAGACAACCGCCACTGGCCACATGGTTTGTTTTTCCTTTAGATCTGAATATAGATCTGTGTAGTCTGTTGGAGAGTTGGGAATAGCCTGGGGTGCGAATGCCTGATCATGGGCACCAGGCCTCCCCGGAAGTCAGTACTCTACTTTTCCCATAGAGTTTTCCTCTAGTATAAATGATGTTCATACACCCAGGTAGTCTGGACATGCAACAAAGCTGGGCTCTGTTTGGAGCAGGCATGACCTGGTTGTGTGTAGAAATACCATGCCAGGCTCTTCATCAGGGCAAAGCCTTGGCCAGAGTGCGTCTCCGAAAACTTACACATCTGCAACATCTCAGAGAAATACCTGAAGCACCAATGTCCCACGTTTACAAAGCTGCCTGTCGCTTTAAGACAGATGCCAGTCCTGACTCCAGGACATACTGCAGGGCAAAATGGTTCCTTCTCAGGACTCGGTTTCCCAATCTGTCTAGCATGTATAAAGGGTGGTGAAGCCTCCTGCTCTACATCTTTGGCCAGCAAGCACTGTTGGTGTTGAGTGTTTGGGTGCAGAGCAATACCAAATGCATAGGAGTAGTGGGCACCTAGCTAGGGTCCTGCCACCAGGTATGACCAGTAACACTCCTGGAATCAATGGACAGTGACCTGCCTGGTTTTCCCCTCTATGGTAGGTAGGTACTGTCTCAGGGTGATGGTGATTCTGCGTTGAGAGCTGCCAACGCCCCCTTCTACCTAGAGTCAAGAAAGGAGACTGATAGTCCCCTAGACTGTTTCATGCACTTTTGTCTGACTCTGTGGTCACTGGCCAGTGCCCCCAACCCTTTCTTCACAAACTGTTCCACTGTGTCCCCTTATCTCATCAACCTCCACGCAGGTTTGGTCTTTCTATGCAATGGCTAATATTCCTTCGGGCTTTGTCGTCCCCCACCTCCACTCCCCCGCGCGCGCACCCCTGGCCAGGTATGATGTCCCCAGCTGAGCACACTGGCAGTTCAGTGACCTGTCCTATGCTCACGCCTCCCATCACAGAGCGGCTGGGACTTACCCGTGCTGGCGACCCCGGAGCCGGCTATGCTGCAGCACCAGCTGGTAGGGTGACTTGGCGGGACCTGCAAGGGTCCCAGCGGGGCCCACAGACAGTGCCAGAGCGAGGGTCAGCAGTCGCATGAGGAGCGCCATGGAGCTGGAGCACGCGCGGACCCACGATGAAAGCAGGCGCGGGCGGTGCTGGTGAAGTGAGAGCAGCGGGGCAGCGCGCGCTGGGTTTAGTAGCCCGAGGGAGGGAGCGGCAGAGGGAGGGGAAGGGCAGCCGGCGCCTCCCAGACCACGCCACTACTAAGCACCCGCGCCCTCCTGCACCGCCCAGCTCACACACCCCCTCCCACTTCGCACAAAGTGCGGGTCCAAAGGAACTAGTCCTCAAGTTTCAGTTTCTTAAGGTGTTCATGCTTAGAGCCCGAAGATAGCTCTCTAGCAGACTGCAGGAAGCCAGAGGGTCTGTGCTGACTCCCTCACACTTAGGCACGGACAGACTGGCCTCTGCAGTCCAGATGCATCAGCCCTGCTGATACACTGTAGAGGAGGAGTAAGTCTTCCTGTTGACAGACCGTAGAAAAGTGGGAAGGGTGGGGCTCACACCTTGGCATTCAGGAATCCCTCACCTGGCTTCAATAAAGATCTGTGAATGTGAGGTAGATGCTGCCAAGAGATAGATCGGCTAGGAACCATGCCTTGGATGAGCTTGAAATATGCCAACGGTCACATGGTAGGGAGGTGAGAACTCGCCCTAGCATCTATTAACCACCCTCCCCTTACCTGCTTCTACTAGTCCCAGGGGTGAGCTCTCAGTGCTTGGGAGAACATGGGCCTAGCAAAGATGTAGAGAGGCAGCTGGGGCATTAGGAGTCTGGAGTAGGCACCTGACCTAGGCACAGTATGGCACAGTATGGCAGCGGCCGCTTTTAGATCTGAAGGCAGAACAGGATTTGGCCAGGCCAAAGGAGGATGGTTTAAGAGGACCCAGGCATCCAGTTCAGCAAAGCGCGCTGGGTGGAGAGTAGAGCAGAAAACAGCAGTGTATCATCAGGGCTCCAAGCTAAGAATCTGCCAGTGTTGAGGAAGCAAGGGAATGGCCCAGTTGATGTCCTGAGCAGGCAGCAGGAGGGTCGAGTGAGCAGGAGGGGACCACATTGGAGCTTGAGCGACTGTGGTGGAAGTGGAGAAGGGATGGACGTATGTCTAGAAGAAGACAATAGTCTCAAGGGAACATAGGAGCTACAGGTGCTGGTTCACCTTGATTGCCCACTGGGTTGGGCTGGCAAATGCCCAGGGGCATCGGCGAAGCTCATCACTGAATGGTGTTTTGGGAAAAACAGTGGTCCAAAGGTAAAGACCCGTCTTGAATGAAGGTGGCGTCATGCCATGGGATAGGGTCATGGGTTGAATAAAAGGGGGGGGGTGGATAAGGTGAACATGAACATCCCACACTCTGCCTGGCAACCCAGAGAGATGTGAGCACTCGGCCTCCTGCTGCCTGCCTTCCCAGCCACAAGGACTGTGCTCTGAACTGTGAGCTGAGACAAAAGACAAACCTCCTCTCCTGAACTGCTTCTTGTCAAGCCTTGTCCCTGCAGTGGGAAAAGCCACTGGTACACCATGTGCCTAGGGACAAAGAAGAATCAGGGATACATAAGGTGTTTGAGTTCCGGACACTGTGGTGGCTGCTGCTGCTGCTGCTGCTGTTTTTCATAAGAAGGGCACGGAGATGGGTGTCTGTTGCCAGGGACGGATGAGTAGCTTGGGACCTGATGAGTTTGAGGTGCACATGACTCATCTCGATGGAATGTCCACAGACAGCCCAATCCAGGGCTCCAGGGAAGGGTAAAAGGTGGAGATCCAGATCTGGAAGCCATTCTTTAATGAGGGGACAGGGAGCAAGAGGCATCAGTGATTTGCTGGAGGGGAGGTCCAAGCAGAGAGTGGTCCCTCGAAGGATGCTAATAACCGAGTGGGTGGAGGTGGGAGATGCAGTGGGAGGAAGGAGGCCTTGATGGAGGAACAGAGAGAAAGGCTGCACACAGAGCACACCTAAGCAACATTCGCTCTGCTAGAAAGCAAGCCGCATCTCTGAATCCGATGAGTGTCTGGTCTAGGGTGCCGGAAAACATCCGGAGAGAGAGAGTCAAGTGCGGGCTGGATCCCAGAAAGCCTCCCTGGAGGCCAGGAGAGGTGGCCGTGCTAACTTGGGGAAGAGTCTGGGAGGCACACTTTCCACCTTCCAGTCTAGCACCCCCATCTCCCGAGAGATGGAGGAGGGGTCTGAGCGAGGCTAGTTAGTGATCTCACCCATCCTCACTCCCCTCTCCATAAAACTAACATTCGATGAGTCGAGTTTTTCCATGAGCTCAGTACGGGGATCACAGTAATGCTTCAGTTACTGTTTAGATATTTTTAAAAATTCCACCGCAGGCTCCACACTGCCCCAAACCATAAAAGGCAGTAATGTAAACATACCCCCCCATGGTAATAGCTGCTGCTTCAAAGAGGGTGATGTTGCTGGTGATGTTGCTGGGTAGGGAGGCCCTCCAGCCCCATGACCTGGAGGCACCAGGGCAGAACACAGACCTTTCATTTGAGAAGCTTTTTTTTTTCTTTCTTTCCACGGAAGAAAATCTAAACAAGAGAAAACGAGGCTTGTTTGGAACAATAATTACTAGACCTTTACAAGGTACTTTAGAAAAATAGCTGCTTTGTGTTTAGTGGCACAACCAAGCTCACCAAGAGCTATTTGAAAACAACTTCAGACTGTGCAGACAGTGGCCCTTCAGCAGCAAAAGACAAGCTAATGTTTCCAATGAGCCTTTGCATGGGATCCTGTGTTTATGGACGTGAAGGTGGGCATCAGGCCAGCTCAGGCTCTGCTCCTCCCACCCCCAAGTTCCCGGTGAGATGCTTGAGCATCAAGGGAAACGGTCAAAGCTTTTCCAGAGGACACTCAGCCCCTCCAGACTGCCCCGTGTGCAACCTAGAAGGAATGGGAAATTAAACCAACATGCTTCTTTTGTCACGCAGCACCGTGCTCCCGTGCGTGCGTGCGTGCGTGCGAGTGAGGCGCGTAGGCGAGAAGCAGCAGCCCTGTTTGTGACACTTAAGGGCTGACTAGGGATCTAGGTGAGCTTTCCAGAGCTCTCCCACAGCCTTGCCACTCCAGGTGTGACGTGCGGAAAGGCAGCATCCCCAACATTGGAGAATGCGTTAGGAAAGCGGCCCTCTGCAGACCCACAGAGTGAGGCTCCACATTTTGACAGGGTCCCTTAGTGAGGTTCCCTAGAAGCCCTGGCTCCTGTTAGATGTTAGATGGGCAACCTTCAGGTGAGGATAAGGTATGAATCAAATGATTGACCCAAAAGGAATAAAGTGGAGTATTTACCCCAGAAAAATCTCAGCTCATGTTGAGGTTAGCTCCCATGTGGATGACCATCAAGGTGTGGCCACCAAGTGGCTTTTCCTCTAAGTCTTCTTGTTGATAGTGACCCCTGCACTCTGCACAGGGACAGGAAATTGGGCTCCAGGTCGTCTTCTTCCCTCTACCCCATCCATCCTCACTCATTTCCAAGGCTCCAAGGGAGGCTAGGACAGACCAAGATTTGTGACAGTTGGGTCTTCAGACAAAGCCACAGCTTTGGACTTCCCAGCCAATGGAAGCAGCAGCTGTCACAGCCCCAAAGCAATACTAGGCTTCCAGGTTTTGCCCCTAACGGCACCAGGCTCCAGGTTTGCTCTGCTCAATGGCTTGCTGTTTTCCTGTCTCCAAACACTGGTTTTCTTCATGAGAGTTTGCCAAATGTTACTCGCTGGTTAGAACCCAAATTTGTTTTCCAGGGAAATTGATTTTTCATAAGAGAGCTTCATTGATTTGGCTCAGCTGAAATCGCTGAGAAAAACCCAGGGCATCCTTGGGGTTGCTTTAACTGCCTAACCTCAAATACCTCTGCAGAGTGATGCCCAAGGTCTGTGGTTGGCTGGCTTGTGGGACCAGGTTTAACCACATCATTCCGCCGCTTCCCTGGCTGTGTATCTTTTTCTCCAGGGCGGGCAACGGTCCAGAGAGCTAGACAGCACCAGGTGGCTGTGCATCCTGAAGTCAGGAACTCACGCAGCTCTCTAGCCCACACATCCTTTGGACATCCTTGCTGATGGCACCATTCAAGGTTGGAAACCGTACATATGGGTTTACCTCTCCTCTCCTTCTGATTCCCGTACGCCTTCTGTTATCAACACAAATGTTCTTTCCAAACCTTCCTTCAAAGTTTCCTATCCCTCTCTAACCCTAGTACACCCAGATTCCTGTTGCTCCTCCTCTTATTGACCCTCAGACAGCTCCAGAACACCATCTCCTACCCTAGCCCTTCATCCATCTTCTCAGCATCGCCTCTCTATCCCAACCCATCAAACAAGGCTCTCCTAGACACTCCTAACAGCTACTATGGAAGGGAATTTATGGAAGAAAATCCAGACTTCTCTGTTGATATTTTTCTTTCTATGTACAAAGAAAGGAACACCGAGTTAATACAGAAAGTTTGGCAAATATGGGAAAAAGACTAGATTGGTGGAGAATCCATCCATAGTACCGATAGAAAAGACTTCATGATATACAACTCACCTTTCATGCACCTGACACCCAAGTCCCCTTCAGAATTACTCCCCTGATTTCCCTCATCTGCTTGCCCATGTATGCCATGGGCAGCCAGCTCCTGCAGGGCAAACCTCCTTGTCTCCTCCCCTCACAGCCCCAACAGCTCCCTCCCCCATACCCCAAGTGCACACATATTGACACTTCCATAACCAACGTTACCTTTAACAAGTCTTGCTCAGGCAGATTACTTAACTTTTCTGGGCTGGGGCTTTTCCTTTGGCTCCATTTTCTGGATTTGCCCACTTGAAGGAGCCTCTCATTTTGAGGGTGAAAGTCTGTCTTGTCAGGCAGTCTGTGTGTTTGTCCCATGGTCCTTTTATAAACCCCATTATAAGACACCATGGAAACAACTTGATATTTATGGTCCATTGGTGGGCTGCCCTGCTGAGTTTTGGACGGTCTTATCTAAATCATTTTTGGTGCATTCTTGCTTTTACCAATTCAGAGATCTGGGTTAGAAAGCGACTTCTTTGGGAGAAGCCACTAACGGTGTCTAGGACCACACAGTCATGTGTGGCTTCTGGGTCAGGCTAGAACTCTGAAGGGCTCAAAGGAACATTATTGCTGCACCCACTGAAAATATCCCATTCAAGCACGAAGGTGTGAGAGTCTCAGGCAGGTACTCCCAAAGTCACATGCCAACTCTCTCACTGGTTCAAGAGGAAGTAACTTCCTTAGTTGCAATGCTGTGCCAAAGTCAAAGGGAAAAGGCAAAGGCAGACAAGGGCAAAGGTGACTGCTGATCCTGAAGCATCCATTTGTTTTTTGCTTTTTGGTTTTTTTGTTGTTGTTGTTGTTGTTGTTGTTTTTTTTTTTTTTTTTTTGTGTAGCCTTGGCTGTCCTGGAACTCACTCTGTAGACCAGGCTGGCCTGCCTCTGCCACCCAAGTGCTGGGATTAAAGGCGTGCACCAAGGATGCTCTTCTCCTGGTGCCAGCCCAACCCTCCCCAGAACACCCCAGACATCTGGGCCCATGCCATAGAAGGTGATTTGTGGAGTTCAGAAGGATGGTGAGGTGAGGCCTACAAGATTCTGGCACTGCTTTTCAACATTCTGAAACATGGCATTGCCCAGAGAAGCACCTTTGCCCAGTCATGAAAGAACAGAATTATATCCCAGACAGAGGACCACATGACACCAAGCTTGGACTGCTCCCAACCCTCCATCAACCCCATCCCTTAAGGCACTGGGACCAGTTAGGAAGACAGCATCCAAGGGTGTGTTCAGTAGAGACACCAAATCTGAGAACGATGTCAGGAAGAGTCAGAAGAGGAACATCAGAAAGGGGTACGTATGCGCACACAGGAGGTGCTGACCTTCTGTAGATTGCCCGGGTCATGAAGCTGTCCACTTTGAGAGAGTCCTATGGATGGAGTACTGTTGTCCTCACAACTCCACATACAAAGAAGTCAAGGCTGGGAGACTCAAAGGAGCTCGCCAGAGTGGCCACATAGCTAGTAAGGCAGAGTCAGCATATGAAGAGAGCAGCCCCACCCCAGCCTACTGTCCCCCAAACCACCATGCAAGCTGTGGCCTGTAGGGAGTAGAGGAAGTCCCAAGTGTGTGAAGTCCTGAGTGAATGTATGACAGATGCCCACTGTCATGGTTCCCTATAGCATTGAATCCTTTGGAAAATGGGAAAGCACCTCTCTCCCCACAAGGCTCAAGGGGATGAAAAAGTCTTCCCTGTGGCTCCAAGTGTGAATGTGTACAGAGTGTGTGCAGAAATGTCCACCATAGCCTTCCCTCTCCAGATGCTTATGCCTGAAGACTGCTCCCCCACAGAGATGGCTCCTACAGACCTTAGCAAAACCTGCCTCTAATTTCAACTGTGTGCAGTGACCCTGCCTATGAGTTCGACTGCATACAACAAACACAGGGAGATTCCAGAATACTGTTATTTCACCACCAGAGAGCCCCATCCACCCAGTCCCAGCTTTCCTGTGTGTCTGTCTTTCCTTCTTTCCCTCAATGTCCCAGTCAGATCTATTCCCTGAAACCCTACCTTTTTCTTTGCGTAAAGATTTAGTCAGCAACCCCCATGCCCCCAGCTTCCCAACTCCTCTCTAGTAAAGAGGCAGCTTTGGTAAGGAAAGTGGTAGCCCAGTGTTCTCCAGAGTATAGAGGGCACTGAGCCCAAGTTCAGATTCACCTCAAAGTCAAGGTCCTGTGAATTAGTGTTGCTTACCCGGCCTCAGAGGCAGGCAGACCTCACATAGCAAGTTCCAGGCCTGGCAGGGCTACACAGTGAGAGACTGTGTCTCAAACAAATGACAGAGCTCACCAGCAGACTGTCTCCACTCCTAGCATAAGGAACAGCTCTTATCTATGATTTGGTAAGTCTCTCTGGGACGGTGCTCCGCAGGCTCACCAGAGGGGATTCTAGTCAGCGAGCTACACCCCTGGTCCCCTGGCTATGACTCTCTGATCTCTCCAGACAATCCTATTTCAGGTGCTAACTCTGAGGAAGCATTCAGAATTTCAACAACAAAAAAATAAAAAATAAAAGTGCAGCGGAGCAGGCTGTGGATGCAGCTTGGTGGTGGAGGGCTTGCCTAGCAAGCGTAAGGCCCTGGGTTCAAATCCTAGAAGTACAACAAGGAAGCAGACACTCATTTGAGCGCATAGGGGACCTTCATGCTTAGGTCTGAAGTACATCCCTGGCATCTGCATGGACACCTAAGTAACTTACAACTAGTATTTCACTTTCTGAATACTGGGGCCTCTTGGAGGAGATATTTTCTAGCCCTCATGTCAAGGATCTAGGGCCCAGGCCAAACTTTATTGCCTTAGTCTATAAGGGATTCTTTTAGTTAGTTAGTTAAGTTAGTTAAGTTAGTTAGTTTAGTTAGTTTAGTTAGTTTAGTTTGTTTAGTTAGTTTGTTTAGTTAGTTTAGTTAGTTAGCTAGTTTGTTTATGTGCATGTGCTTGACACAGGCTACATGTTCAGGTTAGAGGACAACTTCCAAGAGTCATTTCTCTCTTTCTACCATGTCAGTACCAAGGATGGAAGTCAGGCGGGACTCAAGCCTTCAGACCTGATGGTGAGTGCCTTTACCCACAGAGCAATCTTCCCAGCCCTCAGGGACTCCTAAATACAGTCTGGCAGCAGCCAGCCTGCTTCCATCTTTCCACTTAGACTGTCTAGACCCCTCCTTAACCTTCTATATTGAAGCAATTCCTCTGACTGTGGCAAGGCAGACCGGGCTTTCCTAATGCGGCTCCCTCTGGAGATGGACTCATATCCACGAAGCAGTCACCACTTCTATAAAGCACCGGAAAGTCACAGGAAATAAGAAGTGAAGTGCCCCAATGAAGGGGTGGCTGAGCACACTGAAAGAAAGAACTTCAAATACTTTTGTTTCATTACTGATCAAATATGTGTTCCATGTATGTGAATTAGTTAAACTAGTAGCATTGTTTAACATTTAGGGCATCAAAGTCTTGCAACAACAAAAGTTACTTCCTTTCTAATGCAGCAGCCACACATCAGGGGCTGAGTTGATCCTATTATTAGTCAGTCCTTTGAAAAGAAATGTTCTGGCAGTTTTCAGAAGTCAGCACACTCCAGAAAGTAGGCCTTGGTGGGGTCTTCCATCTGTCTGAGCTCTCTCTGGAGCAAGCCTGGAGTGGGCCGCAGGGCCGCTTCCAGACAGGACTGAGTCATGACTGGCGGGCGGGAGGCACTCAGCCCATAGGGAGCCAGACGCACACACGGTGAAATCAGCGCCTAATACAAGGCTCTATGCAAAAGCAGCTCCTGAGGGAAGTACCAACCGCATGCCACGCCATACAGCTGGTGTGGGCAGGGAGGGGGGCAGGGGTCCCAGACTCTTCCCAGAAGAGGTGATTCATCATCTGAATGAGAGGGAAGCTGTGTCAGCAAGGTAGCCTGCAACTCTTCAGGCAGAAACTGTAGACGTCTATCCGGCTGGCTTTCTGGTTCCTGTTAGTACTTGATAAATTGGGAGACTCAGAAGAGCATAAAGAAGTCATGTTTAAATGCACTAATTCCAACTGAGCAAATAATGCCGTCCTGACTTTTTACATTAAATCTCCATCTTTGACCCTCCCCTCTATGGTGTAGCATATTCTCAACACGGAGAGGTTTGATTCATTGTCTTCTCAAAGGTGGATCATCTCATTCTTCTTTGGGCCACTTCTCCAAAAGCAAGAAGCCCCAAAGTAGGCCCTGATAGTTGTGGGTCCTCATGTCATCTGCAGGAACACCAGCCAGCATCGTGGGTTGGTGCTATTCGGGCTTCTGCTGAACTTTCTGGTTGCTTGCAGTTTCAAGGAGACAAGGCAAGGCAACAAGTGGAGGCCTTTATGGTCTGCAAACACCAGGCTCTTTCTCTCTGGGACCAAATCCAATAAGCACAGATTCTACTGAGCCCCTGGGACAATGCGGCAGAGTCTGCCAAGTTTGGGAAGGACACAGGTCATAAGGCTGGGCTCACTAAGGCTCAGCACGGTGATTAACATACAGCACAATGTGCAACCTCCAACAAGTGTTTATTTAGATACAAGGCTCACTGAAGCCCCTCCCCCCGCCCGAAATAATGATGCTGTGCCATTGCAAGTTATTTTTTCCTTTACTTTCTATACTTACTCTGGAGACCCAAGTTATCACTTCTAACCAGAGAGTTAAATGGAAAGGCAGGCAGGCAGGGTCATGAGACCCAGGCTTTCAGGCTCTCTCTTTCTAATCGATTCCAGATGTGGGGATTGGCACAGTGTCAGCTCTGGGACAATAACGAATGGGAGTCCTTTCCCCAGCTAGCAGCTACCGGTCCCAGCAGCATGGCCTGTGTGTTTTTATTTCAGAGGCTTCACTTGGCTGGAGGCATCGGCCCATGTTGAATGTTTACCTGGCAAGGACCTCAGAGTAGATGACAGCAACCCATGAAGACTGCATAGCCCAAGATGTCTCCTCCAGAAGAAGGCCATAGAATGCTTCTAAGTGATCCTTGGGGTTGCGGGTCAAAGGTGGCAGCAGAGGCTAGATTTGGGATAGAAACCTCTTATAGTAGAAATGGCACCCTGGGAACCATTAGCTCAGGACCCTGTACTTCCTATAGATGAAATTCTTGTCTGTTCTGTGGTCTAGAAGGGAGGAAGCAAGAGAGGGTAATTCCCATCTGTGGATGCTTACAAAAGGCCACCACATGCCTGAGACAGAATCAAGTGACTGGGGCCACAGACAGACATGCAAAAGGACCTAGTAGGGACAGTTAGACCTTCCTTCATGCAAGAGATCCTATGGAGGTGGTTGGATCTGGCTTGATTCAAGTGGTTGACCTCCCTCCTTGAGGCAAGGTCAGCCTTGAGCACCTTGGTCTGTGACTCAAACTCTTCATGTGTAGCTTGAAGTCTTGAAGCCAAGTTAGTTGAGCCCAGCCTCCTATGTTGTGCTTGGGTTCTCCCCCGGGTTTCACAGTCTCCTCTGGATTCTCAGTCATTGAGCAACTTCTTTTGCCATAAACCACAGGGAGAATCAGCACTGAGGGTCAAGAAACTGGAAAATGCACAGATTGGTTTAAGTTAAGTGGGACCTTCTTCAGCAGAGGAATGGGAAGTTATGTGGCCAGGATTGTACCGCCAAACCTCTGGAGCCAACCATGAGATTCTGATGTTTTGGTAGTGTAAGAATTAGCTTTGTGCTCTTGGGAAGACAAAGAATACTGGCTTGTGGCTTTCCAGGAACATGCCACAAATAGAAGATTCTGGAAGGTCACAGAAGGTCTTCATTTTGGGTCTTAAAAAGAATGATGTCCAGTCCCAGGTAGCTTTGACTTGTTGGTGAATAGGACTGTTTCCCTGGGTCTGTGAATTTTGTGAGTTTGAAGAGACTACCCTGAAAGGGATGAGCCAGAGAAAAAGAGGGAAAAAGAGAGGGATCAGCGAAGGGTAAAGGTCACTTTGGGGCAGCAAGAAAAGCTGAGGTGTCAGCTGAGTGACTAGATCTGACTTGCTAGGACCAAGCGAGTATGAATGGACAATCCTGCCTTCTCATCCCCACTGATGACTCTGTTCTTCTCTGGTCTGGGACAGCAGATGCAGGCTGAGACAAGCCACATCATTACATTTACCATTACCAACCTGGAGCCCCAGCCCAAGGATCAGTGGCCATACATTCTTCTTGTGGGCCAACTGCTCCCAAATAAATCCTGATGCTGGAACCACATGTGAACATACATTTCAGAATATTGCCTCCTAGGGATTCACGCCTTGGGAGCTAGCAGGTAGGATACTGGTAGCTCTGTCTGGCTAGACTGGGTTCCATGCAGTGCTGCGTAAGCCCAGAGAAGATACAAGGAAAGCCAAGAGTTTGCAAGAGTCCTCCCTTCCTCTTAAACTCAACAACCAACAACTGCTTACCAACACGTTAGCTGTGGTGCTGCATAGTTGAGCAACTAGGGTAGTAAACATGAAACATCAGAAGATTCTCTATGATTGCCAGATGCATGGGATTGTCTAGGAAGACAGGGGAAGAGGTGACATCAAATTCAAGACCAGTAAACATGCATCTCTACAGTTAGGAGAATCTTCTGTTCTCAGAATCCAGCCTGACTTCCACTTGCCCACTATGCTTTAGCATAGGCAACTCTTTCTCTAGGACACTCGTGTTGCCCACCATAACCTGGTAGGCGTCCTTCTCTGGACTTCTTCCATTGGCCCTGTTGGTCTACTGTCACCATGGCAACCAGTGGCATGCCTGTCCTCCTGACTAGCTGATCACCAGCTTGGTGAGGGTGGGGGAATGTCTGCCCCATTCCCAGAATTCATCACCCACCCATGTTTTATTCATGAACTACCTGACAGGAGGAGAGGGGAAAGCCACTGTAGGCCTACAGTCTCAAGAGAAGGTATGCCTTGAGATTTTCTTTGAGTAAGTTTGAGAAGGAAAGATGGTGAGAGACATGGAGCCTAGCCGTGCCATGTTCTCACTCCCCAGGAGGTTTCCATGGGAACAAATCCGGGAACCATTGCTCTTAGCAAAGAGGGAGGATGTTCACTAAAATGGACGCCTGTCCCATGCCAGAAAGGTTTCCGAGATGCCAACTGTGCTAATGATTCTAACAACTCCATGGAGTGGGCTACAAGCCAGGCCACTTCTTGGGATATCTCATCTGATCTTTCTGACGACTTTGCTGAAAAGACACGTGTCTTCGTTTTTGCAGAGGAGGGGCTGAGCCTCAGGATGGGCGGGACTTGGCCAGCGCTGCACAGGGACTGAGCCAAGAGTCTTAGCCGGGCTGTTTGGCTCAGAGTCAGCAATCTTCAAATACATTGTTTATAAACCTCCTCAAAGAATTGACCTTCTTGTACATTCTAAAGCTTGTATGTAAAGATTCTTTTATTATATATTTAAATCATTGCCTAAAAATGTTAGAGCATTATGTTGAATGTGTACGTACCTTCTTTTTTTGTCAAAATATTGGAGATGTAGATTTGGCTCATATAATTATAAAAAAAAGATCTCTGCCCTGTTTCAAGTCCATCTCTGCCCAGGCTTGGGCAAGTGCTTGCTCTCATATACATGAGGGTTCTGTGTAATCTGAAATAACAATGGAGCCTAAAGGCTGCTGGGAAGGTTGGATGTGGCACATGAGCAGGGATTAGCACAAGGACCGGTCCACACAGCTCACGTGAGCCACTACTGAGTGACTTCAATGTGCCACCAGCCTGCGCTGTCACACTAGCCCAGACTTCTTTGGGTGAGAACAGCAGGACTTCAATTTAATCCAAATGAGCATATTATTGCCTGTCTTCGTCTAGATCCAGGGAGAAAGGCAAATCTATGTGCCTTCCTAGAGACCACTTTGATAGAACGAGGTGCACAGTTTGCCTGCTTCTTGCATGGATCTCGGAGCCTGTGCTGTCTGACTGCCTTTCCTGGGGGTTCTGGCACAGTGCTTTCGGTGTGGCTGCTTACAGGGAAGTCTTGCTTTCATTAAGGTGAAAAGAGAAATGGGGGGAAATGTGCCATCTAAGAGAAAGGGTGCTCTAGGCATGCCCATGAAGGATCTGGAAATTGGTTCTGGTACAGTTTACACATAGGCCCCGAAAGATCTTCCTGTAGCCTGTCAGGGGGTGGTACACTACTTGACAGTTCCCATTTGTCCTTGAAGTATTGGGACCACATGTGACTGAAATAGCCTTCTCTCAGCTGAGGCCAGCATCCCAAGACATACCCAAAGGTTTTCTCATTCTGTCCTCTCTAGATCAGTAGCTCAGCAGATGCTCTGGGCTGCAGATGCTCGGTCTCTCACTAATGGTCTTCAGCCCAGAATGGTAGCATCTCTGGTCCACTCTGGAGCTACCCTGTCCTTTGCATTGGAATCCTTAGGAAGTGTGTGGTGATCAGTTCTGTCTTCATTTCAGAGTCGCTGATGGTTGGGAACTTTAAGATACCCGACACCCTGTGACATACCATGGACAGACTAATCTAGAATTCTTAAGAACCAAACAGACACAGAGTTGTGCACACTTACTGGATGCAGCGTGATATTTCAGGACACGTACACAGCATGGTATCAGACAAGGCTGGCTACCTTATCTATAAACTGGAACATGACTCATTTCTTGGTGTTGATGTCCTGGGTTGAATATGGACCCCGTCTCCAAAAGGCTTATGCATGGAACAGTTGATCTCCAGTTGGTGGTGGAAACTTAGGAGGTGGGGGTCAAGCTGGAGGAAGTAGGCCCCAAGAGGCAAACTTTTAAAGTTATACCTGGAATCCAGCCCCTTTCCCACTCCTGTATCTTGTCTGCCTGAGGTGGGGCGTGGCCTCTGTCACGTGCTCCAGTCCGTTGCTGCCACACAGTAGGTTCTGCCTTATTGTGAGCTCAGAATCACCAGTCAAGGGCTCTGGACTGAGACCCTTAAAAACAGGAGCCCAAATAAATCCTCCATCCCTTGTTTATACCAGGTCATTCCATCACAACACTGAAAATCTGACTAGCCCAGTTGGTAGCACTAAAGGAAATCTGCTAGCTAGCTACTCTGAGACTATCCTTAACTGTTGACCACAGTTACCCTGCTGTGTCATAGAACAGTAGAAGTCACCTCTCCCACCCGACTCCATCTCTGGACCTATTAGCCTTCCTCTCTCAGACCTTTCATGGACCTCCTGGCTTCTAGTAACTACAGTTCTACTCTCTATTCCCATGAGATCCACATTTTAGCTTCCATATACAGCTGAGAGAGTGCAGCATTTGTCTGCCTGTGGGGTTTGTTTGGTTTGGGAATTCTCAGGTGATTCTAGTGGGCAGCCAGGCTGAGAAGCACGGACGCGCCTAGGCAGCCACACCACACACACACACACACACACACACACACACACACACACACACCTGCACCAGGTGGCCTCTAGCCCTTTCCCACCCATGGCAAGACTTCCCCATCGTGGCCTTTGCTCTCCTCACCCTAGATTCCCTCAGACATACCACCACTTTCCAACCCGGCTGAGTGACTCATACCTCCAGTTCTCACAGCCCACCCTTGATCCTCCATCTTCTCCATCTTGGCCAAACTTGCTAGCTTTTTAAGAGCCCCCACGGGACTTCTTCACAGCACGACATCTACCTTTTTCCTCACATGCCCTTATGCCCTCTCCTTTCTTTCCCTGCATGCCTCCTTCCCATTAGACTTGGGACCGTGAGGGCAGAGTGAAGCCCTGCTGACGTTGCTGATCTGGAAGCCCCAACGCCTGGCTGTGCACACAGCAGCTGCCACAGATACCCTTGTCCTGTACCTCAGCGAGGTGGAAGGCAGCCTTAACATGGCTGGGAAGCCTGAGAACAGCAGGCAGGGCCTGATAGATCTTGACACTCTACAGAGGAGGCGGCAACCGCCAGGGAGTAGCCTGATAATCTGTTTCATTAAAGCTGTTACATTAGAGTGCTCTTGACTTGCTCCAGGCCCTGGGTTCAATACACAGCCTTAGTGGGGTAGGGGATAGCTCTTTAAAAAAAATCATTATTCTAAAAGCAGTAGGCAAACCTGGCATTAGGCAAATTGCTCTCCTTCCTGCAACACAAAAATTCCTGTCATGTATGTCAGTTAACACAAAATTTGGGCCTCTCCCTTCTAAATAATAGCTTTACCCTTCAGTAGGGCAAGATGGGGTTTTTATCCCACAACTGGCAGAAACTGACCACCAGACTTCAAAGGAAACATCCCCCAATCCTCCAGTCACTGCTACAGCTCACTCCGGCAGCTTTTATTCTGGCTTCGGGACAAACTCATGATACAAGTCCTCACATACAGAGGCTCACATCTGGGCTCGGACTGAGTCTGCCTCTCTTTTCCTTCGAAATATGGAAATCATCTCACAGCTTGCCCTTATAGAAAGCCAGGCAGCATGCAGATATTTAAACATCAGAAGCAGCACAGGGAGGAGACCTCACCCAACCATCATTGGCATCCATGTCCCTTCTTCAATAGGTACCCACTCCTAACACCAAAAGCCAGGCCACCCTGCAGACAGGGTCGGCATACGGATTCACACCAATCACATTCAAGACAATTCTTGGAGGTCAGATTTGGGACCTGTGGGTTGTAGGTGAATGGTAGGAACCATTCACTAATTCGTGTCTCAGCCCCAACTCTTAGGCACTGGAGAGGTGAGAGAAGGCGTTTCCTCTGGAGCACAGTAGCCACTGAGAGTGGATCTCTAACTTGTAGAAGTGAGTTGGCCTCTGCTCCTCTCCTGGGTGTGCAGAGTGTAGCCAGAACTCCACAGGCCCCATTAGGATAGGGCCAGCTTATCTAAAGTGGTTAGGAGCCCCCCAAGCTCCCTAGCGTGAGGCTTGGAACAGGCTGCAGAAACTGCTGGGAGGCCCACAGGGGACCTTTAGGGATATGCAGCCATGTGTCACATTTGGCTGATAACTAACACTCTGAGGGCTGAGCCTGGGATCTCCTTAGCAAGTGCAGCTGGCCTTGGGCGGGAGCCAGGCCGCCTTATAGACCATCTCTAACTTCGGCTATGTCTGTAACTCTACAGAAGCTTCCAGTGGGCTGAGCAGTTCCCACTCCATGCAAACCTAAATCTCCCACAGAAACGTCAGCCCCAAGGAGAAAAGAAAGTGAGGCTTTCTGAGCCAAACGGAGAAACCTGTTTGCACATGCCCACACATTCCAGAGATGAGGCGGTGGTGACATGTCTGCATTAAGAACATCCCTCACTCAAAAATAAGCCTCTCACTAAGACCTCAGAAGTTGATGTTTTTGAGTTCGAATTTCTGATGAGGAAGGCGAAGGAGATGGCTCAGCCAGTGTGGTGTTCCGTGTGCAAGCCCGAGGATCTGAGTTCAGATCCGGCAGCCAGGTAAAATGCTGAGCGTAGCAAAAGACACCGGTGACCTCTGTCACTGGTGGGGGTCAGGTGGGCAGAGAGGAGCATCCCTGCAGCTTGTGGGCCAGCCTGTCTATCCAATCAGTGAGCTCCAGGTTCAGTGAGAGAAGCGATATCCGAAAATAAGGCGGATGAAGATACCCGGCACCCACCTCTGGCATCCACATGCATAAGCACATAGGTGTGCACACAAATGAACATGTGTACACAAATTAACATGTGCACATGTGCACACATGTGCACGCACACACTCTCACACACACTTTCTGATGAGAGCTGCAGTTTTGACATTTATCCAGAAAGGCACGAATTAGACACACCGAGAAGAGGAAACAGCTTACCAAATATCAGCATTAATTTCTGAGATTCCAGTCAATTACACAACACCCGACTTCCTCTTCCTCAGAGAACATGAACAAGCAATTGTCTGAAACATGGGCTGTATAACACTACAGCAGAGACTAATGCACACTTACATGTAAGTGTGTGCTCTCGTGTGCAAAGCAAGGCATACAGCATTATGGACAGAAAGCCCTCATGGTGAGACAGGAGTCTGGCCCCCTAACTTCACTGGAGATTGGAGGAAGCTTTTCTCAAGTTCATGTCTGGTATTGAAGTCCATGGGTTGACGATGTAGTTTGCTTTTAAACCTTTGGCTACAAAACAACCAGAGTAAATCCCTCCCCTGTTAGCTTAGGAGGATGACCACTCATCTCAAGATCCTCCTTCGCCCATAGACCACAAGCTGTCTCCAATGCACACATTTAGGCACACATGTGAACGCTTAGACATTCGCCTCCCGCTAGCTGTCAGCGTGCACGGCTTTGCAATCCCACTCAAAAACAGATTCAAAAGATTATCAGATAAGAAATATTTCAAAGCTTAGAACAAAATCCTCTTCTTGTACTCCCAAACTGCCTTATCAGAAGGATTTGTCAAGTGCTTTGGGCTGGGTTCTCAAACTCCCAGGCATATTTGTGGGGAAAAGTCCTGGCTGCTTGGCCTTTCAGGTCCAGGAGGGTTTCATGGAGGGGAGAGAAAAAGAGAGAATCCTAGGATGCTGGTGATGGTGGATTAGAAAGTAATTTATCAAAGTAAAGAAAACACGGTAGGAAATCACTCTTTGCTGCTAAGGTCTCACATGAGCTGTGTCAACTAAGACGTGAATGTAGGCTTCCTCATCAATGGAAAAAACATGGAGTCAAATCTGGACTTGCCAGAGATTCAGAGGGAAGAAAAGGATAGTCTCCTTACACACCAATTCCATCTTGTTTTGTGTGTAGGGAAGTTTTATGGTGGTGATTTCAACCGAGACAAAATCCGTTGTTAAAATAATGTACTTTAAATCAAATGCTACTGAACATGTGTGATGTGACACACGTTGGTGAGGCGGCCCGGGATGGCCTTTGCTATCGATGCACCCACCTGAGGAGTCTCACCTCTGCCAGGCTGGTGACCAGAGCAGCTGTGTTTCTGAAGGAAAAATCGTAGGGGGAAACTGCAGAGGAAGGAGTCAGGGAGACTTCATGAGCCAGAGAGGACACCAATCAGCAAAGCGACTTCACTGATCTGACTGGCACTGTGCCCTGGAACTATACTGTGAGCTCTGTGTGTCAAAGCAACTGTTCCTTCCTCCTCCTTTCTCTCCCTTCCTCTTCTCCTTCTCTATCCTTCTCTTCCTCTTTTTCCTTTCTGTCCCCTCTTCTCCTTTCTTCCCTCCCCTCCTCTCCCTTCCCCTTCTCTCTGACATCCTCTCCCCTACCTTACTTCCCCTCCCCTTCCTCCCCTCCTCCTTCCTCCTCTCCCTCCCCTCCCCCTCTCTGGTGCTGGGTATGGGACCCCTCCATCACACATGCAGAGCCCCATCTCCACCCTAGTATATTAGACAAGTTATACTCCAGGCACTACCACCCATGCATTTCTGGAAGGTTTCACATTTTATCAAAATTACAGACAGTTAAGTTCTAGGAGGAAGGAGCAGAAATGAAGCCAAGCTCTGTGCCTCGTGGGTTAGGGGCCACTGTGTCAAGGTTAAGCCTTCAGAGACACAGCAAGCTGGAGCAGCTGCAACCGTCAAGCTAACTGCTCGGGAGTGGGGGCATAGACCTCTCTGCTAATTCTTAAGGAGCATCAGTAAAATATCAAGAGTTATTTCAAAGTCCATCTGAGAAGATGATGGTCTCTTTCAATGGCACCTCCTTAAAAGTGAACTAGCTAGTCTGTGTGTATAAGGCTTGTCACACTCTGAGGGTGGGTGGCAGAGGGAGGAGAGACAAGTGACAATCCAGAAGAAAGATGCAAGTGGCCGTGGGCCTCATCCACGTGAGCGAGACAGGGCCAGAGCACAGTCATTCCGAGCGTCACCCATCTGGAATGAGGACACAAGGCCAGCACATCAGTCATGAGCCGGAAAGGACATCAATCAGGAGTTGGAATGGCCTGTTGGCTTTCTGTGACTAGGATCTGGAACCTTTGGAGGAGCCGGACACAGTTTAGGACAGAGCTCGACAATAGTGCCCAACACAATCAGAACTCAGAGGTGGGGAGTGATGCCCTGGCCTCTACAGACCCTGTTGCTTAGGGCCGATGCAGCTGGAGCTCTTCAGAGCTCTTCCTAACAACGGGAGCTGGCACCCATTCTGAGTTCATGAGGTCCGGGAGAGAAACATCGCACTGGCCTACAAGAAGATCTTTCAGCAGGCCGTCTTCCTGGTGGTCAACTGAGGTTGGATCCCAGGGTCTCAGGAAAATCGCAAGGAGGAGAGCCCTGAAATTCCTCAGAGTATCTAGGTGGCACCGGAAAGAGCTTAAGGGAAGTGGCTCTATTTGGGAGGAAATTCTCCTAGGACAAGAGAGAACAAAACCAATATGAAGACTACAGAATGGGGGAGCCTCCAGTGACAGAGAGTGTCTTGACAGAGTCCTCCAAGCAAGCTTTACCCGTGCAAAGACCAATGTCAACATATGCCTTTTGACTTCCCGAACTGTACTGTGTTGGTTACTCCCTACAGAAAGGACCTTGGCTGAGGAGAAGTTGGTCAGTGCCAAGTGTGTGGCTTCTTTCCTCAAGAAAGTTACTTGGGTATCAGGATATCTTTCTCCCCTGAAGGCTCACACAAACACCCAAACAGCTGAGCGGGATAGATGCCTGCAAAAGCCATCCCTCTTTTCTGGAATACGGAAGGTGGGTGGACACACAGACATCTCCACACAGGAAGAAAGGAGCCTGGTTACCAACGGCTCCTCTTAAAATCCCTCCAAGAACAGTTTTACCCTGCCCCTCTCCAGAGTATCTCAGAGACATCCAGTGCACTTAGAGTCATGTGAGGGATCTGGTCCCAGTTGCTCTCCAAGGTCATGCCATTCACCCCGCCCCCCATGTTCTCCAGCCACCAGACACTGTTTCTTTAATGTGACAAGTTTATTTCTGTTTCAGGGACAGTTTACTGCTCTCTCTCTCTCTCTCTCTCTCTCTCTCTCTCTCTCTCTCTCATGCTTTTCCTCCCCCCCCCCCCACTTCTTGTTATTCGGAACTTACTTTGAAGAAGCCAGATTCCACGCAGCGCCTGTCAAATTGTTATGTCTGAATAGCTATACTGTTTGTTTGGTTGTCTGTTATATGTGTAATCCCCACTATGTGTAAACTCCTGTGGGCAGTCATCTTATTCCTTGTTTATCTCTCTGCTCCCAGTGTAGAGAGGGATACCTCATACCTACGACTGTCCAGTAAACATTTATCAGTGGCATAGACTGAACACACGGGCTGTTTTTGCTGAAAGCACAAGATTAATACAACATATTTCCCCAGAATCAAGCTGGCCATGGAGCGTCCATTCCGTCGGAAGCAATGAGCCTATGTGCTCCTTCAGCTCTGCGAGTTTAGAGAGATGCACAGGGCAATGGGGGAAATGGTCTGGTCGGCCTATGCATGTGTGCAGGACACCCTGTGCTTTGGGTCGGCCCAAGAGATCCAGGCAGTGAGGTTGGTAAGAGCCACAGACAAGGATCCTTTAAGACATGTGCACTTTCCCTCTGGAAGCATCTCAGGATGTGGATGATACAGGGGACCCCACACTCTTGCCTCTTCCTGAGGCTTATCACGGAGAGGAACAGGCGTGGCTTGTCTTGAAAGGGGTGTGAGGCAGAACTCCTCCAAGTAATTACTCTTGAGCGCTGTGACAGCCCTGTTTGTGTATTAACAGCTAATTGGATTATTTATGCCCATTGAGGGGATTTTGTATTAACCTGACTATCTGGTTTCAGAGATGTCTCCTAATCTGCTAAATATGCTCACGGTCCTATCATGGTTGGGAGTAAAAAGATGTCTGAAGACAATACAGGGTAGCTAGCCTCCTAGCTGCAGAGTGGTCAGGAGACTGACCTGCTCCTCCAGAGGGGTCAGGGTGATGAAGCCCTCAGAGATCTTAAATCTTCTAGTCACTGCACAAAGGGAATTCACACCTGAGTTCAGACCCGCCAGGCAGCAGGGTGCCAGCCCGCTGTTTACCAGGGGCACTGACTCACCTCTGCCTGGCATAGGGTGGATTTAGAATTGAAATACAAGGGGAAAAAATCCACCTGAAGAACAAGGGAGGCCTTGGGCCAGGCTGATGAGGGGAGAAAGCCTTGCAAGCCCCCGTCCATCAGAACTTACTCACTTGTGCCTTGGAACTCTTGTCTAAACTTGGCCTGACAGAGGCCCGAGTCTCACCGCCAGAATGAGGCAATGTCCGACTGTGGAGGCTTAGCCATGAATCAGTCCTGAAAGGAAGAACAGACTTCACTTCAGAGGGGGCCTGAGATGCTTTTTTTCCTGTTCCATCCGATGCTCGCGCATGCACACACATGAGATAAACTGTCTGACAGCTTAGTAAACTACGTGGTCAACCAGCAAGCACACAGGCCGTCTGGTTCTGAGGGATTCTAAGAGGCAAAGAGCTGAGCTGGAGAAGCTGGGTCACAGAAGAAGTGATGAGCCCTGGCACAGAAGTTCCTTTGGCTGCCTGAGCTGATCAGTCAGCCCAAGGTCAGCCAATCCCTCCTTCTGAGGCATTCCCACTGAATCACAGCACCCAAAAACAAAGATGAACCTTGGGGTGGGAGGCATGTTGGAGACTTTCCAGACCAATCCTCGTATTTGTAAACAAAGCAAGAGCCCTGCTCTGTCCAAGGTCGCACAGCAAGTCCATCCCGGAGTCAGGACCCGGAAGTAGCCTACGTAACCACCACCTGGCCTTGTTGGTATCTGACTGTACTTCCCCAGTGAGATTCTAGGGAACTCTAAACTCCCTCGATTGCCTAAGGTGTGTTATTCTTTATGGTCTCAAAGTCCCTTAAGAATCTTTAGGACTTTGATTCTAAAATGACACTTCATTGATGGTCCCCTAGTCTATCTCATGAGACCTGACTATGACTCAGAAAGTTAACATACTTCTGTGAATTAGGATCAGTAGTCAAGGAAATGCCAGGTGAGAAACTTGGTGGTGGTGGTGGGGGGGGACGGACGGACCGGGGAGAGAGACTATATGTACCACATCTACATATGTATGTAGGTGCCCATAAAGGCCATTGGATCCCCTGAAGTTGGAGTGACAAGGAGTTGTGAGTCACCTCAAGTGGGTGCTGAGAACCAAACCAAGGTCCTCTGAAAGAACAGCTGGTGCTTTTAACCGCTGAGCACCCTCCCCAGCTCCAACAGACCTTTTCTTTAGCTCATCACAGAACAGGATATTGAGGTAAAGGATAGAGCAGTTTAATAGACTGCCACTGAGTTAAAACCTTTGGGTACCAGGAACAGGGCTCTAAGCTGTACCCTACCTCAACCTGCCACTCCATCACCTTTCTAAGGGGTCTTGACAGACACCCATGGCTCCAGAGGCATCCTCACACCACTCCCCTGGGAATTTACTGGTCTCAGTAAAGGCCCCCACCCCTCCCCACTCTTTAAGAGTGAATGGTGATGCTAAGGTTACAGCAAGAAGGAAAACAGTGGTGGGATCCTGAAAATGCTTTGGGGCTTGCAACAAAACGGATGTTTTTTAGCATAATGCTACAACGGAAACCTAAGAGAACCATGTCTGGTTAGTACTGTTTTTAGCATTCTGTCTAAGCTCCGCCCCACAGTTACCTGGCAACAGCCAGGTGTGCCAGACTCACTATAAAAGGGGCTGTTTGCCCCCTCCTCACTCTCTTGCTTTCTCTTACTCTTACTTTCCCTTCTCCCCTCTCTCCCCATTCTCCCCCACCCCCACGTGCTCATGGCTGGCCTCTACTTCTCTCCTCCTCTTCTCTCTCTGTCTCTCTCTCTCTGTCTCTCTTTCTCTCTGCTTTTCTCTGCCTCTACTACCCTCTTGACTCCCCTCCCCCCATGCCCTGAATAAACTCTATTCTATACTATACCATTGTGTGGCTGGTCCCTCAGGGGGGAAGGGATGCCTCAGCATGGGCCTCAGAGGCACCCCCTTCCCCCATACCTCACTACATCTCCATAGAACATATCCTCCCCTTTCTTTATCTTTTTATAAACACATCAACTGTCAAGAGGACAGACTCATCAATCTAGTAGGCCAGCCTCTGACCATGTCCATGGGAGCTTATCTACATTTGGTTAAATGAGGCAGGAAGACCCATCTTAACTGTGCGTGACATCATCTTATTGGCTGGGCACCTGCCCTCATCCCTGTCTGCCTCCCTGCCTATGGATGCAGAGCCACCTTCTTCTTCTGCCATTATGCCTTCCCTGACATGACAGACTAGACCCTTGAACCACGAGCCAGAATAAACTCTTCCTCAACTAAGTGGCTTTAGCATTTTATCCATGGGAGCAGAGAAGGGACTAAGACAGCCAACAAGGAGCCAAGCTGAGATCTTAGCCAAATGTATGAGCAATGAGGACAGGCACAAGGCTTGGAGAGAGCAGACGAGAGCACAGTGATGTGCCAGGCAGAAGGAGAAGACTCAGGCTCCTCCCCCACCCTCCACCCAGTCACATCCAAGATACAGAACATCTAGAGGCAAGAGTTTGAGCAACTGGGGCAAAAGCAATCACAAACGAGTAATGGCATACAATTTTGCTGGTGTGCAAATTGAAATGGCTCAGAGTATTCTAAATAAAGCAAGTTTGAAGGCCTGAGACCACCATCCTTAGCAAAGCCGGCTCTCTGGGGCCTGCGATCTTTGGCTGGTGGGGTTTCTCTATTATTTTATAGGACTGTCTCTAAATTATGGTGGGTTGCAGTGCCTCAACTGTTGAACATGTGTTTTTCCTTCTGGAAGTGTGAAGCATCGTACATGAAATCCCTACCTGATCAAACCTCAAGGACAAAGACCAGAGCAGCTCGTCTCTAGTGGGAGGCAATATGGCAACGGATCACACAGTTCACTCCTCTTTCCTGATATAGAGGAGCTTTGTCTGAGCATGTGTGGGCAGGAGAACACAGGAAGGCCACAGGTCCTGGGAGAAAGTCTTCAAGCTGCCTGAACAAACATCCTTGTGACATGGCTATGACGAATTTTGGCTGAGTGTACTTGACACTGTGTTTGGGGAGTCATTGAGTGAATTTCTAAACAATGGCCCTGGGGACCTGAAGCCCAGGAGCTCTCATTGAAACACATCTGAAAAAATACTGCAAGGCCAAGTTACCAATGCCACTGTGGAGGAGAACTAATCCAACAACATCAACAGCAACAACAACAACACCCACTTGGTTGGCTTTGGACTTGCCCCTCGGTGCTTTATAGAGAAGATGGGCAGGTCTCAAAAGCATGGCAGCTCTCTTACCTTAGCCTCTCATTGGCTGAGATGACGGGCATGAGCCATCATTTCCGGCATGAGCCATCACTTCCGGCATGAGCCATCACTTCCGACATGCACATTGTTGGGTTCTGAAGAAAGGAGGTTGAGTGTAGATCAGTCTACAGCCTTCAGACATGTAAGGACTCAAAGCAGGCTTCCCCTGGTTACCGAGGTAACCAGCCTTAAGAATATGATAATGAGTGTCATCGACCTGAAGATCTTCCAAAAAGGCACATAGGTCCCAATTCAGACATCCAGTTAGATTGCATCAGAAAATTCCACAACTGTCTGCTTGCCGTTTCTCTCAGTTGTTCTGTAGCCTAAATATTTAGACAAAACCAAGAAATGCATCTCTTGTAGCAGATCTTTCTCTCCACAGTTGAAGGTGATCACCAGCTATGACCAGTGCTGCCTAAACTATTGTGACGTGTTGATCCCTTCCCAATGACTGACAAACTTAAACAGGTGGTGATAGCTCTCCATGTGTGCGAGTTACTGAATATGAGATTATTACACTCAGCAGGATTCTGAGCTCCATCTCATCTACCTGGCAAGAAGGAAGGGGAATTGATGCAAATGCATCATAGCACTACATCAGCGCTCGCTTGCTTTTCCTGATCTTTATATTCCAGGTTATGGCAATTTAAAAAAGTGATTGAGGGTTGTACACACCTTTTACCCATATTTGGAAGGCAGAATTAGGTGAACCTCTATGAGTTGGAGGCCAATCTGATGGACCCAGCAGGGTCCAGGACAGCCAAGGCTACATACTGAGAGTTTGTCTCAAGGAAATGAAACAAGCACCACAGTCCTAATTTTAACTGCCAAAGAAGAGCCGGGAATATAATGTAAAAACCAAGATCATCTGACTTTCAAGAAACTCAAGTAACCAATTTTGGGTACAATTATTATCTGCCATTATGCTGGTCTTTCCAGGGCTTTCTGCTTGCTTATACTGGAGGCTGGGATGGAACCCAGGGCCTCATGCAGTTAGACAAGCACCCCCCCCCCCTCGTGAAGCTGCATCTTTAGCCCTTTAGAAGGGCTTTTGTTTGGGACTTCCAAGTACATCCTGGTTAACTGTGCTTTAAAAAGCAACAGTGGTGTGATCCAGTCGCAAGCAAGAGAGGCAGGCCAAAATGTCCTCGAGGAACTGCACACAAGCACTCCCTCTGGGTAGGAGACCTGCAATGTTCTTTGTTTTTCTTTATCCTGCTACTTCCTGTTCGCCCCTGATTTCTCCCTTGCTCCTGTCCTTGCTCTGTGACCACAGATGCTGTGGCCTACATAGTCTAAAAGGAACAGTTTTTCTGACTTCTAGTTGCTGGTTTGCTGGTTGAATTTAATAAGCCTGTGTACATGTGTGTGTATGTTTGTGTGTGTGTGTCTATGTGTGTGTGATGTGCATGTGGGTATGTGCGTGTGTGTCTGTGTGTGGAGGTGTGGTGTGTGTGGAGGTATGTATGTGTGGTCTGTGTATACACACATATATATGTGGGTATGCATGTGTGTGGTATATGTGTATATCTGTGTGGTGTGCATGTGTGTGTGGTGTGTATGTGGGTATATATGTATGTGTTGTGTGCATTTGTGCATGTACATGCGTGTGCACATGAGTGTGTACATGTGTGTGTGTTTCTGAACAAGATCAGAAGGAGGGAAGAGAGGACCCAGGAAAGGCAGGGCTGGACAGTCCTGCAGCCCCTGTATTCCCAGCAGCTCAAAGGCTACTCATGGGTGCACACTCCTTTCTGCTTTGTGGATGTCCATCAGTATAAACACAGATAACATCATGTCGTGCCTAAAGGTCCCACAAGGCAGAATCTAGTCCCGATTTTACTTACCTCTCAGGTTCTCGTCCTTCCTGTGAGGCAGAACAGAGAAGGCATCAGGGATTATGGGGCCGAGGCCGGCAGGATAAGGTGTGGCCATGATTCTACGGTCTGTTATAGCGTGTAGCTTATACCTTGACTTCACACATCAGGTACTGGGCCAGTTTCTGCTTCTGCTGAAAATGCTTAAAGTTGTAAGATGGGAACTCTGATAACTGTGAGGAGAATTAGACACTTCTGTCTTTATGCCTGTGCTTTCCATTAATTGCATAAGTAGTAGTTAGGGTTTTCTTTAAGTTTGAAAACTTAGACCAAAACTGAACATAAATAATATTTGAGTTATACTTAGATAATGGTTTTGTCTTTGAGTGTAACATCTACACTCTATACTAATGTTTGCTTAATATCAAGATGGAGATGGAAAGAAAGTCACGAAAATGAGAGCGTGAGAGAAGAAAGTATAATGAAAAGGGCGAGGGGCCAGCTAAGGGCTGTGAGTTGAGATGAGTGAGATCTGCACATCTTTCCTCGGTTCACATTCTAGGTTCAAACATTCTTTCCGTCTCTGCCTCCAGAGGTTCACACCACTGTGCCTGCTTCCTACTGACCGAATCTCACAAAATACAAAAACCAAACAAAGACAAAGGACAAACTGCAAACTGAGATGCACTGTTGCAAAATAGGAGCATGGGAGCAATGGCCTTATTAGAAACCAGTTTTATATGAATTATGGAAGAGTCACCTAGCTAGAACCTCGAATTTAAAGAAGGATAAGAAAATTGACAATGAGTGTATGAACAAATTCTCTCTTGAAGCACTCAAAGGTGGCCAAAGGGTTCCAGTGCCCAGTGGTGCACGGAGGGCAGTCATTCTAGAAGGCAGTGTGCTACTCTTTCTAGTGCACATGCCCACCGCTCAGAAATTCCACTATCAGCACATCATGGAAGGTGGACTTCAGGATGTCTGCACTGAATGAATCTCAGGATTCTCATGGCAAAATTGGGAACAATCAGAAATCAGGTGATTTGCTAAATAGCTTCAAGTAAGACTAGGCACAGGGCCCGTGCAGCTCTGAGCGTGGCAGTGGACTGGTGACTGGGCTGTCAAACCAGGGCAGGAACATACAGTGATCCCCTCACAGTTTGTACCGTGGACAGAGCAGGAGCTAGCTGTTGACCTGGAATCACTCAGCTGCCCCTGTCCTGGTCCCTCTGGCTCTCCCAACAGAGACATCTTAATGTATGAAAAGGCTTCAAACAAAAGCATTTACTTTGTCATACTGAACACTCAGCCTGAGGTCATCTGCAAGCCCCACTGAGTGGACTCCCTGACTCAGAATTGTGCATCAGCTCATTATTATGTTTTCAAAGGAAGGCTATAAAAGACTGGCAGAGCTCACACTAAAACTCTGGGGTGGGGTGGGGGGAGGGTTGTAGAGAGGGTGGGGGATGGGGGAGGGATGTGGAGGGGGTAGGGGGGCAGGGAGTGGGGGCGTGGGGGAAGGGTTGTGGGGGTGGGGCAGGGAATGGGGGCATGGTAGGGTAGGGCTGGGGGGTGGGGGCAGGGAGTGGGGGAGGGGCAAGGGAGGGTCTCGTCACTCCTGGTTTTTTTTTCACTGTCCATAAATTACACTTAGGGAGGTTACCAGGAGTCTCAGGAAAACAGCTGAAGCCCATCTTTCTAGGAAGAAGAACTGATGATGGTGAGGGGGAACCACCCCCACACTCTAGGAAGCAGCTCCCCAGCCCCTGGCCAGCTGCGCAGTGGAGGAGGGCCTCTCCCTGCCTGCTGCCAGCAGGCTGCAGGGTCACGGGGCTGGGCTGTGCCTGAGCAGTCAGCACACTACTCCATTGTCTGAGCAACACACCCCATTGAAGTCAATGAGAAACAGATGGCCGGGACCACTCTTGCTCCGCACACCTCCAGTGTCCTCCCTGCTTGCTCGCAGCCTCCAGGGTCAGCCAGGGATCTGCTTTTTATTTTACAGACAGAGAAGAGCCACAGAGGAAGGGAGGAAGGGCTGAGGGAAGCTATAGTTTCCAGAGCGCCAAGGGAGTTGATGCAATCATAATTCAGTTCCCACCCCCTACTCAGGAAGGCAAGACCATCCAACCAGGCAGGATGCCTGCAGCCTGGGCTATAAACTCTGGCTCCCCTCCCCTCCCCTCCCCTCCCCTCCCCTTCCCTCCCCTCCCCTCCCCTTCCCTCCCCCCTGGTTCCAGCAAGCCCCTGCTGGGATCTGTGGGCTCTTCCCCAGGCTCTCAGGGCCAGCAGCAAAAGAGTTCAAGTGGGGTCTTGCAGTTCTCATTGTGAGAAGAAACCCTGTAGTCAAACACAGTGGGAAGCAAGTCCCGGATAGGTGGGGTAGAAGGAATCTGGGTCTGGTGGCCCCCTCACAGGGAATCATTTCAAGCGCTGGCACAAGCCAGGGACAGCCATTTGGCCAGAACAAGGCATGACGTCATATATTGGGTATAAGGAGAGGCACTGAAGCTGCCTGGGTCCTGTCCAGGCTCTTTTCTTAATTGCTGTGCTACCCCAGGCTGACTACCTAAGCTCTCTGAGCCTCTGCTTCCTCATCACATAGTATGCTGGGTAGGAGACTAGTATCACCCTGTAGGCAGCAAACAGCAGCAGGGGCTGATTCACCAGAGCAGACTCACACTGCTTGGTGCATGTGCCATGCTCCTTGAAGGCCAGCTCGGATTAGAATGTCAGCTCCCTGTGTCTTTTATCTTTCTTCACACTAACAGCATTTGGCATCATGGCATGCTCATGTGTATATTTCCCGTAACCCCAATGGGCATAACCTCATTTCCATATTTTCCCATAACCCCAATCAGGCTCTGCCTGAGGGCAGTCTCTCCCTAGGGTGCCATCTCTGGATCCCACCTGTAGCTACTATCTCTCTAGATTGTGACTTGTGTTGTCTCCAGATCAGTGTGGACCATTGTGTATGGTGATTGTGACAAGCCAAATGCACACACACACACACACACACACACACATACCCTGCCCATTCTCCCCCACAAGGCCCTGTGCAGCAGTAGTGAATAGTATCCTAGTTCAAACAGAGACTTGTATGTGACCCCAGGGGAGGAGTTACCACCCCAGAACCCTAAAATGAGACAAAGAGGGGAAAGTGACCCAGAGAAGGGGCCCCCTATAAGGGGAGGGAAGCCAAACTGTGGCTGCAAATTGAGAAAACATTGACACAGAGATGGAGAGTTTTGGAGTTTTGGAAGGAGAAAGGCTAACTGGCTTTTGAGATGTGGAATCGGAAAGGGAAAGACATCACGCCATGGGAATTTTGGAAAACAAGAATCACAAAGCTACTTACAACTGATAGAGTGTGGATGCAGAAGACAAGAGGGAACACTACAGGTGCGTAGGAAGGAGGCTTTGAAACATGAACATCAAGGCCTGTCCAAGTCAGTGAAGATGTGCCCGCCTGGCAGCTTCCTCCGAATGTGCTAATTACACTTTGTGTTCTTCAACAAAAATAGTTTCTTTGTGAGGAGGGCTGGAGTCCAAGGGTGGGAGAGAGCATCTTCTCACAGGCAGCCAGTAGGCAGCCCCACTTGAAGGATAATAAATATATTGTTATGCAACAGCACACTCACGTCTCATGAAGGCTGGCTCTTACTATCCTGGTGAGGATGAGCATTCTGAGGGAAAAAGAGAAGGTGGCAGTACGGCTCAGTGATGAGGTCCCTCTTTGTATCATTTATGCCAGGCTACAGTAGCAGCTCCAGATCTCAGGGGTTCTAAAAAACACAGGCGACTTCTGATTCATGTCCCAGTCTATGGTGGGTTGGGTAGAGCTTTGCTCTACGTCTGTCTTACCCTTACTCAGTGGTCTAGGGTGATGGAGCAGCTAGCCTCTCACACCAAGCAAGCTGTAATGGCAGAGACAAGGAAATGAGCTAACACATACACACAGACACAGACACAGACACACACACACAGATACATACTTGCACACATGTAGACACACATCTATACACACACAAGCATGGACACACACACAGGCATACACACACACATGCATGCAGACACACATCCACACATTCATGTCTTGCGCGTGCCCAACTGGCCAGGAAGAACGATGCTGCAACAGGATCCTTTTGCACACATTTATTCAGTCCTGTTTCTTCTTTCTCTATATCTCCCTTGTTTATATCTCCCTTGTTTATATCTCCCAATAATAATAATCCTCTCTTGAATAATAATCTTCCCTCTAACCCGGGCCTCTCACTCTTATATACTCTCAGTTCCCATCCACGCACAGTAGGCCACGCCACCTCACCAGGTACGCAGCTTCAGCTAATCAGGGCAGCAGGGGCATATCTCCATCAAAATGGATTTACCGGTATCCTGGTACACCTGCGCAATTCTCAAGATGTTTGTGGCTTATATGAGGAAGTCAGGTGCAAGTCATACGACTTAGCTGCAGTCCCTGGCGCCTTTGGGACTGCCGCCACACCCGCTCCTCACATACATGCACACACATACACTCACATACACTCACACACATGCATGTACACACATATGCACACGTCCACACACACAAGCATGGACTAACACACATGCATGCACACTCACATACACTCACACACATGCATGCACACACACTCATATACACACATGCACACACAGACACACACATGCATGCACACACAAGCATGGGCATACATGCACATACCTGCATGCACACACACTCATAGACACACACACGCACACACACATACACACACAAGCATGGCTTCACATGCACACACACATGCATGCATGCACACACACTAATAGGCACACATATGCACACACACATACACACACACACACACACACACACACACACACACACTGGCTTTGCACTCACTCCCATTTCATTGGCCACAACAGACTTGTAGATACACTGCAGTGCAGTTACCTGCTGCTTAGGAGAATAGAATGTATACAATGGTTCCAAGGAGAACTCCAGGCCTTGCCCCCTTACACAGAGCTGCCTGCTGTCCCCTGCCTGTTCGTTCCTTCAGCATGCATTTTTCTACATGATTCCCAGTCTACCTTGCCCGTGATTGTCAGGATGTAGTTTGGTTGAGATAACTGGACATAATGTTTACACCCCAAGTCCATACCATAAAATGAAGATAGACAGCCAACCAAGGTGGGAATGCAGAGCAGAAGCTGAGAGCAGCTAGCCCTAAGCCTGTCCCCTGTCTGTCTGTCTGTCTCTCTCTCCTTTCCTTTTTAAAAAAAATTTATTTATTTATCTATGTATTTAATGTATATGTGTTTTCTGTCTACGTGTATGTCTACACACCAGAAGAGAGCATGGGATCCTCTGGGTCTACAGTTATAACTGGTTGTGAGCCACCATGTGGTTGCTGGGAATTGAACTCAGGACCTCTTGAAGATGAGCCAGTTCTCTTAACTACTGAGCCATCTCTCTCCAGCCCCAAACCTCTCTCTTTCAAATTCAGAAATGGAATCAAAGGAAAAACCATGTCGGCAGAATTCCAGAAGGGACCAAAAGTCTATGTCCATGCAATACCCTTCTCTTGAGTACTAAGCTGGACCTGGTAAGATGGGGGGGGGGGGATGCCATACCATGCCTCAGCTCCTTTACCAAGCAGGGAAACAGTGCAGATGTAACGGGAACAGGTCAATCCCTCTCCTCCTGGCCGCTGTGTAATGAACTTAAGTGGAGAGTACCGCGAGGCTTGGATGGGGTGTGAGTGATGTGACACATGACAGAATTCCTGATGGCTGGGAGTCCAGGTCAAGGCAGCTACAGGGCAGCTGTTGGGGCAGGGCTACTTCTGTTTCCACTATGGTGCATGGATGCTGTGTCCTCTGAAGGGAAGGAATGCTGCCCTCACTTGGCTGAAGACAGAAGGGCAAACTCCCTTTTCAAGCCCTGGTGTGTGTGTGCTCATATGTGGAGTAGTGTGTGTGGAGGGCAGAGATACCAGGAGATCTGATTCAGTATTGATGAGAGTGACAAAACGCACCTGCCTGTTCCCTCTCCTAGGTGACATCTCTACTGAGATCCTAATGAATGAGGAGTGGGGGTTGGGGATGTGGCCCGAGAGAGCAGAAAGACACTTTTCTTATTTTATTAACACAGTTTCTGTGTTTGAGATGAACATATCCACCAAAAGGAATAAATGTGTGTATGTGCTGTGTGAATAAATATATATGTGTGTAGGAGTCTTTGTGTGTGTGCGTATATAAGTATGTGTGAGTTTCATACATGTGTTAGTATGTGTCTTAGTCAAGATTTGTACTCCTGCACAAAACATCATGACTAAGAAGCAAGTTGGGGAGGAAAGGGTTTATTCAGCTTACATTTCCACATTGCTGTTCATCATGAAAGGAAGTCAGGACAGGAACTCAAGCAGGTCAGAAAGCAGGAGCTGATGCAGAGGCCATGGAGGGATGCTGCTTACTGGCTTGCTTCCCCTGGCTTGCTCAGCTTGCTTTCTTATAGAACCCAGGACTACCAGCCCAGGGATGGCACCACCTACAATGGGCCCCCCCCTTGATACTAATTGAGAAAATGTCCTCTTGCTCTCTTGTTCCTTCTCCCCCTCTCTCCCCATTCCCCTCCCCTCTCTCTCTCCACATGCTCAATACCGGTCTCTACTCCTCTGCTCCTTTGTTCTTTTAATCTCTCTCTGTCTCTCTCTGTGTTTCTCTCTCTGTCTCTCTCTGTCTCTCTCCCTCTCTCTCTCTCCCTTTCTCTGTCTCTACTACTCTCTCAACTCCCCTCCCCATGCTCTGAATAAACTCTAAAAGAGAAAGGGAGAGAGAGAGAGAGAGAGAGAGAGAGAGAGAGAAAATGTCTTACAGCTGGATCTCATGGAGGCATTTCCTCAAGGGAGGCTCCTTTCTCTGTGATAACTCGAGCTTGTGTCAAGTTGACACACAAAACCATCCAGTACAGTATATTTATGTATGTGAGTGTGTGTATATACATGTATGTGTGCATTAGTGTGTGCATGTGTGCATGTGAATATGTGTGTATGTATATAAGTTTGTGTAAGAGTGTATGTGATTTGTGTGTGTGTGTGTGTGTGTGTGTGTGTGTGTGTGTGTGTGTGTCAATACCTGTGTGAGCACTGGTTGCTTGGATTTGTTGTAACTAAGAGTTTCCAGCTGCCAAGTGGAATTAATAGAACCTGTTACTTCTCTCTTGCCCACAGCAGTCATGGGATGACTTAATGCCAAATACTCTATTCAGAATTAATTACTGGGAGCATATACATCTGAAGCCATCGTGCATCACTGACCGAAATAACAAACTTGGATATATGGGCATCTGGTTGACAGTGTGATGTCCTAAGACATGAAACAAACCGGATGGCAGACCTAGATGCTTTCACTGTATCCTGGATGAGAACCCGCTCCGAATCTGCATTTATACATGGAGTTGGCCATGTGGCCACATAAATCCTAGAGACATTCGGAGCAGATGTTGTTGAGTAGCTGGGATTCTGTAAGGACTGCATTTGAACAGAAAAGTGACACAGAGCAGGCCTTCTACATGTTCCACAGATAGAGTAATGTGGCTACTTGAAAGGAATATTTATATTGCAGATAGGCTGATTTTTAGTCAACAAATGTGATTGCTGAATTGTCTGGTCCAGGACAAGGCTGACTGTCGAATATGCAGGCATTCTGAGAGGAGGGACTAGGGCCACAGGGCAGAAGGCTGTAGGTGCCCTGTTTGTCATGGGGTCCCTTCTGCTCTTGGGTGGCAACTGAGCCCATCTCTAAGGCCCTTCCCAGTAGTGTCCACGGGTTCAGAGCCTTTTTCAAGAGAGCAGGGGTGTAACTCTGAGCTGGCCTGAAATCCCAGCCCCAGAGTCCGCTTTCTGGCAGAGTCCACGCAGAACTGCTTCATGGGATCCTCTGGGCTGTGTTTACTCCAGTGAGGCTGCTTCATCTGAAGTCATTGTTTTGATCCTCATTTGGAAGAATGTTCCAGATGTTCTTTCCTAGGGAGGAAGAACGCTCTTCTCAAACACAAATGCCTGCATTGCTGAGATAAAGTGAGTTATGTCCTGCTCCACGTGGCCTCTGGCTCCCCGGCCTGCATCCCCACCCCATCTGCCCCCTTCACGTGACCGAGTGGAATACGGCAGAATCATGGACTGGAGACTCTTCTCTCTGTAACTTGGCAAATGAAGACCTGACACGAGAGGTCTGGGGGTAAACAGATCAGAAGGAGACCTAAGCCAGACACCAGAGATGTGGTTTTCAGGCCGCACAAAGGGGAGGTTGTTTTACTTTGCTGAGATGAGCCTAGGTGCTCTGGTGAGTAAGAGCGCCCTCTTGGGCTGGGAGACTGAACTGCAGGCTAACAGGAACAAGGCTGGACAACCACCTCCGAGTGAGAGTACAGAGGAGGCCCAACTAGCTTCCTTGTCTTGGTCCTGTCTGCAAGGAGCCTCCGACTAATGTTCCTCCACAGGAGCCTACCTCAAGTTCTTCTGCATGAGACAGCCCCAAATAGCCTCTTTCAGTCTGGCAGAATGAATGTTAGACAAGAAAAGAAGACAAAAGTGTCCTCTAATGTTCCTCCACACGAGCCTACCTCAAGTTCTTCTGCATGAGACAGCCCCAAATAGCCTCTTTCAGTCTGGCAGAATGAACGGTAGACAAGAAAAGAAGACAAAAGTGTCCTTAGCTAAAAAAATCGCTTTCCTGGTTCTAGTAATTCCAAAGATCATCGAAAAGAGAGTGGGCCTTTTAGCCTTTTCTTACAGGCAGACCTGGACAGGGCACTCCCAGGCTCTCCATGATCTCAAAGATCAGCTGAGCGCTTGTCACAGACTGGTTTGTGAGCTCTGCTTGGTGATCTGTGGGAGGCACCCTGTTTTCCCTAGCACACTGTGTACTCAAATATATATATATCTAGGCAACCAGAAAGCAGTTTGAATCACACACACACACACACACACACACACACACACACACACACACGCACACACACACACACACACACACACACCCAAACCATAGACTTGGGAACACACTGCAATGGATTAGGCATGGTATTGCTAAAATTTCTTCCCTCAGGGAGATATAAACAATATCTACCTTCCTTCTATGTTTCAAGGACAAACCAAAGCATCCTTTAATCCAAGTTTACTCTGGGGAAGTGTTAGGTTCACTTATAGATTAGTGGAGGAGCCACTGTCAGCAGAGTAGTCACACTGGAAGGTCTGCACCCAGCATGCATGATGTGGAGCTAGAGTCCCCTCCTCCAGTCTATATCTCCCTACTTATATCTCAGAGATCCTGAGGCCACAAGCAGTTGGGGCAAGAACGGCATGCAAGTGGTTGGTAGGATTTTCAGGAAAAAATCCCCTGCCCTTACCTGCCTTGTTCTAAGAAACATCCATGGTCAACCAGCCCAGATGTGACTGGCTTTGGTGAGCAGTCCAGCTGAACTGGGGATGGCTGGTGTGAGGATAACCCTGGACATCACAAGCCTTCGGGGCAATTTGATGATACACAACTTTTACATTTTTATAGCATTTCAAACAGAAATGTTCTTACTGAAGATCTAACACAGACTACCAGGAAAAACCCTCCCCCTCCCTTATGAAGTCATCATAAAGTTAACCAGGGAAGCATGGCCTTTGTTGATATAATACACAGATCTTTACAGACTGGTCACTCACTGTACTTAGAAGCCCTGAGATGTCCTCAGAGCTTTGCAGTACACAAACTCGGGTGGATAACTTGGGAGCAACTCAACATTCAAGTCCTCAAGAAAATAGGTCACCCTCTAATTTCTTTAGATATTTCTTATACGTGTAAAAATTAAAATGTGTAGATTTTACTATCCTGAGAGCAAGTTGCTGAGGTCTGAAGGTATACCCCACTCCCACCCGGCAGGACAGTATTAGAAATAGGTCCTTTGATAGGTGGTTAGATTGTGGATCTGAAAGGCTCATGAATGGGAAGAGAGGCTCATGAGAGGTCTTGGTGAAAAGGCTCCACTCTGTGAGTCGGGAGCTAGTTGCTTACCAGACGCCACATCTGCCAGCCCCTTGATCTTGGAAATCCCAGCTTCCAGCCTGCAAAAAAATAAATGGCTGTTGTTTATAAGCAGCTGGGTTTATAGTGCTTCATCCAAGCATTCCGAATGGACTAACACAGCCCTTCCATTTTCCACCAGAGAACAGCGTCACGCCATGGCTTTTGATCTTTTCTCCTGGGCCAAGTTTGCTCAAGAGACATAAACTTCAGGTAATTCCTCCTGAGCCGCAGCGTGCAGAGGATGCACGATGCTGGACACTGGGGGTTTTGATGAATACCATGGGCACCACATCACCAGGGAGACATGCCCAAGGACTTAGCTTCTCATCAGCACTGATCACATTATCTAAGTATTTCTGGTTTACACAGAAGGCTTTATTTTCCTTATAAATGTTTCTGTCTTAAAGGACTTACATACCCCCCCCATAAAACAATAATAAAGATGAAATATTTGGTGAATTAGGCATGTTCCAACTTACTGCAGGGAAAAGACATGGAGACTATTTTCTAACTGAAATTTGATATTATCCTGAGTTGTGGCTACTTCCTGAAAACACGAGACAGTTGCATACATAGGCATGGTCTGGGAAAGCCTACTTCACGAGTACAATGATGTTCAGGGCACAACGTATATAAAGGCCATTTTCATCTCACCATGCCCCAGTGGAAAATCCTGGCTCTGAACTTGGACCTGTCTCAGTCTACCTCTATGCTACATTCGATTGCCTGAGCATCAACTCTCTTAGTGTGTTTGCTAAACAGGATGACATTGCCATGGATACTGGATGCTCTCCACTGCCCCATAACTTCCCTCACACAGTCTGGCACCTCCTTCCAAAGCTACCACATATGGGATCAGTTGAACATATTAGCATGTCATTTGTTCCCAACATGGGATAGGAAACCCAGAGAAAAACCTTGCTTGAAAGTAAGATCAAGAGGGAGGGGCCCTGTCTTGGGAGGGAATGGAGAGCTGGGACACGAGATTTGTCTTTGTCTTAGGACATGTTTGGGAAGTGGCATTCTGAGCTCATGGGGGAACCCTCTGGGCAAAGAAATGGATGTGGTAAAGCTGTCAGTTGAGCTAACAGAAGCCAGGGGACAAGGAGGCAAGAAAGAAGGAAGGAGACAACTTTCCCTAACCCTTGATAATAGGCACCAGGAGCCAACACTCACTGTGACCTCACAGGAGTTACACCCAGGGGGACCGCTGCTCAGCCTTCAGTTTCCTCACACCCCTGTGCCTCGTGTCACTGTGGGCCACTTGACCCCTGACACTTTCCCTGTGTGTTTGGCTGACTACAGAGGATGGTGGCTTCTCTTTCCCCATCCGAACACTCCTTGCTTGACTGTCACCAACAAGGTTCACGGGAGTATGACTGGAAAAAGACAAGAGCTGCTCCAGCTGCTCACACTACTCTCAACTCCACTGCTGGGCCAGAGTTATCGATGCCACGTCCCACTCACTGCCTTGCCCAGTCCCCGACTTTCTCTAGTCTCCTTGTCTCATAGCACATGAGACATCTTTTCAAAACGACAGTTGTAGACACAGATGTGTTCTGCTCAAACATGGCCAGTGCACCACCATCACCACCACCACCATCACCACCACCACCACCACCAGGATGGAATCCCAAACCCCTCATGTGGCCCCGGGAAACCCTGTGTGGTTTTGCTCTCCGGTGCACCAATAGGTTGACCGGCCCCTTTGCATCATGATGTATAAACACTGTCAGGAGTCAAAGGTCCTGTTCTTAGAGCTCTCCTTGGACCCTGATGTGGGCCAAGGCCCTTGCCATTTGACTGGGCCAGATTCATGTCTCCTTCCCTCCAGCTTCTCTCCTAAGTAATGAGACACCGAAAAATCACCACACCACGGAGGCAACAGCTCTTTCCTGGAACACAGTTACACAGAACAGGAAGGGAATTGGACTCTCTGTCTTTTCTTTATTCCTGGTACAAAGCCCGAATACAATTTAATAAATACCTTCATAATTACAATGTGTGCCATCCAATCTAGTCAGACATCAGCTGCAGCCAGTTTCCACAAGCAGCGAGCATGTACCTTTCTTAGCCGTATCCTTCCGTTTTGACACTCCACCTCTAAATGGCTGTTAAAAACAAAATGCACGCTTTGCTTTAAAGATGATAAATCATGCTTTGACCAAGGACCAGAAAGCGCTACAATGGTTTTATTTCCTTATCTCTATTTGCCATCTTGAGTTAACAGCAATTTTTGGATGATTGTCAACTGTTCTATTGGCAGGCTGGGAGAATCTAAAGTGAGTCCAGGTCAGAAACAAATATGTTTAATTACAGGCTTCCTCCTACTGAAGTCACCCAGAGCCAACTGTCCGACATTCAGGGACAACCAGACAAGCGCAAACCAAACGCCAACCAGCAGTTCTGAGGTCATTCTCAAACTTCCATGTCACCTCCATCCCATCCCCCAAAGCTGTGGCACTAGGGTGGTATGAATAGTCACATGAAGGCTACCACCACTCATGGCCACAAAGAACATTGCTGTAATATGAGCATCGTGGCACACGCCTGCAAACCCAGCATTGGCTGAGGCCTGACAAGGACACTTGTTAGTGTAACGCTAACACGGATTATATGACAGATTTGATGCTAGCCCAGAGCTATGTTGTGAGTCCTTTTCTTAAAACCCTTAGATAATAAAAAATAAAAGTGCTATCAGTCACTGCTGCATCACCATGACCAGCAGACACAACCTCATGGAGGAAAGGCTGGTTTGGTGCCTGTTTTCTGAAGTGTTACTCCACTGGAGTGGGAAGGCACTGAGAGCTGTACTGTCCTCGAAAGCAGGAGAGGGTGGGGTGGAGTTCATGAGGTGACTTACTAGGGCACAGATAGTGGCCAGAACCAGGACATGAGCTGTATACCCTTCACACAGCTGCACCCAAGATCCACAACCTTCCATTAAAGTGCCAACAGCCGAGGGCGATGTTGGTGTCTGTAAACAGATCCATCTTCAGCACCTGACCCTGTAGGGGTGTTCTAACTGAAACTATAGCAACAGTGTTGTTGTGAACAGCCTTAATTTATACTAACACACAAGGAGGAGCCTAGAACATCTCGTAAAGCCTGCCTGGCAGGAGACCACACTACGGAACAAGGCTGTTTCAGGGCAGGCAATAGCAGGTGTGCTCACTTTGCACACTCACACAGAGCGTCTGAGGACCTGGTGTGAGTTGGTAACCCCGTCTCCTGATAACAAATTATTAAACTCAGGGATACAGAGTGAGTTGTCTAAGTTCTTAGAGCAAGGCCACAGGAGAACCAACATACAGACTAGCCAGTTCATTACAAACGGAATTTAGCCTTGGGAGAGGGGTCACCTACGTTAAAATCATGCCACGAAGTTTGTGGAAAACACCCTGACTCAACAATTCTGGAGGGTGGGGGTGGAGCCTCAGCATCCCCAGAACAATCTACAGCCTTGCTCAGCTCAGCATCCTCATCTTTCCCAGTTTTACACTCAAGTTGGGTTTCTTAGATAGGGAGGAAGTAGGGTGGTCTTACATCATCTAGCTGGTACCGGGACTGGAAAAGGTGCTTACATAGGGTGGGGACCAGGTAGAGATGAAGTATAGCAGAGGAGCCATTTTGGATGATGGAAGGAACACGCCTGTTCACGGTTTCTACGGGACTGATCAGATCTGTGGCTTGGGCTTGTCAACAGACTTTCTACAGCTCTGGGGATCAAGTAGATCTCCTCCTGGACTCGAGGAAGCAAGATGTACAATCCATGCTTTCGGTGAAGCCTGAAGGGCTGCACACCAGACAGAGGAGCCAAGCATCTCGGGGATGTCGCTCACGTTGCGTCATCTCAGTCTCTGAAGTTCTTTCCAGCTTTCCCTGGCTTGCAGGGGTGCTGAGGAACCTGGGGAGAGCGAACAGAGTTCCTTTCTGCAGTTAAAACCGCATGTTTGTGTTCTGCCTCTACAGAAAGTTTATAAATATCAGACTCACCATAGGATAAAAATGGCCAGGTCTGCTCAGTGACTGAGCCTCATGAGGGCACACGGAGCAGCTCTGGGAAGACTGATCGATCCACATGGATCTAAGTCACTGGATTTAATTAATATTCTCATTTATTCCTTCATTGCCAGCACCACTCATGGTAAAGGATGTCTCTCTCTCTCTCTTTTTAATCCCCATTGCATGTTGGTGACATCTTTGTGTCTACAGCTGAGGGGGTTTCTCTCTGGGTCTTGCTTTCCATGTCTGTTATTGGGCCAATGGCCACCTGGAAGGTTTAGAAATTAGAAATATAGTAACTAAAATTTAGAGGAAAAAAACGTGGATCGTTTTCATGATAGACACAATAGATGAGGGAGGAGACTGGCCAGGTTGGTCAAGGTACAAGCGGTCAAACTAAAGGGATGCGGGGAGGAGCCCTCATTCAAGGGGATGCAAGCAGGAGGACCCCGTTTCTCACCAGATTCCTCAAGCAGATGGACCAAAAGGGAGGGGTGAGGCTTGAAAACCTTTAGCTATCAAACCATTAAACTCCACAAAGTGGGACTGTCTCCAGCAGAGACCAGGTCGGGAGCTGTGAGGGGAGGGGGAGGGGCATTTCTGTTTACCTTTGCCCTCTTTCTCAGTGTGTTTAATTCTCTTGTTTGTTTGCTTTACGTTTTTCTTCCCATTCTTTCTTTGTTCTATGCATTTGTTCATGAGAGAAGGTCTTGCTCTCTCCAGGCCCAGAACTCACCATGCAGGCCCATCTGCCCTTGCCTCAAAATACTACTGCACAAATCAACAGCAAAGGGAGCAGGCACAGCTCTAACAGTGTTAAAGTAACTGGCAGAAAAAAAAGCACATGAGGGCAATGGAGATGAGGGAGGCATCTATGTTGTGATTAAAGATGGACAACGGACACATGCTCCATGCTGCTTCAACAACCTGCAAAGCAGACACGTTTCCACACGTTTGGAGATTTTATACAGCTTGACCAAGCAGTAGTTGCAGAAAGTTTTCTCTTGGGCTGGAGAGATGGCTCAGAGGTTAAGAGCACTGACAGCTCTTCCAGAGGTCCTGAGTTCAATTTCCAGCAACCACACAGTGGCTCATAGCCATCTATAATGAGATTTGATGCCTTCTTCTGGTGTGTTTGAAGAAGTGTACTCATACACATAAAAAAAATAATTCTTTAAAAAAAAATAAAGTGTTTTCTTCTGATAAATCATTAGGCTACCAATTTCTATCTTAGTGCACAGAACTATTTCTGGGCTGTTTCCCACAATAGTTTGGGATTCTGTATTCTGACTAGGACTATAATGACCCTTCATGGCAAGGATCAGGGATAGCACTCCATGATGTTAGAGACATAGATGCTCTCTCTCTCAATACCCCCCCCCCACACTCACACTCACACACACACACACACACACACACACTCACACTCACACCAGATACATGTATTCATCCTTCAACCTTGCCCCAGTCCAAAATGGCTGCTGTTTTGCAACCACTGAGATCCCATTCCAAGTACAGGATGGAAACACAAAGATGGGGACTCACCACCTCCATTTAAAGTCGATTTATAAGGGGTTGGAGAGATGGCCCAGGGGCTAATAGCACTTGCTGTTTGTGTTAGTTAGAGTTTTATTGCTGCGAACAGACACCATGACCAAGGTAACTCTTATAAGGACAACATTTAACTGGGGCTGGCTTACAGGTTCAGAGGTTCAGCTCATTATCATCAAGATAGGAGCATGACAGCATCCAGGCAGGCATGGTGCAGGAGGAGCTGAGAATTCTGAGTTCTGCACCTTCATCTAAAGGCTGCTAGCAGAATACTGACTTCCAGGCAGCTAGGACTAGGGTCTTAAAGCCCATGTGAAGTGGAAACTTAAGGGATATTTGGAAAGTCGGTTGGGTTGTATTTTGTTGAGGCAAACACGTGAAGGGATGTTTTGTTAAAGCAGACACAGGTGTGAAAGGCTACGGCAGCCTCATGAAGGAACATTTCGCTGAAACAGACACATGAGAGAGGATGTTCTGCTAAAGCAAGCACATGAAAGGACACGTGAAGGATTCTTTGCTAACAACACACATGCATTGGTTCACCTTACACTGTGTAGTTGAGCTGCATTTGTAGGGACTCCATAGAGAAAAACACACCAAAAAAACTTGTGGTGGTGTGCTGCAGTTTGTGGCTGCTTCCAAGGACCCGGGCTGATTGGATACACATGCTGAGGCAAGGTACATGGAAGACATGTGATGTTTGGAGGGTATAAATAGGACTCCACAGAGTGCCGGAGATAGAGCTTGGCTTGCTGGTACAGCTAGCTGTGCAACCCCTGTGGATCTCCAGTCTTCGCTGATCTTCGCTTCCCTGAGAGAGGCACAGATGAGAACTTCTCCTGGTGTTCCTGCTGTCCTCCTGCTGGCTGGAACTGAGGTTGAGGCCTGGCTGTCTCTGCTAGGCCGTGTCACCACTGTTGCTAACTCTACTGAACTGGACCGCTAGTGTATCCATGAAATGTTTGCGAGCGGATCGAGCTGCCCCTGTCTGCTAACCTGTGAACTGAACCGCTGATTTCCAGACAACACAGACAGGAGTTGCTCCAAAGAGCCTTTCCAAACAAGTCCATTTCCCCCTTATCCTTTCCTTTCCACTACCTCTGGTGGGTGGTGGGCTACAAGGAAGGTTAAAGCATTTAAGAATCGTCATTAAAAGTAAGGTATGAAAAAAGTAAAGTTATACCCATGCCCACAGTAACATACTTTCTTCAGCAAGACCACACCCACTCCAACAAGGCCACACCTACTCCAATAAGGCCACGCCCACTCCAATAAGACCACACCTCCAAATAGTGCCACTCCCTGGGCCAAACATAACACAAACCATCACACTGTTTTTTCTTAGGTCCAGCACCTACATGGGTTGGCTCACAACTGCCTGTGACTTCAGCTCCAAAGGAATCTGAAGCTCCCTCTGGCCCTGTACACACTTACACACACACACACACATACACACACATACACACACACACACACACACATACACACACACACACACACACACATATACACACACATACACACACACACATACACACACACACACATACACACACACACACTTTAAAAAGTAAAGTAAAAACACTTTATAAAACTTGCAAATACTATTTCTGCTTATGTCACACCTAACTCACAGAAGGCTGCAACTAAGTACCACACACCACACAGTGCTAGCCCAGGAAAGGATCACAACTCAAAATATGACACGCGGTTTCTGCTGAATGCATATTGCTTTTATGCCATCATAAAGTTCAGAAATCCAAGCTCAAACACTGTAAGCCACAGACTGTGTTCCTTTGCTGTGGGATGGTGTGGAATCAGATGGGCCGGGGATAAACACTGTTAATCAAGGGAGCCTTGCATCTATCCACTGCCTCTCAAGTTAGTGAGTTAGCGGCAAGGCACAGCGAGCTTCCTAAATCAAAAGCGACTGCCGGGCGGCCAGATGTTATTCCCATTGCTGCATTTTAATGTTTTCCTGGAAATGATCTCATTAGGATGGCAACGCTGTTGTCCAACTGGGCACGCTATTTATAGCCCCAGCTCCTACGCTCAGGTTTGGAATGCACCAAACTGAATATATGGCTTTGAAGGCCAAGCCCATCCCAGAGCATCCTTTGGCAGGGGCTATGATGTGTTAATTTTGACCAATGTCAAGAGGAGAATTCATATCCTGTGACACATTCGAATATATTACAAGTTGGTATTCAGGCCTAGTTCTGAGCGACACCCACAACATGATTGCCAACGTGTGAAGTCAAACACTTCACTATTCCCTTCTGAGAAAAAAAAAAAAGTGATTGCAGCTAATTATCCAGATTAAAGTTGAAAGGACTATTTAGTCAGTCATAAACAGCATCTTTCTACTTAAAAAAAAAAGGCTACAGAAGAAATATGAGAATCCTTTTGTCTGTAGTAACATCATGGGTTTCTTTATTATCTTTAAAATCAGAGGTTGAAGAGAGGCATCTAGGAAAAATGAACATTTTCAAAGAATATCAGTTTTTTATAGCTATTTAATTTTGATTTTATACATCTATCTCACAAAAACTAAGAAAGTAAACAGCAGCTATGGACACACTCATATCTATCCTTTTAATAATTTGCTGGTGTTATAACGAAATTGAACATTTAGAAAGATTTCTGTGTTGAGTATCAGTGTGTAGGAGATGAACATCTCCAGCTGTCGGGAACTACAGTGAACATTTCCAGGTTCCCTCTGCAGCCCGGGTTCTGTGTATGCTTTGTCTCTCTGTGTTGATAAGCTTTCTTTTACTGTGAGAAAGCACCTGAGAGAATCAGCTTATAGAGAAAAAAGGTTTGTTGCGGTGGGGCGGGGGGGGGGGGGGATCACAGTTTATGGTCCATGGTTCGTGTTGCTTTTGAGCCTGTGGTGAGACAGTGCATCATGGTGTAGAAGAATGAGTAAGGCTGGGGTGTAAAACACTGAAGACAGAGGAAGAGCTGGGAGTCCCACACCAAGGGCACACCCCTCAGTGCCCCACCAGGCCTTTGAACATCACCCCTCTCAGGAACAGCTTGCTCGGGAGAGAGACTTTAACACAGGAGCTTTTCAGAGCCATTCCAGATCCAAACCACAACACTGACTGAATAGAATGAGTCTCTGCTCTTATCCCCAACCTCAGCAGAGGAGAGGAAGGTGCAGGGTACCCTGTCTCTTCCCCAGCGAGGTTCTTGGGGAGTGGGCTAGGCTTGAGTCCAGGTGGACTGGCTCCTTAGCACAGTGTATGAGTTGCCCAGGGCCTGGCATGTTATGAGATGCCAGTACAGGGGGGAATGAAGGACATTTCCAGGGGGGCAGACAAGCAGATAGGAGCATCTGGGGAGCCTATTTGGACCCACATCTGCCTTAAGGTTGTCTCTGCTCTCCAGCCTTGCCCTAGGGACTGAAGGGCTTCTGGATATGGAGAAGATCTGCCAGAAATACTAAAGATTCCCAAATGTTATTTCCCCTCTAAATTTAAACAACTCAAGCCTCCCCATATCTGTCATCTATCTATATCTATCTATCTATCTATCTATCTATCTATCACCTATCTATCAATCAATAGATCATCAAGCATCTATTTAGCAGCTATCATCTATTTATCAATCTATTATCTATCATCAACCTATCTATCATCTATTAATTAATCTATCATCTAACATCTATCTCTTTCTATCATCTATCTATCATCTATCTATCTATCTATCTATCTATCTATCTATCTATCTACCTACCTATCTCTGGTCTGTGAAAACTGTTCAAGACTACCACTTTCCTTCAATATGAAGCCATAAGTTAATATCCTTCTTAAAGGGGAACAGGTGCCACAACCTATGCAGACCAGCTTTCCCCACAAAGGATAAACCGTTTCAATGGTAACACACCTGGTGTCAAAACTGCAAACTTCCACTGTCAGTAGGACCCAGAACCAGAGGATCAAGCCAGCATGACCCTTGAGAAGAGCTGATGGATCCAACTATCCCAGCAGCTTTCACAGTCCTGGGTCATTTAAGATCCTAATGTGCTACATATGTTCGAGGGCCTAGGTCCAGCCTCTGCATGCTCCTTAGTTGGTGGTTCAGTCTCTGTAAGCCCCCGTGGCCCAAGGTTAGTTGGCCCTGTGGGTCTTCTTGTGGTGTCCTTGACCCCTCCAGCTCCCTCAATCCTTCCCCCTACTCTTCCACAAGACTCCCTGAGCTCCACCTAAAGTTTGGCTGTGGGTCTCTTTTTCCATCAGCTGTTGGACGGAGCCTTTCAGATGACAGTTGTGCTAGGCTCCTGTCTGCAAGCACATCAGAGTATCATTAATAGTGTCAGGGGTTGGCTTCCTCCCATTGGGTGGGTCTCAAGTTGGGCCAGTCATTGGTTGGCCATTGCCTAAGTCTCTGCTCCATCTTCATCTCTGCACAACTTGTAATCAGGGGAAATTTTGGGTAAAGGTTTGGTGGGTGGATTGGTGTCCGACTCCCTCCACTGGAAGTCCTGTCTGCCTATAGGAAGTGGCCACTTCAGGTCGTTATCCCCCTACTATTAGGAGTCTCAGATAGGATCACTCCCATATCCTCTCAGGAGCCTCCCCTGTCCCAGATCCCTGGCTTGTCCCAGAGATGCACCCCACCCACCCACTGATTTCCCTTCTCTCTCCCAGCCCTCTTACCCCAACCCTGCTCTCCCCACATCTGATCTCAAACCCCACCCCCCCTCCTCTCCCACTCATTTCCCTCCCTCCACCCACTTCCTATGTCTGTTTTATTTCTCTTCTGAGTGAGATTCAAGCATCCTCCCTTGACCGTCATTGTGACTTAGCTTCTTTGAGTCTGTGGATTATAGCATGGTTACCTTGAACTTTATGGCTAATATTAATTTATGTGAGTATATACCATACATGTCTTTCTGGGTCTGCGTTACCTCACTCAGGATATTTTCTTTATGTGGTTTCACTAATAACTGGAGAGGGGGCTGTCTCTGACTTGAACTCTGTTGCCTACCTTTGCATCCCTTTCCCCTAGCTGGGCTGCTTTGTCTGGCCTCAGGAGGAGGGGATGTGCTTAGACCTCATGCTACTTGATGTGCTAGGATGAGTTGGTATCTAGGTGGAGGTGGTGGGGTTTTCCATTCTCTGAGGAGAAGGGGAGAGTGACTGCAATCAGGATGTAAAGTTAATTAATTAATTAATTAATTAAAAAATCCAAGCGTGTACTCCAGGGCTAGATACAGCAGCAGCAGCAGGAAGTTTCACGGTCTGCTTAATGGCGCCCACTAGTGGAGCCTTGCGCTGTGGCCAATTGTCTGGCTCAGGCATTCCAACAGAAGTTCCGTGCAGCTGGGGAAACTGAGGGAGAAGCAACAGGGGTGGCTTCTTGATACCCGGTCAAGTCCATGAGAGACATTATCTTCTATACAAAACTCTAGTTGCTCATCACATCCTGGCTCTTACTTATTTGTGCTCTGACCAAAAACAAAAACAAAAAACCCAAAAAACAAAAAAACAAAACAAAACAAAACAAAAACAACCTACCGTGACAACAGTCTAAGGAAGTATAAAAGTCTAGGCAAAATCTTAGCCCATTTTAGAGTTGTGCAACTTAGTAACTATTCAAATGAGTGCTTGGGATCTCCTCTCCATGAACATTTTATTCATTCTAGTAAACAAACAGTACTGGAGGGATAAATTATCTGTCAAATATTTTTAACTTCTCATCCTAAGATGACAACGCACATCAAAACTCAAAATATAAAAGACACTGACAAAAGTAAGCTTAGAATGAATGCGCAACTGCAGTGGGGTGCGTCTACAGAACGAGCAACTGACACCTTAAAAGGCATTAAAGGTGAGCACCCGGGAGAGCGGGTCCGGAGGCAAGCCACAGCTGCGGGCATTGTGGGATCCTGCCACCCACTGAAGCCAGGCACTGCAGTGCAAGCCTTCACTCCTAGGGGGCAGGCATGGTGTGGGTGGCAAAGACAGGTGGATTCCAGGGGCTTCCTGGCCAATGGGTGTAGCTCAAATGATGACTTCAGACTCTGTGCGAGACCCTGTCTTAAAAAGCCGGAAAGCCGGGCGTGGTGGCGCACGCCTTTAATCCCAGCACTTGGGGGCAAAGGCAGGTGGACTTCTGAGTTCGAGGTCAGCCTGGTCTACAAAGTGAGTTCCAGGACAGCCAGGGCTACGCAGAGAAACCCTGTCTCGAAAAAAAAAAAAAAAAGTAACGTGGAGATCAACAGGGGAAGATACGTGACACCGGCTTCTGGATTCTACATGCGTACATTAACCCAGGTGGGTACACCAGTGTTTGCACATGCACATACTCACAGAAAGTTTAATCGTGCTCAAATACTTGATCACATTAAGAACAAAGCCCAGGGGCTGACCCTGGTCTTATCCTTCAAGTCGCTCACTTTCACAGAGAAATAGGAGACACCTGAAGGATACACATGGGGTTATGGTTCTGAAGGAACTTAAATGCCTCATAAAAAAAAAGTTTGTTTTTTTGTTTTGTTTTGTTTTTTTCGACTGAAAACCGTTTCATGGCAGTGAAAACCTGTGGCCAGCTAGGAGAAAGGTGTGGCACAAACAGGACTGGTGTGTAAGAAGGTGGGAAGGTTCTTTGAGTAGAGGGAAAGGAAGAAAGACGCACAGGATTGTCGAACTCCTCCACAGGGACTCTGCAGGGAAGATGTGTTCCATGGGAAGAAAGCAGGTATCCCGGAAGGTCCTGTGTAACTCGTCTCTCTAAGACCAGGTTTTCTGATGTCACCTGTGCTCTCGCTGGGTTTAGAACTCACAGCTGAGCTGACAACCTCCTGGTTTTGCTCCTCTTCTTGCCGTTACTCCTGGGCAGGCAGACATTGGTGGGGAGGGGCAGGGACCTTCCTAGGGCCCCATCGTGAGCCGATCCTATTATCAGATGCATTTGAGTCCATGCCTTGTTTAATTCCATCCTTCTGGTCACCTCCTTGTCTATCTACTTAGAAGACTGGGGCTGTTCTACCCTGCCACCCCACACACTCCATCTTTAGGTAGCCTGATTCTGCTAGCAGGCTCTCCAGGAATAGACCTCTTTCCTTCTGGCCATTCCATGCTTGGGCTCCGTCGGAAATCGTCATCACACACAGACCTCGGGGAGTCTCAGGGATGCTGCCTTGGCTGCCATTCAGAGAGACTGTGCTTGGATGGGGGTGGAGGGCGTGGATGTAGGTGAGTGCTTTCCATGGGTCAAGGTCCAACAGTTGTGGCTTTGTGTGAGCTCCAGTGTGGTCAAGCAAAGTTTAGCAGCAAACAGAGCAGCAAACAGTAAAACAAAAGGTGCTCTGTCCCCTTTGAGAGAAACACCGAGGACCCTCATCCCTGGAGTCGTTAATAGAGAATTGATACGCAATGGAAATCCTTCTACCTTGGCAAGACAAAGTTGGCCTTAATTTTTTTTTTATTTTTAAAGGCAAACATAATTTGCTGGAGAATAAAAAGAAACAAACTTCAACAGAAAAAAAAATGTTTCAAAAGAAATGCTACTGATCCACAAAAGAACAAAACCACTAATCACTTAGTAGGTGATTGTCATTTCAAAAGTCGCTGAGGAAAGGTCCTCTTCCAACTCTTTGGTTCTCCTGCAGTGCCTCGTCTTCCTTTGGGACTGAGGAGGCCTGGGGCCAAGTTCTTGGTCTTTCCCTGTGGGATCCTCCCTGCCTGTTTCAGCGTGCCTTCCCCGTGTCTCTCCAGAAGGCCCTTCTCTTCCCTGTCATTGCTCCTGGGAAATGACAAAGGACTGAGGCAGAGTGCTCTCTAGACACTCTGGAACGTATCTCAGGAATGCTCTCCCAGCTTACAGTTTCTCCTCCTGTCTTATTGCTCCCCTGACTCTTCGTCGACCATGGTAAACTAAACAGACCCCGTGGATCCTTGAGATTGTAATTAGGTAAGTGAAATCAACAAAATGAAGTTCCCTGAAGTCCTCGGGTGAGGCCCACAAGTCAGGCTCCTGCAGCAGGCCTGTTCTAGCTCAACTCCAAGTCAAACCCATTCGTTATCTGAAGCAAAGGTGCCAGGTGGCCCAATGGTTACTTCATGTCTTCGTGGCTTGGCCATGGTCTCCAGAGGTTTGTTCAAACCCCAGTGGAAGAAGGTGCCTGGGAAGTAACTTATTTTGCCGATGAGATTAACATTTAAACATTTCTCTGAAAGCTAATCATTACCTTTGTTATTTGTCTGCGAGTGTGTACATGAGTAGGCAGACACATGGCACAGGGAGTGCGAGGTCCTAGGGTCTTTTCCCTCCTTCCACCATGCAGGTCTGAGAGAGTGAACTCAGGTTGTCAGAGTTGGCAGACCACTAGGCCATCTGTCCTGCCCCAGAGCTGCCTCAGATTAACATTTAAATCCACAGACTCCAAGTTAGCAGATCTCTCTATAAAACGAGGTGCGACTCATCCAATCAGCTGAAAACATCCTTTCAAAAGAGAAAATGCTGCCTCCTGAACACCTTTGGACCTCACGTTGCAGAGTTAGCTCTTTCCAGCTCTCTCCAGTCTGCCTACCCTGCTTGCCCTCACAATTGCCTGGGCAAATTTTTAAAAATCTGTTTATCCTCTCCTTGTCTTTCAACCTCCCTCTCTTCTCCATCCTTTCTTTCTCTTTCTCCCTCCCCACTCTGGCTTTCAGAAGATGCCTCTAGGGCATAAAGATTGTATTTTCCTAGAAGGTTCTACTTCCCACCAACAGCCTGCCTAAGACTTGCTTGAAGCCAGGCAACCCACGTAAGGTCACACCACATTTTGCAGCCTCGGGTCTAACGGAGTTTCTTCACTTAATAGCCCTGATCTAGCAACAGCAGGATTCTCTCAAATCTTTAACTTCTCATAAAACATGTTCACAGTAAACCTTGAAAACAGATAAAAGCCATGGAATGACATACCCAGCCATGACATAAATGTTTGTGACTGTCCAGCGATTACAAGTGTACCCCCTCTGTTAGTCTCCATCAGAAATGTTCCCAGGGTAAGGCCAAGTCTCCCTGGAGGTAGCAGAATGTCAGAAATAGGCCAGCAGGGAAGTATTGCTACCTCTGAAATGTGTCACAGGCTGAACTGGCTAGAGGATGTTCCTGTTTCTCTCAATTGTCCTGTCCCTGTATCCACACTCATTCTTCATTCTGTCCCCTGAGCTTTACCCCCTGAGGTACCGACCTTGTTTGGTCTGCTTGCCTCCCTACTGGGAGATCCCTCACTGTGGCATTCAGTCCTCTGACCACACTCAGAGTCCAAGCCTCATGGACCGGATTTCTGATCACTCATCGGTAGGAAAGACATTCTTGTTGACAATTTCTATTTTTAGGAGATGCCAGTAGCTAGAGGAGCATTCTGATCCCTGAGCAGATGAGCATCCCTGTAACGGTGGAGTTATCACTCACTTTAAGACATTCAGCTGCTCTGAGTCAATCAGAGCAATGGTGCCAAGAGGTGCATCTGCATGTGGTGCAATTTCTGGGTTCAAAGCTCAGTGTCTACTGTGGCGTGGGGTAAGCTAAGTTTGTGTTTCCCTAGGTGGCCATTAACTGTTTGCTTCCTCTTGGTCAAAGTCTCAGCAGCAGGGGAAGCTGAGTGAGAGGTGTGCCTGCTGGGACCCAGTGTTTGGGACGTTCTGGGATAGTTTCTAGAAATCAAATCCCAGGCAGAGTTTTGAAGACAGGAGAGTCTCAGCTGAAAAGACTGGCTTTCAATGAGTCGGTGCTGAGTCTTGCTGGATAGGCTGGAGTATCTGGATGGTGCCGACTGAGTCCCATGCTTTGTCTGGTACCAACTATCACGAGTCTTTTGACCATGAAAGCATGCCAGAGACAAAATCCTCTAGTCTCTCACCAGGAGACAACTGTGTGTGAGTGTTAACACTGGAGCTGTCATGGAGACCCAGACACTCAGAAGGCACCTTGAAGTTGTCTGCCCCCGGCACACAGTGGCTAGGTCCACACACATTCATTCCACTTAGCTGTGCTTCCTGAGGAGTATGTGTGTGTGTGTGTGTGTGTGTGTGTGTGTCTGTCTGTCTGTCTGTCTGCCCGTGATATCATCTTACCTGTCAGGATAGTTATTATAAAAAAAACCAATAAACTCAAAGAAATTAAAAACCCTTATGTGATCTTGGTGAAATAGAAAACTGTAGCAGTTCCTCAAATTTTTTTAAATTTTTATTTTTATTTTATGGGCCAGGGTATTTTGCCTATATATGTGTCTATGCACCACAAGTGTGCAGTGCCTGCAGAGGTCAGAAGAAAGTATCATATTTCCCAGAACTTGAGTTACACAGATCGTTGTGAGCCACCATGTGGGTGCTGGGGATCAAAACTGGATTCTTTGCAAGAATAACCATTGTTATTAGCCACTGAGCCATGTCTCCAGCTCCGCGCTGCTTAAAATGTATAACTACCATGCGACTTTGCCATTCATTCCACGTAAACACCCAAAAGAATAGAAACCAGGGTCTCAGATGCCTGCACCTCTATATTCAATGAACCATTCACATACATACCCCCCCACACACACTCAATGCAATATTACTCACAATAGTAAAGATACAATCAAATGTCAGTCAATAGAATTGAAGTATCCACCAGTGACCATGTGAGTATGGTAGAACATTATTCAGTCTTAAAATATCCATTAGCCCAACATGGATAAACGTGGAGGACATTTTACTAAAGTAAAACAAGCCAAGCACAGGAGGTCAAGGTCATGATTCCACTTATGTGAGATTGAGAACAAAGAGGCAAGAACAGGAAGGTGGTTGGCGGGAGCAGGAGAAAGCAAGACATAACAAGCTCTGCGGGCATAAAGGTTTAGCCAGAGAAGACGAAACGATTCTAGAAGTAAGCCGTACATTCCACATGGCAGCTGTAGTTCACAGCGGTGGCATGTGAACGTTAAAGTGTGTTGTGAGGACAGAGCTCATGTTTACTGCTCTTACCCTGAAAGAAAGATAACAACAAACCACATTTGAAAAAGGGCAAGAAGCGTCTGGTGATGGTGGACATTTGGTACCTCGACTTGGGTGATGGCATCTCGTGTATGTACATATATCCAAACACATCAAAAGGCATAAATTAAAGGCGTCCAATTTTGTATATCAATTCTAGATAAATAAATCTAAAAATAATTGAAGTGATGTTTTAGAAGATGTTTTTTGGATATAACTTATAAATCACAAACTGCTAAAGGTGAACACAAACTCAGAATCTCATTAACATTCCAAGCTTCTATGTGGCTAATAATGCTGTCCAGGGAGTGAAAATACAACCCATGTGACAGGACAAAACATGAAATTAGGTACCTGAAGAGGTCTAGTATCCACAATATGTAAAGATCGCTGACATTGCAACAACAAAATGACAAATAACACAAAACAAGAAAATCGGGCAAAAGATTTCAATAGACATTTCTCCAAATGAGAGAAAGAAAGGGTTAGTGTGCCTTGGTCCATGAAAATACACCCAGTGTCACGAGTCAGCAGGCAAAAGGAGTTATAGTACAAACCTGAAAGTCTACCTCTCACTCGGCTGGAGGCAAGTGTTGGCAGAGTTGAGGGAAAATCAGACTCAGACATCACAGGCTCAGTGCAGATCAAAGCTCACCTTGTTCAACACAGTTGTGTCAGCAATTCCTCCTCTATGTGTCTATGTGTCCACCCAAGGAAGCTGAAACCTTATCCCCACAAAAACCTGTACACTGAGGGAGCTTGAGTGATGGCTCAGAGGTTAAGAGCACTGACTGTCTTCCAGAGGTCCCGAGTTCAATTCCCCCCAACCACATGGTGGCTCACAACTATCTATAATGGGATCCAACAGCTCACAGATGCACTATTCATGACAGTTGTGGCGCATTTATACTGTGAATGGACCTGGGAAACAATACTCAAAGTGAAAGAAGCCAGACACAAAATATCAATGGTTACATGATTCCACTCATGTAAAAGATCCGGAATGAGTAAAGACCATAGAAGGGAAAGGTAGACTCTGAGTTATGGGGGTGGGCAGCTGGAGGCAATGGAGGGAGGGTGGCTGATAGTGTGTATCTTATTTAGAGGCGATGACAGCATCCTGGAAGGAGAGTTGTGTTGTGATTCTGTGAAGATATTAAGAAGCCAGGTGTTATAAAATTTGAAAGGGTTTTATGTCATGTGACATTTCAATTGAAAAACTAAATCTGTCACAGGTGCAAAGACACAGACATTTATTACATATGGTATACTTCTTCCCTCCATTTTTAAAGAGATAAGGACACCCTGACTGGCCCTGTTTAATCTGGGGCTGCTGTGCTGCCTGGCCAGCCTCCAGGGACACACTGTGGAAAATAAGCCTTTGAGCAGAAAAGGAAGTCTGGACATTCGAGGTTCTGAATCTGTTTGGTGACCTCTAGTGGGGAACAATTTTTATTCCATTTCTTCATGGGAAAGGGGACAATTTCACACAGGACCACAATAGTGGTGGGAAAAGCTCTAAATTCTTTGCCTTTTAGGGTGTATAAACACTTTCCCAAGAACTGGAGTCATAGAAAGTATGTTTTGTGTTGTGTTGTATAGGAACTGTCTCCGTTGAACATCATAATCCTTACCGATCTACCTACCTGTCTCTCAAGCTGCCACCTCTCTCTGTGTGCTCATTAATTTGGTCCCCAGTCACTTGAATCACTCTCTCTACATCCAAGACTTGGGTACTGGAAAGACTCAGAGTGAGACTTTGGATTAAATTCCACTCTACTAGGCGTGGCCAGTGGACTTTAATCCTCATGCTAACATCAATGTAGTTTGATAGATCCCAAGGCTTGACTAGTGATGTCTGCTTTGGACACATGAAGAAATCCATGGCTTGTATCCTGCACTCTTGCCAGCTAGAAATAGACAATTTTTCTAAAGGGGCCTCTGACCAGAAAGTCTCCTGTGATATCACTCCGACCTTGAAGTGCTACATTACCCGTGCTACAAAGCTACACTGTATGTATAAACTATACGTTGTATCAAGAGACAGTGGTGCCTTCCATTGCTTACACCAAATTTAAAGTAAACAACCAAGCATGGTCTCTAGTCTGCTGTAAGGGCCACGACCCTGCCCCATCTATAATTATTCATTTCAACAATACACAAAGAAATGGCTTGCTGAGAAATGCTTGTTAGGTTCTAGGGTAAGCTGACTACCTCCAGCCACTAGAAAGCCTGGACTTCATCCCCTATGTTAAAATTATTTCCTATCAAATCCCCCTCTTTTTATTTCACCACCCAAAATGTTCCCACTAATTCCCCATGCTTAAAATGGTTTCTGTTTCATTTGGATGTGCGTGTGTGTGTGTGTGTATGTGTGTGTGTGTGTGTCTGTCTGTCTGTCTGTCTGTCTGTCCGTCCATCTGTCTGTCTGTCTGGGGGAGGGAGGGGAGGATTTGGTAGAAAGGGTATGGATTCATCACTACAACAAGGTCCCCAGTGCCCAAAGCATCCACAGAAGCTGAAATGTGCATGCACTGACTCTCTGACAATGACTACGATAGGCAGGCTTTATAGCTAGAGAGGCTCTGGCCTTATTTTAGATTTCTGAACCCACATGGTGAGAAGCCAGTGGTCTGACACCTTTAGGTAGGTTCTTCTGAGAGAGGACCAGCAGGAAGCCTGGGATGTTTGGTCACCAACAGTCCTTTGAAGGTAAGGTTACCTCTCCCCCTGCCCCAGCTTTATTCAAAGGCTTTCAAACTACAGGTCAAATAAAAGATCAGAGATACTGATATGAAAGTGCTGACCAACCCACACATCCAACAACTGGGAAACAGATGAAGAAAGGCTGGTTTACCGGACTCAGAAAGACAGGCGTTGCCTTTCTAGCCCCAAATCTTCAGCAGTGAATGCATAACCCATTGTAACCATAGAAACCAGGATTGTATAGCAGGACCATTGCCAGGATTGGGCACTGGGGGGAGCAATAGAGACAGGACAGCAGGATACAAGTAATCTCATCAGGGAGATGGGAAGAGGGGCTAGCAAGATGTAAGTGAGCTGATGGGGGAACAGGGAAAGTGCAGAGTCCTTAGGGAAGAGGGAGGAGGTAAATTCAGGAAGATGAAGGAGGGAGGTAACATAACAATATGTACATCTGGAAAAGCCACAAGAAAAGATACTATTTACATAATTTAGCGTATGAAAATACACGCATAATTTAATAAACTTTTCTCATGGGGTTGATGGCTCTCTCTGCAAGGGACAAAGACCACCTGATAAAAACTCCAAACCAGACATTAGCGGCCCTCTTTGGAGGTCTTGCCCAGGGCTAAGAGATTCCCCAAACATACAGCCTACTGCTATTGTCCTTGGTTGTCTCCTAGAGGTAGAAAGTAAGTCCCCTTTGCTGATGGCACCCTGCACTTCAGAAGCAGGGCCCAGAGGCTCACAATCTGGAACTGACCCCGATGCCCCCTCCCTGAGGACTTGCTCTCATGGTACCCTGTGTACAAGCTTCCAAAGGAGGGGTAAATGGGTGCTGGAGACAGGAAAGAGAAAGGAGAAATGTTGTAGCTAAAATAAAATTTCAAAAAGAAAAACAATGAAAGAAAGAATATGCAAGTATTTTTTTTCAGCTGTAAGGAAGAACAAGGTTACACCATTTACAGAAAAATAAAAACAACCACAGGCAATCATATTAAGCCAATCAAGTCAGCTCAGAAAGATGATATCGTGTGATTGCTCATTTGTGAGCCCTGGGATTTGTGTAGAGAGAGAAAATCACACACAGACACATAGAAGTAGAACCATCAAAGGGAACAAAGGGGAATTTTGGGAAGGGTGACAGAGGGCAGGGAGCAGTCTAGAATGGGGAACGTGCCTACAGCACCTTACATACCTATTGAAAACGGCCTTGCGTGGTTCTACAGAACAGAATGTAAAATATTAGCGTCCATACTCTCTGATTTTTCCCACAGCTGAGTAAGACCAAAACGGGTGCATGTCAGTTTCCCAAATGGGAGTTCCCAGATCAGTCCTGACACATTGACCCTCTGCAACATAATATTCTATAAAGCAGCCTCGGGGTTTTGTTTTTCTTTGCTTTTAGAGTGTTATGCCCCGACTCTGCAGGAAGCCCAGGGGAGCTCAAGAACTGCAGAGTCCGATGCAATTGTGCATATTGGTTTTATTGTTATTTTTTATTTTTTACTGTTTTCGAGTCAGACTCGATCACAAACCTTCCTACAGCTCAGGACAGGAGTGCGACCAGAAGCTTGGAAGGCTTGGCACTTATATATAGCATGGTTAGAGATTCTTTGAATGCTTAGGGTGATGGGGGGTGGGGGAGGAGGATACGGTGAGTCATAATTCAGACACGATACCATTTGGTAGGGCGGGATCGCATGGCTGAGAGGGGGATTCTTGTGACCTACGAACTATCTTTATGGGCCAACCAGGAACTAGTTTTATGGCTAGCTATAACTGTCTGTGACCCCCGATCACCCTCTCTTCCATGATTCAAACATGGGACCCTAATCTCTTTTTTCCAAGGACAGGCACCAGCTGCACCTGGGAAGCGCCCTGCTGGCTATCAGCAAGAGTGCTAGCCTCAGTGTCACAGAGGCAAGGGAGGCTGTCCTCTGTCATTATTATTATTATTATTATTATTATTATTACTCTGTGTAGCCCTGGCTGTCCTGGAACTCACTCTGTAGACCAGGCAGGCCTCAAACTTAGAAATCTGCCTGCCTCTGCCTCCCAAGTGCTGGGATTAAAAGCGTGCCTATCCATCTTACTCAAGCTGGTACCTGTGGCTCCTCTTAGGTGCAGCCATGGAAGGGGAGAAGTTTGCTGCAGGAGAGAGCAGGGGTTGGGGGGGAAAGCAGAATGCTTGCTGTGGGAGAGAGCCTGGGGTGGGGGAAGGGAAACGACTTTGAGAAAGTGCAGAAGCAAGCCTCCTGTGCATTTCAAGAGCTATGCTCTAACACAGAAGTGAGTACACATATATTAAAATGTTGATATTCGCCGGGCGTGGTGGCGCACGCCTTTAATCCCAGCACTCGGGAGGCAGAGGCAGGCATATTTCTGAGTTTGAGGCCAGCCTGGTCTACAAAGTGAGTTCCAGGACTGCCAGGGCTATACAGAGAAACCCTGTCTCGAAAAACAAAAACAAAAACAAAAACAAAAACAAAAGCTGATATTCCAGAAAAAAAAGGGGCAAGATGTGTGTGTGTGGGTGTGTGTGAGGAAATGCATGTGACCCAAATGGTTATGGATATTTGTTTTATACTGACTTGAATTTGGGGATGGGTTTTGCTATAAAAATGCAATGCTTATATAATAAGAACATTAAATATAGCTACTTCCTAAAAGTCAGGGGGGGAAATCAGGATAATTTCCAAGAAGAGACAATGGACTTGGCTAATAGCTTTACAGAGAGAGATAACAACGGGGGAAATGAGGAACTTGGATAGCTGTCTAGCCCCCCCCCCCCCATCAGCACAGGACATCTGTTTCCATTCCATCTGGGAGGGGGTGTCTGGGAGCGGGGAGAGTAGGGTCTCATCACTACAACAAGGTCCCAGTCCCCAAAGCGTGTACATCTTGTGCCTCTTTCTCTCTGACGATGACTACAGTAGACACACTTCAGTAGAGAGGGTCTGGCTTTGGTTTAGTTCTCTGAATGCACGTGGTGAGAAGGCAGTGGCCCAACAGCTTTAGGCAAGATCTTCGGAGTGGGCTCTGGAGGAAGGGACCAGCAGGTCAAACAACATAGATCTAACAGTAAAGTAACTGCAGGGCACAGTGTAGTAAAATCCTAGAAGCCATTACCTGCCCTCAATAACTATCCGTTTGTGAGGTCACATTTCATACACATACCCATGCTTCAGACCCATGGGTATTTTGAAGTCAATCTCTGGTTCAACCTGAAGTCAATTTGAGATTCATACACCATGTTTCCAATGTATTTTGCAAAGAGAATAACTGTAAAATCCACACAGGATTAATTTTATATAAACAATCAATCCACTATGATCCAATAGTGTTAACCTGAGCAGTGGCACTATCCTTGAGCCATCTCTCCCCTGATTAATCTCTGAACAAGACCCACCACTGCCTTTGGCTGCTTGGGGCTATGCTTGCTCTTCACGGGGGGGGGGGCAGTGTCCCACAGTGGGCACCTAGCTGAAGGCATCACAGTGTTATTCTTAGCCCTCTGGACCCAGGCCTAGTTCCTCTGATCAGGTAGCAGAGCTAAGTCCTTCATTGGGTCTGAGATCATAGGTACCATCATCAGGAGGCACAAAATGCCTCCTCCTCCCTGTGCTTTTCTTCAGTGGTATGGCTGCGACCGTGAGCCTGCTCCACCCCAGTTCCATTCGCCACAGGTTTTCACGGCAGCCACTCCTGCCAGGACACTACTGCATCAAGGGTTTCAAGACAGTCCTCTACCATCTCCTTGGAGATGCTGGGGTCTCTGAGAGAAACATGGGTTGGAGAAGGTTAATAAGGAAGACAGAAGAGGGACAGGGAGGGGGGAGGGAGAGGGAGGGGAGAGGGAAGGGGAGGGGGGAGGGGAGAGGGAAGGGGAGGGGGAGGGGAGAGGGAGAGGGAGCACCACAGGTAGAGAAGGCAATAAAATTGCAAGGACAAAGGTCTGGGGCCTTTGAAAATGTGTGAGTGTTGCTAAATTGTCCTCTGAAAAGGTTAAACTGTCTTTTATCTCCAGTCAGTGTGCTGATAGCCAAGTCTGGAGCTCTGCCTAATGGGCAGGAGAAACTCTTGTCCTATTTTGTAACCATCTGTAAGAGAAACGCTGCTAATGCCACCTCCTGTCAGTGACTTACTTGTATCCATTCTGTTGTGAAAGTCCATGGACACCTCTGCTCATTTGCCTACTGGTTTGCATATACAGTGTTCCTTGTAAGAATTCTTAGTATGGGGGGGGGGTGTTGGTGATAGCAATCAGAACATACTGCCTGCATGGTTGGAGTTGTCAAAGAACAAATTTAATAAAAGCTTTAAGTTACATGTGTGTGTGTGTGTGTGTGTGTGTGTGTGGTTAGGATATTGGGAAACCAATTGTGTGTGCAACCCAGACTGACTTTGAATTCAGTGTATAGTCTTGAGCTTCTGATCCCTGCCTCTATCCCTGAGTACTGAAATTAAAGGTTTATACCACCACATCCATCTTATGAGGGGCTGGGAATCAAACCCAGTTTTGTGGGCATTGTGTGTGTTTGGCAAGTGCTCTACCTCCTGTGTGTGTGGTGTGTGTGTGTGTGTGTGCGCCAGTATTGTCAACTGACTATTGTCTTTGACTTTCATCAGGATATTTTTTTCTTTATATCAGCAAATGGATCCTTTAGTCTCTGGGGTTTTAGACATTGAAAGACCTAATCTATTCCAAAACTGAAAAAAAGAAATCCTATGTGAACTTCATGGTCTACAATTCCCCTTCCTTCCTCTCTTGCATGGTAATGCTGGTCCACTTTCATGTGCGGATCAAGCTTCTATTTCCTCCCAGATGTCTCCCTGCTGCCGAATCCTTTCCTTTTCCAGGAGAGTCTGAAGTGGTGCACCTACTGTGTGCTGTATACTGTATGCATCTGAGCCTGCTTCTGGATTCTGTTTCTCCGCAGTGATCTATTCTTGTTCTTGTTCAGAATCAATTCTGCGAGACCTGCACTGGGGTGGCCCTGTGCACATCATACTCTGGGAAAAGCTGTGTGAAGTCACCTGCGGCCTCACCTGCACGGTTCTGTTACTGTTATAGCCCCCTTGGCTTCAAGTGGCATCCAGTGTTGCTCACTGTAATGGGATGTTCTGGGGTGTCTTCAGCCATGAGTCTCTGCTGCATGTGGCTCCACATTGTGTCCTTGGGGCAGCCTGTCACCCTGGCACTGGCAGAACACCGGAAGCAGAGTGCAGTGACAAAGACCAGGCCAGGCTGCAGGGACATACCGTTAGCTCTGACTCACTTGGTCAAAGCCACGGAGCTGAGCCAAAAACAAGGGCTGGGGAAGTGTCCAGGAAGACACAGGCTAGGGTGTGGCTGCAGATGTGGAAGTGTTACAACACAAGTTTCCTACAGCTACTGACTAGGTATGCAAGGGAAGGGGCTTCATGGAAAAGCCTAGTCCTCATCCGATGTTAAGGGTAAGGAGGAGCTGGTAGTTTATATATGAAAATTCTGATTCAGAAAATGTTAATTATAAATAAAAAGTACAGAGGGAATTAGAGAATGTTGCATCCATGTCTCCAACAATTGACAAATTGTTTTGTGGAGTTGCCAGTGACTTTTTTTTTCAGAAACAGAGTATTTTAGAGCTTAGGTCGCCGTGACTCTCCACACAGTTCACCCCTCTCCAGCCTGTGCCGCGTGTGTTTGTATCATTATTACACAGGCAACATTCATGAAGGGCAACACTTTTTGTTTGGAAGATTTAAAGAAACAATATAGTATATGATACATAATTTTAGAAGTGCTTTTTCATTCAATAGTCTATTTAGGATCTAACTTTATTAATATGTATATAGTCTTTATTTAAGCTCTTATACTCCATTGAATGGCCTATTTCATAGTTCGACTATAATTTCATCTACCGGTAGATTCCTTGGGTGTTAATATCCACCATTATAAGCATTTAAAAGCACATGCTCAAAGGAAACAAGCATAATTTATGGAACTGGCAGTGTTATCTATAAATCTTACATAGATGAAATCTAATTGGATGATTGAAAACCCACCCCACCTAAGATGTATGCTGCTCTTGGTGAGAGTTCTCCAGTGTTACTAGTCAGCTCTTTCCTGAAACACGCAGGATCCACAGGAAGAAAGGCCTCCAGCAGACGGTAACAACTATACCACCATTCACCCTCCAGCCCCAACCAAAAGGCATCAATCTGCATCCAGCTTTATCATTCCTGTTAATATTTAGTCAGTATTTCTGATAGCGTTGGCTGCTTCTCCAGATCAAAGGCTTTGGCCGGCCGAGGTCTCAGTGGGATCAGACAGCTCTCCACGGAATGTTACAGTTTAACCCGACTCATCTTGCTTTCTGTGTCTCTTACTAGATCTCGGAGAGACATAAATTACCAGAGAAGATTCACTCATTCCGGGGGTGACCCTGTGTGCATGGAGCAGGTCTAACTAGAGGAAGAAACAAGAAGCAGAACCTAGATGATTCCCACAACAATCCTCATTTCAGCTGCTTTGCTTTCCTCTGGTAAGTCCAACAAGGACGACATTAGAATCCTGGCTAACTTAGGAATTATGTACCCAATTTACCCCTGACTTCAGGCATAGACTTAAAAGTCAATCATAGCAGAATGCAACATGAAATTCTGTATTAACAAGTAAAGGTGGAGTAGGTGGGGATGGTGTAGCGGATGGAGCAGGTGGATTTTTCTGACATCTCTTCCTGATGCTCTGATTCTTCACTCAGGCAATGTAAACTCAGAGCAGGGAGACTTCCAGACAAGCCTTGAGTCCTGGCCTGGAACTTAATCACTAACACCTCCCCCAGCCCCACCTCTCCTCACCAAAACCCCTAGAAGATGAAGAAAGTCTCAAGTGAGACTTAGATGTGGGAAGTTCCTGATGCAGAGGCTGGCTTGGGATGAAGGCAAAGTCCCCTTGGTGCTCCCAGCAGGCAAGACAAAGCTCCCCACGAGATTCCTCAGATGCCAGGACAATGCTGGTTCCGCACGGCTATAACCTGATCATAGCATTCATTTGAAGCTTAGCTCCACATTAGAAGGCTCTAAGACTCACATTCGAAGTTATAGTAATGAATACACTTAATAGCCATATCCTGTAGCTTATCTTCACAGCATATATATTAGTGAAGAGTAAAATGGCTTTAAAGAAAACCAATCATTAAATCAGCAGGCTCTTGCTTTTGCTTCAAAGTGAGAGGCTAAAACTGTCAACTGTACCCCTGTGACTATTAATTCTGGGACTCAGGGATTCAATACGACTAACATTACTTAAGAGAGTAAAGGGTAAGCTGCACTTAAAAGTTTGCACAGCATATAGTGAGAGAGACAGCGCCTCTGACCGTGTTTACTCTTCGGAACCTTCACACAGTCATCTCAGCTCCTGTCCCAGCATCCTCTGGGTCTCACTTCAGGCTAACTGTGGTTCGTCACTTTTGATCCTGTCTCAAATATCCACTTCTATGTTTGCGAAAATAAGATTTAGTTCACGCTGCGTGAAGTGGGCACGTTCAGAGTATGGCTCATTTGTGAGTTGAACATTTGCTTGGATGCCACTCTTAGACCTGATTGTAAACCATTTTGAGGTTCCTGCACAGCTTCCTACGGTTTGTCTGTTTTTTAAGCTGAGCTCCTTTCTTTCGCTTAGCCATAGCGGTCCACAGATCTGGTAGCAAACAAAGGAACATTGAAAAGCACACTATATACCTTGTATTCATGAACAATTTCAAGCAGTGATATAATGGAGGCTCCTACTTATAAATAAGGATTTTATATCCCACAGAATTACATAGCCAGGGGACTATGTTTTATATCTGAATCAGCTATCCATAGGAAAAACTAACCAAAGGAGGTGGGATTAGACCCCAGTGTCCTGGAGAGACATACAGAAGAAACACAGGCTGCCCACGACTCACATTTCTCCTCTGCAGCCCTAGCAGGACCATGGGCTAACATATGTGCCAGCAAATCTTCCAACGAGATCCGGACGTGTGACAGCTATGGCTGTGGACAGTACTCTGCTCAAAGGTATGAACGACCACAAACAGCTGCCATGTTGTTGGTTCCTCTCTTCTTGAATTGTCTGAGTCCTGTGTTTCCTAGAGAGCCCACAGTAACCTCCCTCTGACAGGCAGAAGCCATGCTGTGTGCAGCTATGACTATATTTGTAGCAACTTCCAAAATTCTGCTTCAAGGATGGGGTCTGCACTGGAGACAGAGCCAGAAAGAAGGGAAAGGAATCAAAGCAATGTTGTTGTTATTGTTGTTAGTTGTTATTATTCTTGTTGTTATTGATATTGTTGGTATTGATGTTCTTATTGTTGTTGTTGATGTTGTGTTATTGTTGTTGATGTTGTGTTGTTGTTATTGTTGATGTTGTTGGTATTGTTGATGTTATTATATTGTTGATGTTGTTGTCATTGATATTGTTATTGATGTTGATGCTGTTATTGTTGATGTTACTGTTGTTGTTATTATTATTGTTGAGATTTGACAAGCCTGAAAGGAAGTTTATAAGTACTTTTGCTATGAGGAAAAAAAAACTTGGAAAACACATGATATTTGCTATACATTAGGGTTCCCTAAATCGATAACTTTTTAAATTGGTTTTGAGAGGAAGTGGTACTAGGCTCAGTGGTACAGCCCTGGCCTAGTACCCAGCAGGCCCTGGGTTTGACTCCCAACAATGAAAAATAAAAGGCCTCGAAGGAGTCAAGATTCAAAAAATATATTTGTACACGTTGTTTTCCAAATACCACATAATAATGATAATATTATTATAAACCTTAAACATTATTGTTGTTGTTGTTCTTACTATCTAAGGCTTATTGTAAATCAAATATGATTTTTAAATAATTCAATCTTTATAATATGATCATTAGTGCATGTGGACAGAGAGACTAAAACTGGGCTAAACAGAGTAAAATATCCCGTGCACTGCAACATCTTCTGGCTGCTTCAAGTTTTGATGCCCAAGGCTGGGAGCTGTGCACCAAGAACACAATCCTGGCAATGCCTTTTCCTGGGACACCCCCTCTGATGGCACTTATTTATATTCTAGAACCCAAAGGCATCACCCAGGTGTGGACGTCCTGTGCTCGGATGGATCTGTGGTGTATGCACCATTCACTGGGAAGATAGTGGGCCAGGAGAAACCCTATAGAAACAAAAATGCCATCAATGATGGCATTCGACTGTCTGGAAGAGGTAAGAGTATCAATCTGGGACACGGTCCAGGTGCTGAGGCTTAGTTATTTAATACAGGTTCCAAACACAGAAGTTTCATGTTTCTTCCAAGATAGTAAGATCTAGAACATACAGGACAACCCAAGCACAAAACAGAAGGTGCCTCATATTTCCCCAAAGCCTGTCTATGTAAAAAGATCACCAACCTCCACAGCTGACCTGGCTGTCCCCTTCTGTGGCCCAGGTATTTTTGCTTAGAAGATTGTCTGGGCAGAACTGATATTCACAACAGACACACACACCTCCATTTACCAGAATCCCACAATTCACTAACTTCTGCAGCAGTTGAATGCAAACTATTTCTGAATGCCTCTGTTTGGTAAGGCTGGTCCCCAGGGTCTGCACTGGCTTTGTTCATTTGAATTCTATTGAGATCCAATATGTGAACAAAACTGTCCATTGTGCAAGAGTGGAATTCCATGAGCTGTTAACATTTGGGCAACAAGACAGAACAGGACCAGCCTCCCAGACACCCCCTGTGCTGGCAGGGACAGTCACCAACCACCAGCACGTTAGTCTGGCCTGTCTGGAAAGATAGGTAGAATGAAGCAGTCTGCCCTATTTCCTATGAGGTTCCTTAAATTACCTGTCACGGTTGAGAAATTTACCCTGCCCCGTGTTCTTACATCTGTGCTCACTCTTTTTGATTTTACAATGAATAATACAGCTTATTAAGAAGGGGAGAGCATTCCTGATCATGGACGTGGGCTAATGAGCTGAGCATAAAATCCCCAAAGGCCCACGTTCATTCTTGTGTTATACGGACTCCATTTTAGATGGACACTATAGTAACTTCCAGTTTTAGGAAAAAAGTTGCTAGGAATGTTCTGGTGCCTGTGGTAGTGCTAAGGTCAGAGGCTAGAGTAGTGTGCACACTAGCTCTATCACTGGGCTATGCATGGCCAGTCCCTCCTGCACTGTGCGCGCGCACGTGTGTGTGTGTGTGTGTGTGTGTGTGTGTGTGTGTGTGTAAGTTCCTGTGTGCAAGAGGACATGCATGTATGTGCATGCAATGAGTGCATATGGAGGCCACAGGACAACCTTGCCTGTTTTTCCTCAGGTGCTGTCTATTTTGGTTTTCTTTTCCTTCAATTTTTGACATTTATCGACTTAACTTTGTGCATGTGTCTGTGAGTAGGTGAGGATAACCAGGAAGGCTTTAGGAGGCCACCCATCTATTCCTTCCTAGGGTCACAGGATCTGTCAGGTTTGGATGAATCTGATTACTTTGTTATCTCTTAGTCACCTTGACCTTGGCTTTGGCTAGAAAGAGACACAGTTTAACGACACCAATTTCTGCTGACATTTAAGCAACAGAAAACAGTCAGGAAATAGCTCTTCAAAGGCTTGGGGTCCCTCAAAGGCTTGGTGATGAGTTGTCCCTTGGAACGCCGCCCCCCTCCCTTTACTGTGACAATAAATAAATAAATAAATAAATAAATAAATAAATAAATAAAAATACAGCTTGTCAGGCAGAAAGGCCAGGCCAGTGGGAGCATGGTGCGACTGCTCGCATTGGATCTGCAGTTGGGAAGCAGAGATTAATTCTGGCGCTCCCCACGCTCCTCCTCCCTTCTCCTTTCTGCAGTCTGAGCCCTGTGCCCGTGGGGCTGCTCATATTAGGAAGAGCCTTTTCTCCTTGGTTAGACCTCTGTGGGAATCCTTTTGACTGTCTTCTAATGGTTCTAACTCCAGTCAGACGGACAGCCAAGATTAACCATCACACCGCCACAGAAGTGACATAGATGTAATTACAAGATGAGGCTGGGGAGAGAGGCTGCTCTGTAAAATCTGTGTCCCTCAAGCACAAGAACTGAGTGGCGCCTCCTTAACCCACATCTAAAACCCAACACGGCAGTATGCCCTTTAACCCCAGCACTGGAGAGGTCCAGGCAGAGGACCCCTGGGACTTGCTGACCAACCAGCCTAGCGTAATGGGTGAGCTTCAAGCCAATCACACACACACACACACACACACACACACACACACACTGAGACAACAATCACAAGGCAGAGAGAGAGCTAACTGGAAATAGAGCAGACTTATGAAATTTCCAAAAGCCCACTTCCTGGGACATGCCTCTTCTGACAAGGCCATGCCTCCTAACTCTTTCCAAACAGTTCCAACTGGAGACCAGGCATTCAAATATATGAGTCTACAGGGGCTGTTCTCAGTCAAATTACCCATGAGCTGAAATAACTCTTTCCTGCAGTCAGACTAGGGGCCTACTGGGTCAGCTGATCAATGCATCCATGTATTGGGGTTCATCTTCAAGTGGTCCCAGGGCATCCCACCTGCCTGTGGCTGCTTCTCTGGTTCCAGATTTCACTGTAGCCAGCATGCTCAGAGCTCATCAGTGTGCTGTCATACCTAGTGTGTATTTTCAGCTGTAGGAGATACTGCCCATACCGTTTCCCAAAGTGGCTGTTTGGAACAAGGTATCTTATTGGCCCAACATTTGGTCAATAGGCTAGGCAGGCTGGCCGGAAAGTGCATCAGCAGGAAGACATCTTCCTCTACCTCCCCAGGGCAGAGATTGCAGGCACATACTACAACTCTCAATGACTTCACTTGTTATTGGGATAAAATCCAGATTCCCAGGCCTACAAGGCAAGTGCTATACCAATGAACTTATTCCTAGCCCCATGTTTTAAATTTCTGACTCAAGGCTACAGAAGCCCAAATAATCTCTTCATTTTTCTTTTAGGTTTTTGTGTCAAAATTTTCTACATTAAGCCAATTAAGTATAAAGGTTCTATCAAAAAGGGGGAGAAGCTGGGCACCTTGCTGCCCCTGCAGAAAGTTTACCCGGGCATCCAGTCGCATGTACACGTTGAAAACTGCGACTCCAGTGACCCCACAGCATACCTGTAAGCAGAGACAAAGGCCAGATCTTCTAAATTCAAAGCCATCTCAGAAACTGGGACATGCCCTGCTCCCGAAGAAACGTGCATTCTAACAGAAACATAAATCTGTGTAAACACTCACAACCCTGATTCCAAGTCATCACCGCTCTGACGGGTGGGCTCTGGTCGGCCTGCCACCTCAAGGGCCAGGGAGTTTGACATTTTCGATTTTTAGGTTCTGGTGACTGAGATAAATGAATGACCTCTCATGTGTCCTGTGTTTCTGAGATCTCTGAACCAGCCACTTCTCTGCCCAGTGAGAAAGAGCCTAAAGGGCCTTCCATGACACAAGAATGAAGAGTTGCTCACAAGGCCTCATACAGCACATGTAATAAACACAAGCTGACAAAACAGGAGGCTGTTCTTAGCTAGGGTGATGTATTCTCACCAATGCTCTTACCTTGTCACAGGGATAAGGTTGGCTGGCCTTGCTATCCACACTCTTTCCTGCTCTGCAAGAGTAACAGGTTCCTATAAGTGAATGGTGGCATCTTCCCTAAAGAGGCATATTCGGGATCGCAATGAGGCTGCATACAGGCAGGAGTGTCAGGATGGAAAAGAAACTACCCTTAACTAATGTGTCACATGAGCTGAGTCAGGTGGCCTCGTCCAGTGACACCGTATGCACACCAAAACTTCCTTCCATATACCACCATGTATACCATTACCCAATGATATATTCTATATCATTCTTTCTTAGTGGTGCTGATAGGAAGCACGCAAGAGAAAACAAACGCACATAAACGTGCAAAGGAAGAGATGAACTCTGACTTCAAGTTGGTCAATAAGACATGACTACACTGGAGCAATCATCTAGAAATCTCCCTCATGAAACTCCGCTTAAGTCCTTTTCAAATATACAATGGCTCCATCCTAACTTGTAGATATGGTAAAGGAAAGACAATCAATAGACTTTTATTACTGGAGAAATGACTCCATTTTTTTCCTATGTACAATAATAGTCATGAAAACACTATTTGTCAAGGTAAAACCAGGGATACTCCAAGTGCCCTTTAACAGAGACAGATTTTAAAGACCAGGCCATAATTACAGAGCCAAAAATTACACAGCCTTCAGAATGAATGGAGCGCCGTTAAATATAACAATGTATACAAATCATAGAGATATACAGCGATTGAAGAAAAATAAATTCACACAAAGCAGGATGCTCTTTTTATAAGGTCAATTCAGATAAACCAGCATAATTTCCAAGAACACAGAGAGGAGATCAAATTAAGGAAGAAAGGAAGGAAATAATGGCCTGAATACCTCAGGGTGGGAGAGAGCAGAGCCACACGTGACGCTCAGCCACTGCAGTGGCAGATGTGCAGGCACGGGTGTTCATGAGTACTTCTTGTGAATGAATACTGTGTCACATAAGCAGCTGCACATACATGCCTGCATGTGGCTACAAGAGCTAGTGATGGTTCCCAGGCACGGAAGGACCCACTGCACAGTCAGCACACATACACACTCATGCATATATGTATGTATGTATGTATGTATGTATGTATATGTATATACATGTACATATACATATATACATGTACATATACATATACACATACACACATATACATATACACATACACACACACACACACACACACACATATATATATATATATATATATATATATATATATATATGTGGGTCTGTATCATTATCCACCAAGTCACAATATCTATGTAAGACTAGTACATCAAGAATTTTTAAAGTATATATATATTTTTTTCCATCACTGTCCAGTCCAATGACTTCCTGTATTGCTCACGGGTGTCCAACAAGTTAGGATTGTTTCAAGAGATTACATTTGCTTTCAGTAGATAAGAATCGCATTCCTGCTGAAGACATGGAAGTGCGTGCTATGTAGGCTCTGAAGGCACGTGGAAGGGCTGTGAATTCTCTGAACAGTGAAGTTGAGCTCAGCTTGCCAGCTAAGCAACATTCCGGAACGGTGCTTAGGAGGCAAAGCACAGTTATACATGGAAACCAAGCTGATTCCCCAGAATAGGGAAGGAGAATGCCCACAGAGCAGAGCAGGAGATCTGCCTTTGCCTGCCATTCACACCCTTTTGATAGAAATGGATCCAAGGAGCTGAAGGAGTTTACAGCCCCATAGGAGGAACAACAGTATGAACTAACCAGTACCCACAGAACTCCCAGGGACTAAACCACTAATCAAAGAGAACACAAGGAGGGACTCAAGGCTTCATTCAGCCCCATATGTAGCAGAGGATGGCCTTGTGCGACATCAGTGAGAGGAGAGGCCCTTGGTCTTGTAAAGGCTTGATGCCCCAGTGTAGAGGAATGCCAAGACAGGGAAGTAGGTGTGAGTGGGTTAGTGGGCAGGGGGAGGGAGGAGGGAGGGTGGGATGGGGGGGGTTGGAGGGGAAATGAGGAAAGGAGATAAAATTTGAAATGTAAATAAAGAAAATATCTAATAAAAAGAAAAAAAAACAAAAGAAAGGAAGGAAGGAAGGAAGGAAGGAAGGAAGGAAGGAAGGAAGGAAGGAAGGAAGGGACTGTGATCAAAAAAAAGAAAGAAAAAAAAAAGAAATTCTAGGTCTGGACAAAGACCATCCGTCTTAGGAAGCCCTAGAACACAGCGCCCTTAGTGCACCATGTCAGAGCGGTTCTCGGGTTCAGATACCAAGTTCAAAAGAGAAAGTACAATGTAACTTGATTTTCTTCATAAAAATTACTATAACACACACCTCAAAGATGTGGTGCCAGACATTGCTGGGTTTGATAGCTGAAAGTTAATATGAGTAAAATATTTTATTTTGAAAATGCTTTTAGTTAGTTGTAGAAAATGAATTTAATGGAACAGCAAGGTGAGTCACTAATTCAAGAGGTTAGGCCCACAGAATGACTTCTGTCAGGGGGAAATTTATCACACTCAGGGGCACAACAGCAATGCAAATGCCCTGAAAACAGGCTCACCCTCCTGACTCATCTCCCCGTATCATGCAAGGGCCACAGGAAGAAAAGGGGGGAGGGAGGGAGGATCCTGCGTTTGTCTTCTTCAGTCTGATGTACAGACTCTCCACTCTCTCCACTTGCTTTTGCCCACAAAACTACCGGGAAGTTCCCAGAATTTCTCAACAAACACAAACAAATATCTTTAACACGAGCAGGCATGCAAATAGGCCTACTGTGACAAAAACTTATGGTCGCTCATCTGATGAGAGCCTCCGCTCCGCTCCCAGGTACAGCAGTGCCCAGGCTTCCAGAGGACAAGGCTGTGCTTCCCCGGGGCAGGTGGTTAACACTGCGTTTTCTAGCGTTCTTCTCAGCTGTCTTTAAAATGCTCTGTCCTTCCTTCCACAAACCTAGGAGGCAACCAACTGTGGGAATGGACATGAATTACAGAACTCAGATCGCTCTGTGTTCTCCGTGATTCATCATGAGGTTCCCACGGGAGGCCACTCAAAATTACTTAGAGCAGAACAGCTCATCTTCTTGGAGAGGCCAGGGTCTTCCTTTTCTGGTGCTACCAGGCTGTGGGGAGAACCACCTCTTGGTGGCTCTTCTCTAATCCCTGCTCTGCTGCTTCAGCCTCTAGGGCAAGCACCAATGGCACTGGGTCACCTTTCTGTGCAGGTGTGCACAGCATTGTCCAGTGAGGTCACAGGCCTATCCAATTCGGTATTCACTTTGCCCTGACCACAGCTCCCTTGCAGTTAAGCCATCTCTCTTAAGCCTGTGGTGCTGTTTCAAGCTTTAAACTATGGCATGCCTTTCTGGGATCTTACAGGATATGTGAGAACTCTGATGTGCAGTGGTGGGAACTCTGTCTTTGAGAAAGGTTTGATTGTTATTCTTACCCAGTACTTCACTATAGCTACACACAGTTCTAAGAATGTGGAACACTCACATGCACGGGAGATGCCTGCTCACAGAGCTCACACGAGTGAGTATGAGTGAGGACAGACCGCTTTCCAAACTATTTATAAACTACAATAAATCCTGAGTGCTTAGTAGGTGAGGATACATTTTTATGATGAAAAATACTCAAAACTGGAAAATAATGAACATTTCTTTTCGGTGAAAGCTGACTTCTAGTAGTAACTGTACACACACAAAAAAATAACAGCGATCTTGGACCGGCAGAGTTTACAGTACAATGAAATAAACAGACCATAATGAGACAGATCAGACACAGCACAGCAGTGTGTGCTACAAAGGAGAGCAAACACTCGGGATGTGAACGAAGGGTCTGACCCGGGAGCTGGGAAGACCTCAAGGATGACATCCAGTAGCAAGTGCCTCAGGGGAAAGATCTGAGGAAGCTCAGAGAGAGGGCAGTTGAGGAACAGAGAAGGTGGGAGGTGGGCAAAGGGTAGGCACAGTGGCTGGCAACAAAGCCAAGTGCCTAGGCAACTGTTAAGACTGATCTTCATTCTGAAGACAAGCTGGTGACGGATGCTACCAGTGTTACTAATTAAATGACAGGCCACCTGTGCGAGGGACAAGGTGCAGCCCCAGATCAACAGCAGCAGGCCAGTAATCACTGGTTCCCACCCCCCCCCCCCACAAAACTTACCTCTGTACCCATACTGTGCACTTCAGTAAGAACCAGTATCTTGCTGTATCGTTATGAAATGAATATGACTGAATCTTAACATAATGTCAACTGCCCTCCAAATTAATCTAAAAATGAAATTTAAGTACTTTAGAATTCAAAGATGCTTACCGACGAAATCACAAGATGCTAAATATTTTGTAAGTATTCCTCTATAATGGTACCTTGATTTTCAACAGTATTTTGTAAAACATGTATTGGTACCCAAATGAACCAGATAAAATTAAAATAATAAGGTTGTAACATAAAAATATGTCATTTAAAGGGATCTAATACCATACATAATAATTATATATTAGTTATAAGTTTAATGTAAATTTACTTAGTAAGCTAAAATAGGCTTGTAAAGGTTGAGAAGTCTATACACATCTTAGACATCTGTAGTCTACCCTATTAAACATCTAATACACACAGTATCTGTGTCCTACTGACAAAGATCTCTGTTCAAATTTGTTATATTGTTTTCAAATGATTCTGCAGCAACCAATTAAGATAACTTGCAAACAGCAAATATTTAACCTAAATTACTTGAGCAGCTCCTCTCAAAATTTACATTTGTGTAACACGGACAATAGCTAACCCTACTAACAGAAAATTCAGCATCTTTGGTAGCTGGTTACCAGATGGGCATCACATCCGGAAACCACACTCTTCCCAGGTGCTTAGAGACTTCAGTGTGGACTTCATCTGGGGTGTACCTGTCGTCAGGGACCAGAACTTCCTCCATGATAGACAGCTGGGTGAGCCTTCTGCCACAGAGTCTCACAAACTCTACAAATGCGCTGCAGCTGACTTCACACTCACTCAGGCCCAAGGAGGTTAGATTTTTACAATGCTTGGCAATACGGATGAGTTCACTGTCCAGGGGCAGAAGGCCATTGGCACACACCACTAACTCGATCAGCCTCGGGCAGTTAAGACCTATCCGGCCCAGGATGGCTCTGCTTACTGAACGTCCGAAATAAAGGTGAGTGACGGGGGTTTCCTCTTTGAAGAATGCCTCAAACTCTTCTTCATACAAGAAGAAGTACATGACGACGTTCACTCTCGGGGAGTGTTTGATCAGTGCGTCCCAGCTGCGTTTCTTAATAGAATGGAACTTGATCTGCCCCGGGTTTTCACTCACAACGTCTATCCGGAGATGTTCGAGGTTCACGTGAGTCTCGCTGGAGAGCGCAAGGAGAATTTCGTCGCTCAGAATGTAGTAATTCAGGGCCAGCTCTCGGAGGCCCTGACAGTGGTCCGCCACACAGAGGATCCCTGCGGGAAGTTGGGGGAAACCCTTATGCACAAAGAATCGCACGGATTCTAAAACAGACTTTGTAAATTTAAATTTTCTGTTATTTTACTACGCAAAGGATAAGTAATGATGTTTGAGAAAATGGTTGCTAAAATATATCATTTTCTGTGTGTAAGTTAATTTAAGTTTTCCCCAAACCCTTATACACTGCTGTGGAAGGGAGGATACAAAGGGGTGCCACTCCACCCAAAAGGCCAACTCAGCATACCAGAGACTTGGGCAACCATGTGGACTGACACACCACTCCTATCAGCCAAGACAGGGAAACAGCCTAGGTGTCCATCACAGATGGATGGGTAAAGAAACTGAGGAACAGGGTGGGTATGGGGGACTTTTGGTATAGCATTGGAAATGTAAATGAGCTAAATACCTAATAAAAATGGGAAAAAAAAGAAACTGAGGAACACACACACACACACACAAACAGTGACTTTTACTGAGTCGTAAGGGAGAATGATATTGTGACATAATCAACAAAATGAATCAACCCGGAAATCATGTTACAGGTAATCAGACAGATTCAGAAAGATACATTTCACACTTCACTTTCTAACACACTCAGAGTTTATAAACTCACAGAGAGAGAGAGAGAGAGAGAGAGAGAGAGAGAGAGAGCACATGTCCTAAAGGTGTCCCAGTTTCCTTCTAGATAACAGTCCATCTTGAGGGAAGACACAGCAGGGACCCAGAGGATGCTGTTTATCAGTTGGCTTCCCTGACTCACTCAGTCTGCTTTTCCACCCAGGGACACCCACCCTGAGGTGGTGCCACTGCAGTAGAACCACATCAATTATTAATCAAGGAATGCCCCACAGACTTGTCTTTGGGCCAATATGATGGAGGTGTTCTCTCTCTTCTCTCTCTCTCTCTCTCTGGGTGTGTGTGTCAGATTTATTTATTTTATGTATATGAATACACCATAACTATCTTCAGACACACCAGAAGAGGGCATCGGATCCCATTACAGATAGTTGTGAGCCACCATGTGGTTGCTGGGGGAATTGAAGTCAGGACCCCTAGAAGAGCAGTCAGTGCTCTTAACTGCTGAGCCATCTCTCCAGCCCACAGGTGTTTTCTCAACTGAAGTTCCCGTTTCCCAGATGACCTTAGCTTCGGATAGCTGAAGAAAAAAAAATCTATGTAGCATGAGAGAGGGCTAGGAAAAGGAAGAAAGACGTGGGGAAAACAGGAGAGAGAGGAGGGGTACCGGTGACATGAAAGCAGAGGGGTGGGAGGTGGAGGGAGGGGGCCAAGGGAGGAGGCAGGCAAACAGGCACAAAGAATAATAGCCACGTGTCTATGTGAGAAGACCCACTCCTTTGAAGTGTTAATTTAAACTTAACTAGAAAAGAAAAAAGAAACTACAGACCCACCTTCCTGATGAACACGGATGCCAAAATTCTCAACCAAATACCTGCAAACCTCAGGGGTTAATGAGTTTGCTGTGCTGCCAAGAGGACCCCAGACCGTGTGAGGTTGGATGTGGCCATGTGTCTGCCATTCTAGGACTCCTAGATGGACCGCAGAGATGAGGAATGTCCCAGAAGCCCCTGGGCCACCTGACCTGGTGTACACTGTGGCAAGCAAGATGCCCTGTCTCAAACAAGTTGGAAAGGGGTTTTGACAAAATGCCCCATTCCTCCATTGCAGTGACAAGAACCAGGCATGGGGACATGAGGGATCCCGGGGCTGCTTCAGACTGTCTGCAGCAGCTGACTGTGATTTGCCTCATGCTCTAGCAGAGGTGTGTTTTTGCCAGCTGCTGATAGTTTCTGCAACTGTATGATGTCTGGAATTCTGGGAACTTTTTCAGGGGGTGTATAAATACGAGGACCCCGAGAGGCAGGACCATTGTTGGTCTTTGGAAATGGGGGGGGAGGTTGGTTGTAGTTTGTTAATATTGTTGCTCAAATAAGAAACAAAAGAAGAAAAAAGTAGATTCAAGGATCTCTTTCTTTCTCTCTTATTTACTATTAGGAGTTAAAAAGGGGGGGGGATAAAGGGTGGGGAAAAGAGAACCCACCATGTAGCAAATAAGAGCTACACTTCATGATAAAAGTCTTGAAGAAACTGGCAACCAAAGAAATGTATCTCAACAGAATGAAGGCTGCATATGATGAACCTATAGCTGACTTTATAGGAATGGGAAAACGCCAAGTCGTTCTGACTAACACGAGGAACAGAGCAAGGCTGCTCACTTTCTCCTCTCTTGCTGTCGGAATAGAAACCGTACAACATTAGAAAGAGATGCAAATAAAGGAATATAAATGAGCATGCTAGAAGTTTCGTGGCACATTTGACTCAAACAGGAGTCATGTGGGGAGAGGTAATCTCAACTGAGAAAATACCCCCATCAGACAGACCTGTGAGTATGCCTGAGGTAAATCTTCTTAATTAGTGATTTATGTTGGAATGCCAAGCCTATTGTGGGTGGAGCCATGCTGGGTAGGTGGTCGTGGGGTGTATAAAATGTAGGCTGAGCAGGCCACAGGAAGCCAGCCATTAACCAGCATTCCTTGCTCCTCTGTGACCTCTGTATCCTTTCCTGTCTCCGGGTTCCTGCCTTGAGTTCCTGCCATGATGTCTCTGGATACGGACTCCAAGCTGGAAGATAAAGGAAACCCTTTCTTCTCCAAGTTTCTGGTCACTGCGTTTTCTCACAGCAACAGATAGATTCCCCGATCAAGACAACAGGGATGGAGGGAAAGTCCCGGCAGATGGCATGCTTCTCCACACAACTCTACCAGAAACCTCCAGAGCTGATGAACGGCGACAGAAAGTGGCAGGGTACAAAGCGAACAAACAGAAGTCAATCCCCTTTCCTACATACCAGTAACCAATGTGCAGAGGAAGAAATCACGTTCGCAACACGTTCACAATTGCCCTTGCCCCATGCACACCCTGGAATGAACCAAACCAGGGAAGCAAAAACAACATCCATGAAAACTTCAAAACATTCGAGAGAGAAAGCGAAGGAGACCCCGGAGGCTGGAGCACGTGCTCTGGCGGCAGGATGCAGACAAACCACGCTGAAACAGAGATGCAATATCCGGCAAGGTATCTTTCATAAAGCTTCCACGTGCTACAAAGGCTTGAGGTGCTGGGCGGGGTCAACAGTCTTACCCAGCTATGAATCCTGCGTGCTGCAACCTCCACTAGGCAAAAAGTGCCCGCTGATACCATAGTGGCATGACCCTTATGGAAATAACCAACCACTTTTTAATCAAATCTGCGGCCTCCTCCACAGAAAAGAACGGATGCTTGGTGCTGTAACCTGTTTAAAAGCTGATGGTTGGTAGGGATCTAGCATGGATGTGTCTACTGTCATTCTGCTGAACAGGCTTGCTATGCCCATCAAACTGACATCTAAATATTTATCCTACACTCATGGGTTAGTGCTGTGTAGCCCTGATCAGAGACACCCCATTTTGTAGTGGACAGCAGTTACTGCAGAGACTTTAGCTGGTAAAGGAATTGAGCATATAAGTGACTTTGGAGTGTTCAACCCTAAACAGAGTATCTAAAGACTAGGGAAAGACTGCAGAAGAGGCAGGTGGAAAGAATGCAAGAGCTGGGCATGGTGGCACATGCCTTTAATCCCAGCACTCGGGAGGCAGAGGCAGGCAGATTTCTGTTCAAGGCCAGCCTGGTCTACAGAGTGAGTTCCAGGATATCCAGGGCTACACAGAGAAACCCTGTCTCGGAAAACCAAAAAAAAAAAAAAAAAAAAAAAAAAAAAAAAATGGGATAGGGAAATATTCTGCGGAATGCTGTCCTCTGGACATGACTTTTTTTGCAGTCTGGAGCTCACAGCAGCTAAGGTTACCCATCAACATATCATCATGGGTCCCATCCCTTTCTGAGCATCTCTTTTTGTTGACTAGGCTGGGGGAAGGAGAATTTCTTCAGTGGTATTGCCACTGGTAAACTGCCCATCCACCAATAAATAGTCTCAACCCAGGCTCATGAAAGTAATCCCATTAAACTCAGTGGGTAAGAAAAAAATGGAGAGGAAATGAATTAGAAGGGGAGCTGGCTGGGAAGAAGAAGGGACTCAGGCAGGGGAGGACCAAAAGAAGATAATATATGATATACGTGCGTGAAAGTGTCAAATAGAGATCACTAATTTAGAAAAGATTAACACAAGGGGAAGGGAAAAACACTTTCTGAAGATGCACCTTACTTCTAATTTGAAGATTAAGATTGCTTTTGAGTAAAATAAATAAATTACATTTCAAAGGCATGTGCTTTTCAATAAGCAATCTACTACTACTATAACAAAAGCTCTCAATCAATTGATATAAAAAAATACAGCCTACCATCAGATGAAACGTGAGGACAGCTACTCATTTTGAGGAGTCGAAGGGTGTCACTGTTGTTAGCCACAAGAATCTTCAGGGAAGGGTCATCCACTGGCGTGTCCTCAATTTTAATCGATGATAACGATTTTGAGTTGACAAACACGACCGTAAGTGCCGACACAAAGTGAGACTTGTGTGGCGATAAGGGGAAAAGGTTATGAAAACATTATTTAAAATTCAGTTTCGATCCAGTGGCTTTAAAAAAACAGTTTGCTAAATGCTAAAAAACTCAGTAAAAACGATGACTTTATTAGGTTGTCATGGCATCACTAGCCAGTAGAAGACACTTCTATCACCTTTTTATATAAGATTTCAAGTTGAGCAGAGAGTGGGTTTCGTTATGGCAATTTCGTGCACATATATCTGTATACTTTGTTCTTGGTCATGCCCTTCTGTCTGCCATTCTCTACCCTCCCAACTTACCTGTCTCTGAGGCCCTGATCCCTTCAAACACCACTCCTGCTCTCTTGTCCTGTATATTCTTCCATTTGCCTCTCTCCCCCCTTCCCTCTCTTTCATGAGTCCCTTCTAGTTCCATGATCTCAAGCATACACACACAGAGAGGGGGAGGGGGAGTTGGGGAGAGGGGAGAGTCAGAGTCTTCATATGAGGTAAAACATGTCATATTTGTTTTCCTGAGTCTGGTCTGTTTTGTTAACATAACGACCTCCACTTCCATATATTTTCCTGCAAATACCATGACTTCACAAGCCTTCCAGACAAAAAAAATATTCTACCATGTATATAGTTCACGTATGCCCTTCATTCATCCGCCCATTGATGGACAACTAGCCTGGTTCTGCTTCCTAGCTACTGGGAACAGTAGACATGGCTACGCATGCATGTTGTGTAGGTGCCTTAGACTATACCCGAGGTACTTTCCCGCCGAGCATAACTGGATGCTATGGTGCCTCTTTGATGTATGTTCTCGCCTTCTGTAGGGGATGACGTGGATGTAGATATTTGAGCTCGGTTCTAAGTCTTACAGTCTATCCTAATGATTTCTGTACAGGTAAGAGACAGGAATCTCGTTCCATTCTTCTACCTGTGGAGGTCCAGTTTTCCGACCAACATTTGCTGACGAGGCTCTGCTATATTTTCCCAGTGTGTGTATTTGACATTCATAGAAAACCAGCTGGCTGTAGCCATCTGAGCTCCAGTTTCAGGTCTTATGTTCAGTAACACTGACTTATCTGTCTGCATTATGATAGCTCCAAGTAATTTCTGCAATTTCATTGCTCTTTCTGACTATAACTGTTTGGACAATGAGGGTTTCTTTGAGCTTCCATATGAATCACAGAATTGTTTATTTCTATTTCTGTGAATGTCGATCCAATTTTGATGGAGACCCTGTTGAATCTGTAAATCACTCTGGCTACCGTAGCTACTTCTTACACTATTAATTCTGTCATGAGGTTTCCCATCTTCTGGTATCTTCTTAAATTGCTTTTTTCACTGTCTTAAGGTTTTCATTGAAGAGACCTTTCACTGCCTTGCTCCCTGGTTAAGTTTAACTCTGAGATTTCAGGGCCTTTTGGGGGGGGGTATTATATATGGTATTATTTTTTTCTTGAATTATTCTTTCTTGACAGTTTCATTACTAATAAACAGAAAGGCTGCAGCTTTTATGTGGTGATTTTATATCTTGTTTCTTTGCTGAAGTTTGAGAGTTCTCTGAACTCTCTGGGATCTTTGAAGGATAGAAGATCCTTCTGTCCGCAAGTAGGAATAATTTGTATTCTTCCTATCCTACCTTTCTTTTACTTATTCCTCTTGTTCTTTCTTTCCTCTCTGCCTCCCTTTTATTCATTTCTCTTATTTTAGTGCTCTAGCCAAGGCTTCATACTTAATGTTGAGTGAGAGTGGTTCAAGTGAACATACTTATCGAATGTCAGAGGAATGCTAGTGGTGTTGAACTCTGACAAAGGCCTCTCATATGTGATTTCCATTTTTAAACCTATTTGTCTATTACATATGCAAAATTAATACTTGACTCCTGGTGAGAGGGAACTAATTTGTTTGTGGTGTGGATATCTTAATGTGCATATCATATTCCTATATCAAAAAGTTCCAGAGCACAACAGGAAATGGGATGCTAAGGAAGGAAGAGTCCCCAGTATCCTGTAAAGGATGCCGCAGCTATGTCAACTGAGTGACTGTGATGTCCAGTGTTGAGAGTCTTTACTTATTTTCTAGCATGGGAATTAGCTAATTATGGACCACCAGACAAGCCCAATGAAGAGTCTGCTTCTCTGTTTCATGAGTGAAGGATAAGGTTGGTTTTTTTGGTTGGGTTGGTTGTTTGTTTTTTCTTTTCTTTTCTTTTTTTTTTTTTTACATTTTGAAAGGGTTGTAAATAATCTGAAGCATTATACTGCATGCCCTAAGAACTGCATGGCACAGACTTTAATGCTCACAGAGCAAGTCTGCACGGCACGCAGCCATGTGCTTCCCTTTCTGCATTGTCAGTGCTGGCCTTCCCACGGCAGCTGAGGAGCTGAGGAGCTGAGGAGCTGAGGAGCTGAGGCAGAGCTGCTGAGGTCTCAAAACCCAGACGACGTCTTCTCTGGGCTTTTCTGACCCCTTGCCAGGAGAAATACATTTCCCCTCTCTCACTCACTTCCGTATCTTCAGACCTACGACAGTGTCTGGCACATAGTAGTCAATAAATATTTGTCCAAAGAATGAATGAAGAGCTATAGTCTTACGTTTCTTTTCTAGCAGATTTAAACAATGTAAATGGAACTAGTTACATGTTTTTGAAGTTATCGAAAAATAAAGCTTATTAATGATTTGCCCTCAAGATTGGCAGAATCCCATTTTCAGATTTGCTATTTCTGACAAAATCAGAAAGTGTGGAAACAAAATCCAAGGAAAGGTCCTTTTTCCTTCCACAAAATCAATTTTGGCTGTATTAGAGGTTCTACCAGCCCTGTTAGGATGAACACGCTGGTTTATAAACGTGTAAATATGTTGACTCACACTAATTAAAAACGGTTTTCCACATAGTAGAGGACTAAAGACCTCCTAAATTATTATAGAACTGTAACGCCTTTTCAAGAACTATAAAGTTGATCTTTTTCCCCTCTTTAATCAGCTCTGAATTAGCTGTTTTATTTTGAGGAACACTGACATCAGGCCAACCTGACGCTGTGGTTTATAAATAAGGAAGTACCTAGTTAGCACGGGTAACTTGTTATCTGATTACTTATAGAATTCTAAATCCCCAAATGACCCAGTTTTTTTTTTCCAGCATATCTCTTAAAAAGATAACAGGCTGGCAGAAAGCCTGGCCATAAAAGCCATGACCCAGTTTATAGGAGAGAAGATGTAGTTATCCCTGTCTACTGTGGGAGGTTCCCATGGGTTGGTTTTTATCAACTTCATTACCTCCATAATGAAATGCTTTTATAAAAACAAATACTATTTTAACCTGGGTTTATGGTGATTTAAAAAAAAAAAAAGGAGAGACTCTCATCCTTCAAAGTTGGAGTGTGAGAAGAAGACAATAAATGGGCTAAATTCATCATTTAAGATGGCACTGAGTACTAATGAATGATGGAAAGACAACAAAATGTCCTGCATGTGATGGTTAGCATGTGTTATCAACCTGACAGGACCTTGAATTGCCTTGGAGCCTTTGGGGATCATTGTATGTATGTATGTATGTATGTATGTATGTATGCATGTATTATGTATTATACACATGCATTATGTATGTATTTACTTATTCATTTATTTGTGTATGTTTACACATGTTCACATGCTTTTGCCCACACGTGGAGGTCAAAGGTCACCATTGCAGAAGCTGGTTCTCTGTCTGGTCTTGCCATCAGATGGGTTCTGGGAATCAAACTCAGGTTCTTCGGCTTGGCGGGAAGCGTCCTTACCCACTGAGCCATCTCGCTGCCCCGGGGATTGCCTGACCGTGTTAACTGAGGTGAGAACACTCACTGACCATGGGTAACACAGTTCCCTGGCTGGACTCCTGGACTGTGAAGGGGGATGGGAACTGAACAGCAGCATGGAGCATCCTCTGCTGCCTGAAAATGGACGCCTTGCGAGCAGATGCTTCGAGCTCCTGCTGCCCTGACTTCCTGACCGTGATGAACTATACTTCTGGACCCCCAGGGTAGGCCCTTTCTCCCTTACATTGCTTTTGACAGGTTATTTTCTCACAGCCACAGGACAAGCAACTAAGACAGGAGGAGGAGAGAGTGTGAGCTGTCGGAGAAGAACTGGTGACACACAGGTGAGGCCTAAGTGAGACAGCGGTCTCTGCATCAGACAATGCTGGTCATTTTTCAGCAACTCCGTCTTTCCTCATTGCTCATCCAGTATCACATGTTAACTGAGAGGCAGACCCTGGGGCTAGCTGGCCAGCCGCTGTAGCCTAATCAGTTAACTCCAAGCCAATGAGAAAGTCAAGTCTTAGAGGAGGGTGACAGGGTTTCTGGGTGTGACACATAGGGCTGTCGGACAGTCACATACATGTACACATACGTTCACTTACACATGCGTGGACACAAACATCATTTAGAAAGAAGTTTAGCATATCTCTCAAGGACAACAGCACTCTTACCTTGGGCACATTCATGAAACTTGGTTTGGCTGTTGAAATCAATCCCAAGGTCTGGATAGAACAATTTACCAGCTGAGAAAGGATATCACAGGCGGCTTCTGCCGACTCAGTACTGCTATCAACCTACAAGGACAATTTTAAATCTAAATATCCTGAAGGCATTTTATCAGAACTACTGGAAATGCAATTACTTCATGGAATCCAGCAACCGAGTTCTGTTCATCCCTTTCATCAGTATGAACGATTATTCTGATATAAAATGTCTGAGCTCACAAAAGGAAAAACAGAGCTGACAACACAACTCGGTAGTTCTTCATACCTTCAGCCCTTTATAATTTTCTGGGAATTAATAACAGCCCAGTGAGAAACTGAATTTTATGTCATTCAATTACAGCTTTTTTATTTCAGTCTGTGCAATAACTAGAGAAAAAAAGAGAGAGAGAGAGAGAGAGACAAGGTGGGATACAAATCCTGGAGATTTACCAAGTGCTTGAAAGCCAGGATCCAAACACAGAAAACTCGGCAACGTAAACACATGTCAACGGAAGCTGCTCTGTACCTTAAAGCTGACATACTGAAGATGTGCAGCGTGCTTTTTGATGATCTGTTGAATGAGGTCGGGATGAGTGGACTTGAAATAAGAAGTTGCTGATTGGTTCAGCTCAAACTCAAACTTCCTCCAAAGATCAGGGATGTGGAATACTTCATTCCATCTCCTGCACACGGACGAAGCCCGGGCTCGATCTATTAAAGGAAGGTACTGAAAGATCTGTAATATGACATGGTGAGGTAAAGTCCCCCAGTCCAGAAGGACAGAGAGCGCATGGGTCTGGCGGAGGGAAGAGCAGAGCCCACGTTTGGGCTGTTTCACTACTGGTGACGACTGGACAACCTTATTCACGGCAGAGAAATTATTCCTCTTCATTCTGTAAGTACCAGAAAAATGTCTGTTTGTTTCCTTTTTCGCTTTCCCACAAAGCATTTGTACTCTAATTGTATAAAATAAAATCGGAAAGGAAAGTAACCCAATAGACACAATTCTAGCAGTCATCTTACATTCCACGCATTGATTGGTGCTACTCTGTGCTACTACGAAGGACAGAGGTAAGCGCAAGCCTGCCCTCAAAACGGGGATCAGTGGCTGAACGAATGGTAATGATCCCACTGAAGTTGAGCAAGCTTCATGAGAGAACAAAGGAGAACTGCACATGGCTGTGTTTGTGAGGGGGAGATGTGGCTGGGGCGACCTCTAAGAGAAAGCATCCAAAGTAGCAAATTCCCTGTGTTGTGTTTTCCCCATGGTCAGATGCTGATCCTTACTGCATCCTCCAAAGGAAACACCACCCTGAAACTCTGTTAACCCCTCGGGAAATCTGGGAGACAGTACAACTCAAGTATAAGCACTGAAAGTCGGGAAACGTCTCAGCCGCGCCACGGACTAACCCTAAGCGACTCTAACCCTGGCTCCTCATCTGTGAAGCAGGGATCAGAGCACACATAAAGCTGCCATGAGGATTAGACCACTTGGTGTGTACAGCGCATATGCAAGAAATGCTGCAGAGTTAATAAGCCAAGCCTCAACTCTAACAGAAAACCACATGACTGGTGATGAATTTCAGGTGACAGCTTGGGCGTAAGAATTCTGGGAAGTGTGGACATAGCCAGGACAGAGTGGTTGTATTTTCATATCTGAGCCTCTGTGGTCACTAATAAAGAATGTAAGAATGGTCATTATTCTCCCCCAGAAAGCCTCTCCAGGTGTTAACTACTGGGCATACTACAAAGTATCTAACACTCTGAAGACCACACATGCCAATATATATATATTGTATATGTATATATTATATATGTATATATATATATATATATAAATTTGTCTTTGATCTTCTCATTGATTTGTGGAAGAATACAAATATTAAATACACAAAAATATTACATATACAATTATCTGAGATGCTTCATAAAGGTGAAAATAGTTCAGAACTTAACCCTGATTCACAACTTAACCCTCCCTTTGCCCATCAATCAAGGAACATAAATACAAATGCAGTGTCAGAACTGAACATACCTTCAAAGCTACTGAAATATTTATCTACAACATAAGTACATCTGTCTTGTGGTTCAGTCTGAGTGACGTGAAACATTTCTTAACCACAACATAAAGTTGGGTCCCAGAAGCAGGACTGACCTATAAAATCACTGAAAAAATATCAAAAGTCACTTTGAGTGCTTGGAAAGTTCAGTGGAAAACACAACCCTTGCCAACCAGCATCTCAAGCATCAAAGGAAGAGTCACTGCGAGCATCCCTGTGTCACTGAACAGTAACGGGTAACTTAGAGCCTGTCATGCAATGCAAGGCAACAATTCAGAGCACAGCCTACAGATGTACTCTTTACTGCTATGCACATGTGTATGTGTGTGTACATCTGTGTGTTTGTGTGTGTGTGTTCTATGTGTGTATATGTGTGCATATGTATGACTGTGTATATCTATGTGTATGTGTTCATATATGTATATGTGTATATATGTATGTGTGTATATATGTGTGTGTATATGTGTGCATGTATATGTGTGTATGTGTGTATATGTATCTGTGTATATATGTATGCATGTGAGTATATGTAGTGTATACATATGTATATGTATGTATTGTATGTGTGTACATGTGTGCATATGTATGACTGTGTATATCTATGTGTATATGTATCTGTATACATGTGTGTATATGTATCTGTGTATATATGTGTATGTATGTGCATATGTGTGTATATGTATGTGTGTTTATGTATCTGTGTATATATGTGTATATGTGAGTATATGTATGTGTGTACATATGTGTATGTATGTATGTGTTGTATGTGTGTACATGTGTGCATATGTATGACTGTGTATATCTATGTGTATATGTATCTGTGTGTATGTGTGTATATGTATCTGTGTATATATGTGTATGTATGTGCATATGTGTGTATATGTATGTGTATGTATATGTATATGTATGTATGTGTGTTTATGTATCTGTGTATATGTGTACATATGTGTATGTATGCATGTGTTGTATGTGTGTACATGTGTGCATATGTATGACTGTGTATGTCTATGTGTATATGTATCTGTGTATATGTTCATATATGTATATGTGTGTATGTGTGCATATGTATCTGTGTATATATGTGTACGTATGTGCATGTGTGTGTATATATGTATGTGTATGTATATGTATAGTAAAGGAGCAGAGGCTGGATTCTAAACTCAGAGACAGAAGACATCCATACAGTATGTTTATAACTGTTTCACTTAGTAGACTACAAATAGTTTAAATTTTACTAAATCTAGAGAAGCTATCCCTGGTATAAAAGCTTGCTAGAAAAGCAGTAAAGACAACTAAAGACTTTGTCCAAATGCCAGGTTTTGTGTAACTATCTTATAGGTCTCTACACAGGGACTGTGTTATGTATTAAATTGGTTGTCTATAACAAGAATTGCTCAATGTACTCAACTCATTACATTGCCAGTTTAGCTAACCATCCGTGTTATTAGGAGCTGAAAGATGGTTCAGTGGTTAGGAGCACTTGCTGCTCTTACAGAGGACCCAGGTTTCATTCCCAGCACCCACACATGCACCAGGCACACACGTTGTACACAGACAAAGATGCAGGCAAAGTACCAATACAAGCACGTAAATCTCTTAAAGATGTTATATTGATACCAATAATTTAGTCCAAATGCATGTTAATTTTCTCCTTACATAAATTATTAAAGCATTAACTACCCTCTCAATTACAAACTTCATATAGCACACTGAAGTAGTAGTTTTAGAATGTAAGATAAATTGATTTTATTCTTTAGAAGTACTTTTTGACCATGTGTTCATTATTTACATAATATGAATCACATTAAATTATTTATGAATATGGACCACCACTTGGTCATATTGCATTCCCATTTAATTTTTTTTAGATCTGTTTATATAAAAATTCTATCTTAAATATATGGGGGCATTTATTTAAAAAGCCTGATTTCTTTTCATGTTAAGGAAATGGATCGCTTCTTGTTTGTTTGTTTTTGGTTCTTTGAGACAGGGTTTCTCTGTGTAGCCCTGGCTGGCCTGGAACTCACTCTGTAGACCAGGTTGGCCTCTAACTCAGAAATCTGCCTGCCTCTGCCTCCCGAGTGCTGGGATTAAAGGCATGCACCACCACTGCCCTGCAATGGACCACTTCAAGGCTTTCTTACCTGAAGGTGGCTTCCAAGTTACAGTTACTGCTGAGCCAATGAAATGACACTGCCATGGGGTAATCACCGACACCCATCTGACTTCACTTCCAGTCTTGGAAAAAACCCACAAAACCATCATTTGGGCATATAATCATTTTATGCTTAGGTTATCTGTAAGTCGTTATATACATTAAGTGATTTTATTAGTAGGTTATTAATAATAGAACAGTTTTTTTGCCCATATGAAAACTAGTTTGTAGAAATATCACAACACTCTCTAGAAGTTACACTGGAAGCTATACTAAGGCTACATATCAGGCAGAAAAGCACTCTAAAAATTCACATTTTACTTAATATCTATGAAGAGATATCATGAAATTTGAAGTAGTTCATAATTACGTGTACTGGTTTATTAGCTGTATAAGTTGGCATAGCTCAAGCTTCTCTGTGGTATTAAGATATATTTACTTACAAAGTAAACTTCAATTTTTTGAATAGATAGATCTCATTTTTAAGTGCATCATCTGAAGACTCGTTTGTAAAATGCACTTGGATTGAAAACACCATTTGAGAGGCGAGGATGGCAGAGAGGCGAACAGAACTCAACCTAGACCATCCCTAGATGAGCACCGAGCAGCCTGCCCCATATCCAGGCAACCAGACTGGACCAGAAAGAGGACGCCAACCCGGGGCAGAGTTTAAAGTGTAAAAATGAATACAGATGGCATTGAAAATGTACCGCCCTAAAACTGCTCGGTGCAATTTATCTTACATCCTAACTGTCCTGAGAAACAGGGCTTGGGGTCGACCGGACCCTAGCTGAAAGCGGTGAGAGAGCTGAAAAGCCCCCGGGGACTGGGGGGATGGCTGGGCTCCGCACGCTCGGTTCCGAGCAGACTAGGTCTCGCTCCTGCCTCCACGGCCAGGCAGCTCTGGGGGTTCCTGCGGTTCGGCTCGCCCCGCCCCGCCAGCTCCCTAGTGCTGCGCCACAAATGTTACCTCCGAACGCGCTCCTGAGGGCAGCCAGCCCCAGGCAGGCCCGCCGGTCAAGCGCAGAACTCTGCGTGACGAACGCCAGCAGCTACCTTCTCAGGTGGGCGGGCTCCAGCGCCGCATAAAGCCGCGGACAGTGAGAGACTAAATGGGCATCACAGGCCAGGCCCCGCCTGCGCCACGCCCGCGCCACACCCCTCCAGGAAGCCTTGCCCCAGTGTGCTAGTGTTCAGCCTCTCGAATCCCCGCCCCCGGGAGTCTCGCTCCGCCCCCAGCCTCGCCCCCGGAAGTGGCTGCCTCTTAAAGATGCCCCGCCCCCGTCAATTCTGCCCCGCCCCCAAACGCTAAGTTTAAGTTCGGGGTTCACCGAGAGGTAGACCCTGACGCACGCCCGCGCCCCGCCCACTGATAAAAGCTCCACCTCTAGAGCCTCTGACTCTAGGTAGCCTCGCCCCGCCCCCAGCCGCTCTGTTGGAGCTGGAGGTCTCACCTAGCACATGCAGGTTCCTAGGCCTCTAGAAGTCCTTTGGTGGTCCCAGGGCCAGTGTGTGAGTGCTCCTCAAGGGATAAGCAGTATGCTTAGTGAATATTCAGTTAAATAACTGACCACTTGACCCAAACTAACAGTTCGAGTTTCCAGGTTTTAACTTGAGAAGGACACCCCACTACCATCATGCAGATGCTTGAGGGACCGTGATTGGAAGCTGCAATGATCGCCTCTCAGGTCCTGAGCTGCAGGCCAGGACTGCAGAAGGTCACCTGTGAGCTGCCAGCCTGCCAGCTCAAAAAGAATGCACAATGAGCTATGGATTTTTTTTTTTTTAAGTTTCAAAATATCAAGCCACACACAGCATTCTACGTTAACATCTAGCGTCACTCATACTCTATTTGTAATGACCAGCTTTATCACGGTACAACTGACAAATACTGGACACACCCTAGGTTTTGTTGCCTTTGAAACCATCATAGAGACAGGATAATGAACATACCATAGATGTATGTCTCCCCCAGATTCCTCTTGGTTCCTCTAATTCCCCCATCATGGTCCTCCCTCACCTGACATTTTAGATTAATTTGAAGTTCTTATTACAAATTGATTTCTGTGGTGTCTTGCTGTCAGCTCTTTTCCCTCAAGAGTTCAATTGACACAGATCTTGCCACATTTGCCTTCAAGTGATGTGGACAGACTTTTATCCCCCCCCCCGTTTTGTCCTAATTTGATCTCTTGTAGATTGTTTATGAATTCAGATGCATATGCCAGTCTAGACCTTTGGGTTTGCCAAAGCCTCTACTTTGTGAAATTCCTTTTGATCCATAGACTCAATGAGCCCCCTCTGCACTCTTGTTCCTCAGGGAAGGCTTTTCAGCTTAGATCCACCTTGAACCAGCATAGACTTGGGACTTCCACTCTGACCCACTATCGCTGAGTCCTAGTTACACATCTCACTACCCAAAGCAAGAAACTTGCAACTCCTGCCCCACCCCACCCCCCAGAAAGCAGCTGTATCACTGAAAAACCCACCCCAACTTGGGTTGACAACTCACTGGAAAGTTGCAAGCCTAGAGTCCTCTGCTCAGCTCCTAGGTAGTTCAACAATCAGAGAGACTTGTCTGCAGCTCAGAAGGTCTGAGTCTGGTTCATGACAGCTGTGAACTGCTTCTCTACAGTGGGGAGGAGCCTCTTGAGTGCTCAGATTCCATTTCCCAGGTATGCCATCATCTCTTTCCCTCCTAAGTCCTTCCTGGAGGAGCTGTTTCCGTTTCAAGGAAATATCCCTTATTCTGTGCCCATGGTTTTAGATCTCCTCTTTTCATGATGTCCCAAAGATCATGCGTCTTACACTTACAGTTTAGAAAAAATGTTAATTGTTGTCCTTGAATGAATATACCAATCCCACGGTCACTGTCCTTGCCCTGATCCTTTGTCCTCCTTGTGGTGGTCCTCTGGGGGCTCTCCACGGGGCTTTGCTTCACTTACTGGGGTTTTCGTCCCCAGCATCTTTTCAGGTTGTTCCCCAGGCATTTCTGTCTTCACTGAATTCTATTCGCATACTACATTTCCGTATTTCATTCAGACATTTGTGTTCTCTGGGACTTCATTCAGCTTTGTTTGTTTATGCCTTCTTTCATCTCTGTGAATGGAGTTATCGTCACACTGTCTGGATTCTTTGTCTGGAATTTCATCTAGGTCACTCTTGTTGAGGAACATTACCCTGGATGGGTAGAATTTGGAGGAGTCATATCTTGGTTTGTTGTTGTTGTTATTATTTGTGTTTTTACATTGGAACTTGCATATCAGGAGCTAGGTAGTTGACTTAATTTTGTGGTTATTTAAATTAAGTTTGTTATTTCAGTTGGAAGCTGTGATCATTTGTATATGCTAGGCCCAGGGAGTGGCACATTAGAAGGTGTGGCCCTGTTAGAGTAGGTGTGTCACTGTGGGTGTGGGACCCTCATCCTAGTTTCCTGGAAGCCAGTATTCTACTAGCAGCCTTCAGATGAAGATATAGAACTCTGAGCTCCTGTATCATGCCTGCCTGGAAGCTGCCATGTTCTTGCCTTGATAGTGGGCTGAACCTCTGAACCTGTATGCCAGCCCCAGTTAAATGTTATCTTATAAGAGTTGCCTTGGTTATGGTGTCTGTTCACAGCAGTAAAAGCCTAGGACAGAAGCATTTGCAAGAGGAACTAGGTTGTAGCAGGGTCGAGTTGCTGCTTTTCTCTGTTAGAATGGTGTTTAGGGAGCCGAGCTCTATTCCTAGCCCTCTCTGATGGCTGAAACATAAATTCCCATTGTTTAATGCAGTGCTGGCTAGTCTTGGGTCACTTGACACACAAACTGGAATTATTTGAGAGGAGGGGGAACCAAAGTTAAGAAAAGCTCCAGCTGTAAGGCATTTTCTTAATTAGTGATTGATGGAGTAGAGCCCAACCCAGTGTGGGTGGGATTACCCCGGGATGGTGGTCCTGGGTTCTATAAGAAAGCAGACTGAACCAGCCATGAAGAGCAAGCCAGTAAGCAGCACTCTTCCACAGACTCTGCATTAGCTTCGGCCTCCAAATTCCAGCCCTGTTTGAATCCCAGTACTGACTTCTTTGATGATGAACAGCAACATGGAAGTATAAGCCAAAATAAACTTTTTCCTCCCAACGTGCTTTTTGGTCATGGTGTTTCATTGCAGCAACAGAAACCCAGACTAAGACGATAGCCTACCAGCAATAAAAACCCTAATGGAGACAATAGCCTACCCGATTTAAGGTCCTTTGTTGTGGCATAGCAAAGAGGCTAAGATGGCAAGTCACTATCCAGGATTAGACTCAATATGAAGAAAACAGAGTCATAGTCAGCCATACAACTCACCCCATGCATAGCTGAAGAAGCCCTGAGTGAACTCAAAGATGAACGAGCCCAGAGTGAAAGTGTGTTGATGTGAGCACAGCCAAGTCATGGACCCAGTGCAGCATGGGAAGTGACAAAGTCTTTCCCCTAGAGTGAGGTTCAGAGGAGTGGCAACATCTTTTGGTTCTAGCGCAAACCTTGCAGAGTATGTGCACTGGTGAATTTGCAAAACTAGCACCTGCAGCTTCCTGGCCCAGAGTTTCAGCCTAAGACTGTTTGCTCTCAGGGGCCTCCCCCCTCACCCCCACCCCCACCCCCTCCTCCACCCACCCGCCTCCCCGTGCTGTGGTTCCAGGCTACTGTTGCCTCTTGGTGCGACTCCATCAGAGTGCCTGTGGCCCACCTGACCCCAGCTTTTCTGCACAGGTGTCTGTTCTTCCTTCATTCCCTCATTGTCCCAGTCAGGACCCCGCACAGCCTTAAGCTGTAATCGTTTTAAGAAGTTAAGAGACATCATTGATAATACTATGAGTACTTGTATGTTAGCTATTGTTGGTGATGCAAAGGCCAGATCAGGCCAGATTAAGAGCACATAGATGCAGGTTTGACATTGCTCCCAGGGGGCATTCAACAGGGCCAGTGAAGTCAGGCAGGTACCTGGGATAAGGTGGGGAGGTTTTATAGACCTGAGGAGAGGGGGTGATAATGTTTCCCCCAGGAGCTGGGACTGTGCCCAAGTGTGGTCTAAATCTAAGCCCCTGGGTGGACACTGGGATGGGCAAGCCATGTCAGAATGTCGGGTTGCCTCTGCTGCCAGAAACGAGGAACTGGGCTTTTGGCGCCATTCCTTTGTTCAGAATTTTCTCAGTGCGGGTGGGGTTAGGGGAAGGAGGGCAGATGGGGTTTCCTGCTTGTGCAGGGGCAAGCCCCAGTCAAATAGTCAGTATAAAGAGGGAGAGGGAGAGGGAGAGGGAGAGGGAGAGGGAGAGGGAGAGGGAGAGGGAGAGGGAGAGGGAGAGGATGGAGGAGGGAGAGGGAGAGGATGGAGGAGGGAGAGGGGAAAACACACAGTAAGATTAGTGGTTAGTGGATGATAGAGAACAAACAGATACTCATGGGGTGGGCTGCAAGGGCAAACAAAAAACAAAACAACAATAACAACAACAAAAAAACCCAACTATGTTAGGGAGATGAGGAAAGATTTAGACTGCGGAGCGGTAAAGATGCAGATAACATGGAACACCCTCATCTTTAGGCATCTGAGGCACAGGGACCCTGAAAACCAGGCCACTTAAGGTTTTCCATCGAGAAAAAAAAAGAGAGAGAGAGAGAGAAAGGGGCGGGAACCACATGACTGTAGGCAAGAACAAAGCAGGGCCAACCTAGCCTTGGAAGCCTGAACCTGTCTTTTAATGTATTAACTGGTAAAAAGGACTTTTCTGCGATGATAAATCTACCTTTAAGAATAGATGCAGAGCCGGGCGTGGTGGCGCACGTCTTTAATCCCAGCACTCCGGAGGCAGAGGCAGAGGCAGGTGGATTTCTGAGTTCGAGGCCAGCCTGGTCTACAAAGTGAGTTCCAGGACAGCCAGGACTATACAGAGAAACCCTGTCTCAAAAAACCAAAACCAAAACAAACCAAAACAAAGAGGGCATGGCAGGAGCAAAAGATGAACATGATCAGAATACATTGTGTGAAGTTCTCAAAGAGTTAATTATTAAGGAGGTTCCCCAAGACAAGGTTCCCAATGGGCAAACACAAAGTACAATGATACATACAACACTGTCAATAATTAAGAACATTGTTTTGTATGCTAAACATTTAATATAAATTTTACCTTTGTTATTATTCCACTTGACCCTTTATTTAAATTAATTATTCTTTGAATATCTATTTGTCATTAAATGATTTTTTTCACCTAAAAGGATGTCTACTCTATTTTCTAAATAAATTTCCACAGTAGTAGATTACAACATAGATATTTTCTAAGTAGTTTTCTCCATGTTAAAAAAAACATACAACTATTACTTCATAACCCCTTAGAATTATTGATTGATTTTTCCCTGAGGGAAATCAGTAAAGGGAACATCTAATTTTTACTCAAAAATTAAGGCTAGTCGTTTAAAGATCATGTTTCTAACAATCTCTCTCTAAATGCAGAACTCGCAGCACTTGACTATTCTCCTAGCTCGAAGCCCCCATGAATGGGGAATTAGGAAGGAAGCCTTTCTAAATGGGTCAAGCTTAGTCACCACTGACAACAAGGACTCAAAGCCCCGGCTCTGCTTTGGAGAGTGAATAAAGCCAGGGCATTACACGGAAGGAGCTCACGATGTCATTAACACCTGCTTCTGGCACACGGTAGCCTTGCCTTACTCTGCTTTGTGAGTCTGAACCAAGTATTTTTAAAAACAAGGAAGAGAGATGCCTTTTAACCTGCTGCCTGGCAGGTATCTAGTTTCTAGTCAAGCTCGGCCCAGCAGTCTTTACAATACAATGTAGCACTGGGACTTGATTTCTGTCTTTGTAGATCATGTGGTTTGAAAGGCTCTGGGCTCTGTAAATACAGTCCACTTAAAAAAGAAACAAATGGTTCTATTGCTCTGTTTAACTTAAAAAAAAAAAAAACTGCCACAGGAATACTTTGTTAGTCTAGAGATAATTTTCCGGAGTACTTCCTTTGTGAAAGACAAACCCCTGCTTCATTAACCTGGAACCATTGAGAGAAAGGGGGGCATTCACTCCAAAGCTCCTAATAAAAGGAAGCTAGGTAATAGATGACGCTTTCTAGTTGCCTTGGTGACAGACATTTCCAAGAGTCATCATTAGCAAGAGTGACATTTTCTCAGATTTTTTTTTCGTGAGTCAACATGGAGATACTTTCTTACACACTCTTTCAAGGCTCCAAGTGTTCATGTCTTTTTAATAGCAAGGTCTCCCATGTTAATTCTCGATCTGTGAGTAGGCTTATCTTAACATTGCCTAACAAATGCATCAACACATATCAGCTTGTTGGATTTACCAGCTGTGGTAAGAAAATGCTTCAAAGTGTTATAGAAACAGGCTCAGCACTCTGAGACTGGGGAGACGGCTCGGCAGCCGGGAGCACTGGCTGCTCTGGAACGGGAGCACTGGCTGCTCTGGAATGGTATTCCCTTCCCAGTATCCACATGGCGGCCCACAACCTTCTGTAACTCCAGCTCTAGATGATAAGTCTCTTCCTTCAGGCCTCCAGCAGCATTGCATAGACCTGGTGCATAGGCATACATGAGAGCAAAATGCTTCTACACAAACATACATACATACATACATACATACATAAGTAAAATAGAAATAATTGAAATTTGAGTCAGTTTTAATTCAGTAGAAGGAATAGGATTCTTACACTGGGTTCACAAAATGGAATAAATTTCAGACAAAATAAAGAAATATATTGTGATGTTTAACAGCTAAAAGCCCTGTCTGGGAGGTATGCAACAGTGATGGTCTCAACTGTTGGAATCATTGCAGATCCCTCATACAGTCCGCCAAGTCTCCCAGATAGTACTACGAATGAATTAACACATTTAATTAATTAAATTGAATTGAATCTTAAAATATTTTTGGATTTTTATTATATTTTTATATGTACAAGTATTTAGCCTGCATGTCAGGCTGTGCACCACCTGCATACTTGGTGCTTTCAAAGGCCAGAGAAGGCTTCAGGTGCCCTGAATCTGGAGTTACGGGTGGTTTTGTGCTATCATGTGGGTGCTGGGAACTGAATCCGGGTCCTCTGCAAGAGCAGCTGGTGCTCTGACCTGCTGAGCCGTCTCCACAGCTGCTAGAAATAGTATTTAAAACAACCACATAATAGCTTATCAGCAAAAAGTAAAAATGAAAAATAATAAAAATAGGACCACTGTGATAACCAAATCACTAAGATGACATTGGGCAAAAGGAGACACAGGTGTCAAAAGATTTGCCAATCAAGGACAAAGCACTCAACAGTGAGCCGCATGCATCCCGCACACTACAGCTGGATGCTGGCCTGCCAACAGTGATGGTCTCTATTGTTTGAATCATGGCTGCTTCCCCATACCGTTGACCAAGGCTCCCAGTTAGCATCTAACTTCCACAGATCCTTATATGGAGCGCCTGTGTGGAAAGAATAACACCTGCTATCAGTGATACTTTTAGCCTGAACCCTACAGAACAAGGAGAGGTACTTAGGTACTGACAAAATCTGTACAAAATTTTCTTCTTCTGTTCTTTTTTTCCAAATAACTTTTATTAATTCTTTGGGAACTTCATACAGTGTACTTGATCTTATTTGTTTGTTTGTTTGTTTGTTTTTCGAGACAGGATTTCTCTGTGTAGCCCTGGCTGTTCTGGAACTCACTCTGTAGACCAGGCTGGCCTCTAACTCAGAAATCTGCCTGCCTCTGCCTCCCAAGTGCTGGGATTAAAGGCATGTGCCACCACTGCCCAGCCTAACTTGATCATATTTAACCCTTACCACAATTGTGGATCTACCCCTACTTCCCTCCCCACCTAACTCACTCTCTCTCTCTCTCTCTCTCTCTCTCTCTCTCTCCACCCTCCCCCCATTAAATGCACCAGTTTGTGTTGGCCAATTACTTTCAGGTTTGGGGACTGCCCTGGAATGTGGTCAGTATACCAGAGGGAGATCAGATCGGCAAGGACAAGTGACTCTCTTTCCCCAACAGCTATTAAATGTCAATAGTTCTTCAGCAAAGGGTGGGGCTTGGTGTCCGCCCTCTCCTCCATTTAAGTGAAACTACTTGCTGGACTGCATGCACATCTGGCTTGTGGGGTGCTGTGACTCTGAGACCAGCTCAGGAAAAGTCCGATCCTTTGGCATGGCAGAAAGCCTGGTGCCTAGAGAAGAGGTTTTCTCCCTGAAGCAGAGAACTGGAACACGTTTTCCCCCACAAGGGTCTCACTCCTCATAAATGCAGTTTGACTTGAATTGTAGCTAATGGGTGCAAATACTGTCCTTGAATCCTGGCCGAGCCTTTTCACCTTTTTATTTAACATAGGAGGGCTTGCTCCTCAAAGATTTCATCATTTATTTCTCTCTAAAAACATCTAGCACACATTCTTGCCTTTAGGGGACTTTTCAAACTTTTTAAAGGAATTTTTATAACACTATCTGTTCATTTAGCAATGAATTGTGTTTCAAACTTTTTAAAGGAATTTTTATAACACTATCTGTTCATTTAGCAATGAATTGTGTTTCAGGAAAAACGAATTGCTATTCCGTCATATCCTGAAGTATACTGTCAATCTTAGGAGGGTGTTTCAGAAGAGAACCCAGCCAAGACTCTGATTTTCCTGTCAGATTTCTTTGAGGCAGAACTTTTAAGTTGGCAGACACACATGGGCACATGTGAGCACAGAGTATGCTTCTTGTAACAAGTAGTGACTATGGTGGGTAAATACTTCACTGACCCCTAGACACAATGCTGCCCTTGCATTTCTTTGAATGGCACAGCTAGAAACTTAATTGCTTATCCAGCTGTCATAATGTGTATCCTTGAGTGACTGGGTGGAATTTCCTGTAGATGTCCATTGGTTCTCATTTGTGATGTCATTTAACTACAATGTTTCTGTGTTTAATTTTTGTCTGGATAACTTTTCTAATGGTAAAAATGAGACATCAAGAACATCAACTGCTCTTCCAGGGGTCCTGAATTGAATCCCCAGTAACCACATGGTGGCTCACAACTATCTGTAATGGGATCTGATGCCCTCTTATGGTGTGTCTGAAGACAGCAACAGTGTATTCATACACATATAATAAATAAATAAATAATTCTTTTTAAAACAAAAGTGAGACATGAAGGCCCCACAATTGCTGTGTTGAGATTAATTTTTGGCTTTAGATCTAGTAGAGTTTGTTTTATGAAATTAGGTGTGCCAGGGTTTGATACATGCATATTTACAGCTGCAAAATCCTCTTGGAGGATTGTTCCCTTAGAGCCCTTTATCTCCTCTAACTAGTTTTGGTTTGAATTCTATTTTGTCAGTTATTAAAATGGCTATTACTTGCTCTTTAGTTCCATTTGCTTAGAATGTGTTTCTCCCACATTTTATTCTAAGGTAGTGTCTTCCCTTGATAAGGTATATTTCTTGAAAGCAACAAAAGATGGATTCTACTTTCTAATCCAAACTGAAGGTCTATGTCTTTTTCCTGGGGGAGCTGAAAGTATTAATGTTCAGAGTTAATTTAGAATTAACCGTGTATTAATTCTTGTTGTCTTGATTATTATGTTTTCTTAGGCACCTTTCAATAAAGTGCCTTGATACTGCTTCTCTTTTCCTGTGGCCTCCTAGGTATGCTTATCCTTTAGTCCAAAGTATTCCTTTCAGTATCCTTTATAGGACTGGCTTAGTGGTCATGAATTCCTTTAGTTTGTTTTTATTTCTTCTTTACTCATAGAAGCTAGTTTTGCAGGATATGATATTCTAGATTGGCAGTCAAGATCTTTCCAAGTTCTGGCTTTAGAAGTTTCCACTTAAGGAAGGAGCATCAACCTACACACAAACCTTCAACTCAAAATGTGTCCTACCTACAATATGCATAGGGATAAAGATGGAGCAGAGATTGAGGGAACAACCAACCAATGACTGGCCCCACTCGAGACCCATCCTATGGGAGAGAGACAACCCCTGATACTATTAATGATACTCTGCTATGCTTGCAGATAGGAGACTAGCATAAATGTCTCCTGAGAGGATCTATCTGGCAGCAGATGGAAACAGATGCAGAGACTCACAGCCACATAGCAGGTGGAGATCATGGAAGAGTCATGGATAGAATAGAGTAGGCTGAAGACCTACAGAGTCAACTAACCTGGACCCATGTGGGTTCACAGAGACTGAACCACCAACCAAAGAGCATGCAGGGGCTGAAACTAGGCCTTTACACATTTGTAGCAGATCATAGTTTGATCTTCATATGGGTCCCCTAGCAATTGGAGCTGGGGACTGTCTCTGACTCTGTTGCCTTCCACTGGGTCCCCGTCCACTACCTGGACTGCCTGGTTGGGCCTCAGTGGAAGAGGATCTCCTTAGCCCTGCTAGGACTAGATGTCCCAGGGTGGGGTGGTGCACAGTGGGGCTCCCCTTCTCTGAGTAGAAGGGGGGATAATAGAGGGAGGGACTTGTAAGGGTGAGACTAGGAGGAAAGAAGGGAGGAAGGTTGCAATTGGGATGTAAAGTGAATAAAAACAAATAGATTTATAGAAAAAAATAGACATTTCTACTGTATAATCAGCTGTTAGAAAGGCAGGGCCATTAGAATATGTGATTTGCTCGCTCTCTCTCTCTCTCTCTCCCCCAGCTTTCAATAATTTTTCTTTATTTTGTGTTTTTAGTGTTTTAACTATAATGAATAGTGCAGACTTTCTTTTCTGGTTCTGTCTGCTTGGTGTTCTGTAGGCCTCTGGATCTGTGTGTTTGTTTGTGTGTCTTTGGAGTTGTTTGTGCTTTTCTGAACATGTTTGTAACTGGCCTTTTGAATTCCACGTCTTCTCTTTCATTTAGGTCATTTTCCTTCAGACTATGAGAATGATCCTTTTGGGAGGGGGTATGTTGTCTCGACCTAGAGGTGAGCAGTGAGATAAACCATTTGAGGGAGGCTAGAGGGTGGGGTACAGGTAGGGAAGGGGGGCTGTCTCTAACAGGTCTCCATGAGACTGGGTCACTTGTGGCTAGTCAGCAGGAGCAGGTTCCTAGGGGCAGAGAGAAGTCACAGGCAGTGGAACTGGGGGGGGGGGTGCCTTGTGTAGTTCCAATGACGCCTGGCCATCGTGTGATGGTTTGGCTCGAGAGGGCTCTAGATGGTCTCTTGATTGAACTGCAGACTCTCTACTTCACTTCAATTAGACTGTAATTGTTATCTCTCACTTCTGTCCATAGTAGATTCTAGATGCTCTCCAAAAGTTGGTCTACTACTGTCTTCCTCTCTCAGCAAATAAAAGTTCCACTCTTCAGTTGCTTGGGGCTAAACTTTGAAATTATCTGACTCTTTCAATTTTTCCCCTTTATCCCCATGTCAGCAAATCCCCCATCTTTCAAACATGACCATAATCTGAGTCTTATCACTGGTGACCTGCCACTAGACTGGCCTGAGTCATCACACTCCCTCATGGGCTATCTGCCTCCACTCTACTCAGAGTAGGAACCAGAGTCTTACAGTATCTGCTCGAGCTCACTCAGTGGCCTTGTCTTACTCAGAGGAAAATCCAAGTCCTTAGCAGGACCTGTGACCCGTGTCTGCCCTCAACCTCATGTCTCTGGTCTCCTCTCACCATTCCACTCTCCTTCCTCTCTCTTCTACATACAGAGTCCTCCTTGCTGCACCCGCCGTGCACATTCACACCTCAGACTTTCTGCACCCACTTTCCCTTCTACCCACAATGATCATTCCCAGGTAACCATCATCTCCTCTCTCAGTACTATGGTCAAGTGGCACCTGCCTCTTCCTTATTCCTACCACTACCTGCTATATTCCCTCAGGCAGGCCAGGTGTCTGCACTCTTCACCAGTCTATCCTTGAAACTCAAAGTCGTGCTTGGAGTCCAGAATACAGAGTGCACACAGATAGAGGTGGGTAAATTAGTGTCCCGACACCTTACAAAACTGTTCCAATCATGAGAAGACATGTAGGAAGATAATTAGACAGATATAAAGACAGGGTGGAGAGATGGAGGATAAACGGGTAGCTTGATGATAGACAGAAGCTGTGGGTAGATTGGAGTCATCTGACCTGCCCAATGTCTCTTCCCTAGGAAAAGCAGCAGCAAGTATTCGTAGACAACCCAAGATAGAACACTCCCATGGAAGGTTAAAGGAAGTCTATAATCATTATGCATTCTGCATTTCTCATACATTAAGTACCAATGCCTTTCATTTGACGATCTTAAAGCATGTTACAAAAAGAGCACTGTAATTACATGTAGTCCTACATCACCCTTGCATGTCAGGCAGCCTTGTGAGGCTTAATGGATTCAAGAGCTCACTTGCTCTTGACACATCTATATTATAAAAGAAAATCTGAGGTGAGCCCATGTGGCAGTCTGACATTTACATGGTGTCATCTGAGCCTCAGGATAATCTTTTATGGTGTGGCTTATTAGCATAAGAAAAAATTGAAATGACTTGTAGACTGTCTACCATCTCATGGCATCGTTGGACCAGCCAGTCACCTCAGCTGACCTCATCTGTTCTGTCTCCCTGGGCATTCCACAGTTGAATAGATTACTGAAGGAAGACTTTGAGGTGGAAACAGGGCTCATGCTTGCTGATTAACCCAAAGAACATCTCTGAGGTCAAAGTGTGGCACACATGCTCCGTGCTGGTCACACTGGGTCAAGAAAAGTTCTCTTCATGAGACCAAACCCTGACAAACTTCCCAAGTGTTTTAGAGCATGGCTTTGGTGTTTAGTAATCTAATGGCAAGCCTCTTGGCACAATGACCTTCCCTTTAGATACTAATGACCTTCACCCCCCACCTCCTCAAAAAGTATCACACAGAAAAGCCTCTGGATTATAGCTTGAATGCTCAGCTCATCTGAGATTCCTACATGACTACTTGAATATATTGTGACCAGGAGCAAAACTACTGACAAGTCTACAGTGAGATCTTAGGTCCAGCCTCAATGTCTGGATAGGAGAATTTGACTCCTAAAGCCATGGATAAGAGTATGACGCCCTAAGCTTACCTAGCATGCAACTTTTCTACCACAGGGTGTAAGATATGAGAAAGAGGCTGTTAGAGCCTCCTTAGTCATAGCCACAAATAGCTGTGCCTCCTCTTGTTATAGGAAATGGAAGTCCCAAAGCGTGCACTGCTGATCTGTGAAGCTCTGGGCACCAATTCCACGTCTTAAGTTGGATGATTGCTTGAATGAGAGTAGAGCACAGTTCTTCCAAATGCTCCTGTGCTTCAGCAAGATTACTCTATCATCTTCATCATCTGGAAAGTGGCTCGGATGACCAGCTAGGCCATACCAAGAATCACATAATACAAGCCATACAAAGTAATAATGTTTTAAACCTAGAATTAGCTTGTTAACTTGTTGTGGTAGTATGAATTTAAAAAGTCATATGTTTAAATGCTTAGTCACTGTGGAGAGACACTACTTGAGAGGGATTAGAACATGTGGCCTTGTTGGAATAGGTATGACCTTGTTGGAGGAAGTGTGTCATTGGGGGTGGACTTTGGGGTTTCAAAAGCCCATGCCAGACCCAGGGTTTTTCTCTTTCTGCTGCCTTCAGAGTCAGATGTAGAACTCTCACATACCATGTCTGTCTGTGTGTCACCATGCCTCTCACCCCCCATGCATATAATAGACTAAACCTCTGAACTGTAAGCAATCCCCAGTTAAATGCTTTCATTTGTATGAGTTGCCATGGTCATGGTGCCTCTTCACAGCAATAGGACAGTGACTAAAACACTTCCTATCACACTGGAGTAGTCCCACAATTCCAAAATGTTCAGCCAATACCATCCACATAACCAAAGTGAAATAATGGGGACCATGGAGAATAAAGAACCTGTGGGAAGCCACATGTGCCGTTGCTGAGTGGCACTGACTACTGCTGGCCACCATGCATAAGATTGGACAAACAACCAATGTGTACATATGCAGTAAAGTTTTTTGCAAAAACACTGCCTGGCCCAGGCATGATAATGAGGTTCTGTAAGGTACTGAGAGTATAACCAATCGGATGTGAGACATGCAAATGAGGTATGATAATGAGGATTAGTGAGGTACTGAGAGAGAGTAGCCAATCAGATGAGGAACATGCAAATGAGGCTTAGTGCATAACCAATCAGGGTATGAGACACGCCTCTCCTAGGCCTATAAAAGCAGCACCAGCTCTGGGCAAAAAGTCTTTTCGCCTCTGCAATCAAGCTCTCCCAATAAACGTGTGCAGAAGGATCCTGTTGCAGCGTCGTTCTTGCTGGTCGAGTCGAGCGCGCGCAAGAAGAACCCTGAGTAGGAGGTGTGGAATTTCAGCTCAGGCTTGGTCATCATCTAGCCATTTCACTTCAGACAAGAACGTCATGTCCTTTGAAGACAGAAACCATTGTGTGATGTACCTGGGGGAGATGTGAACCAATTATCAATTCTCCCCATAAATGGTAGAATGAGGTAATTCCAAGTGTAACATTGCACAGTGAACTTGTCAGGGTTAGTTACAATCACCTAGCTAACTCGGAGGCAGGTGCATTTCTGAGAAGCCCACCCAGCCTGAGCAACAGTTCATGAAAAGCTACATTGTTGGAGCTCTTGTTCTACCAAAGAGAGTTTAGGAGGTTGGAGAGTCTTTTTCAGTTCAGTTGACTGGAACCACTGCTGGGCAGCTCAGCTGGGAAGGTAGGTTGAGTCTTTTAGGCAGTGGGCTGGTTTCTGTCTCTTTAGGGTAGCTTGCTTGGTCTGGGTGACTTTTTGGAGGCCTTACTATTCACATACCTCTAGGGGAGGGAGGGACCTAGTAAATCTGGTCAGTTTCAGGGACTTCCTAAAGCTATTGAGTTGTTTTCTTCCTGAGCTTAGCTTAGCAAGCAAGCTTTCCTACTGCTTGGACTGTTTCACCCCTCCCTGTGTCTAAAGGAGCTTTCCTCCAAGATGGAAGGTTTTATCTGGAAGGAAATCACTAGGCCATAATATTGGAAGGGAGGGAAGAGGAAGAAGGGAGAGGGATGCTAGGGAGAGGACTGAAGGAAGAGAAATCCAGCAAGTTTCCAGTAAACAGTTTTTCCTTTGTTTAGCAGACCTTATAATTTGCTAACGAGTATCTTACAAGACTTCAAAGGATGTCATGAGGCTTGTCTGCCAAGCAGCTGTTTTTTCTTAAACTGAACAAAAGAAACTGCAAGAGAAACCTCAGACCACAGGGGCTTGAAGATTAGGAGTGAATGAGGTAACAGAAGATAGTGACTCTTGATACCAGTCCTCATCATGCCAATTCCATGAACTGCTTATGACAGGTCTATGGCGGTGTAGACAGCAGATTTTCAGAGGTTCCATGTTGGGGCAAATCATGTGAAAGTGTGGGCACTCGGTGGGTTTAGTGACACAGTGAATAGAGTTTTTACAAACTCGAATGTTTGAGAAGGAGGAGGAGGAGGTGGGAAGGTTGCTCTGACAATCATTTAGTATGAGCTGTATCAGTCTCTCTGATCAGATTTTTTTCCTTTCAAACCACAAACAGGATGCAGAAGACTTGTGCTGAGACAAAAAAAAATGTTTGGGTGCCAGAAACAGATCACTAAAAGAGTGTGTTTTGCATAGCTTTGTCAAAGCAGGCGACCACTTTAAAACTTGCCATTTTCTAGTTTTAAATTCAGTCATGACAAGCAATACGTCCAGTGATTCTTTACAGATATAAACACATGCTGAGAGTTGGCTTGCCCATCCTTTTATATGCAGGCATTATGAGCGAGGAAAAGGGAAACCATTTTGCTACCATTTATATTATATAAATTACATTAAAATGATGCTTTTTCTTATCAAGACAGATAGGTATAGTAAATCTCTAGAGAGCACCCCAAACTAAAAAAAAACCCTCACTTTTAGAACTATAGCCAACATTCTCCATGATATATCATGTACTGTTCAATCAACAAGCCTCAGTAAACTTGTAAATATCAAATAAAAATGAGGTTTTATTTATGTAAAAATCTTCATGGGGACATACTGAAAAGAAATCTAATTTCAGTCATAAATGAGTTTTAAAGATACTTTCTTGTAAGGCTTAGGAGATGGCTCAGCAGGTGAGAGTACTTGCCACCAAAGCTAATGACCTGAGTTTGATTCTGGTAACCTACATGGTAGACAAACAGCATTGACTCCTACAAGCTGTCTTCTGACCTTAGCATGCATGCCATGGTGTGTGTGTGTGTGTGTGTGTGTGTGTGTGTGTGTGTAGACGCAGACAAAGACACACAAGCAAATAAACAAACATTCTTCAACAGTTTCATATTCCAAGCGCATAATGGTATAGCTATTTTTTGGCTATCTGAAGTTCTGGGAAATGGAGTTATGACATCTGGTAAGAGCCACCAATGGTGTTAGCATCAACCTGCCATGTTTGTTTCCATTTGGGGACTCGAATGCAAGGCTAACTGCCTAGCAAATTGTTTTTCATTTCCTGGCGTTTATTCTTCTGTCTATGGGCTTCTCATTGCACATCGCAGCACTGCCTAGAAATTCTAAAGACTTGACTTTGCTGGTTAGCAACCTGCCGTCTCGTTATGAGATGCGCACAATAGCACCATACGCAATTTTAACCGCAGATTCATTAACCTGGTGCCATTCAGCAACACGTGCCATTCGCTGATCAAGACTCTGAAAGCAAGAGCGGGGCCAGACTCCTTTCTGACCTCTGGAGCATTTATCTCTGCGGAAGAGAAAGAGAACGAAGTGACGTACAGACAGACGAATGAGTGGGAAATTGATTTCAGAGGCCGATAAGTGTCACTAGGGAAACAGCAGGTAATATGATAGAGGCTGCAGGAGGGGGGTCAGCTTAACTGTGCTATTTAGGTCAGTCCTTACTGAGGACATGTCATCCCAGCTTGACCCAAGGGACAGGAAGGAGTCAAGCCGTTTATTCCAGTCCCACAGAACAACAAGAGCAAAACAGGAGGGACTGGCATTGTGTTAGAGGAAAGGGGATCAGTTGTGAGGAGAATTTATGAGGATGGGGAAGGAAGCAGAGGCTAGACCAGGAAAGGCATCATCACAGGCCATGGTGGGAAGCTACAAGTCTGGCTTCTGAGTCAAGGATCTTCACCAGAGTGAGGAACCCTGATTTTCACAGGTGTCACAGTGGGAGAGGGGAGGGCTGCTGGCTATCTATGTGGTCCTAGGTTGAACTCTATGCAAGGGTATCAGGCATAGGGGGTCAGTAGGGGCCAAGATCTACGACTTGCCTACACTGTAAGTTCTATATTCAACACAGGGATTATTACCTATACAAAGAAGAGGCTCTACTGTTTGATGAGACAAAATGGCTTCGGACTCACTATACAGCTCAGGATGGCCTTGAACTCCGGTCCTCCTGCTTCCACCTCCCGAGAGCTGAGGTCACAGGCATGAGGTGCTGGAGGCGGAACTCTTGACAACTGAGTCCCGCACCCCCAGCTCTTAAAAGAGATCTCTTTTTCATAGCACACAACATGCCAGGTGGAAGCAACCTCCAGAGCGAAGGCAAGGGTGTGTGTTGCCGCAATGTTTACAAGGATTAGTTGTTGTAGAGGGGAGAAGTGGACGATTTTGGCCACATCCAGAGGTAGAGACGGCTGGTAGGTGAAATATCAAAGTGGGCCTTAGGCTTGAGGGGAGCAGTGTGGGCCATGGCTGAGCTAGGGAAACTGGGATTTTTCTTTGGGGGAAAGGATGAAATATTTAGCTCAGGCTACAACGAACAAACCATGCATCATGTTAGAAGCCAAAGTAGTACCTGTGTCCGTTGAGGAAATTTACAGCTTCAGTAAACGTGATCCCAAAGCACAAAGCTGTACCTGCACTTTGGATCCTCCCATGATTCCCGACCCACTAGGAGATGGAGGTGGAAAAGATGTCAGTTAGGGCACTGGAGTTAGTTCAGCCTGGGATGCTTAGGTCAAGGAAGGCACAAGCTCTCCAGCATCCAGCCTTCCCCTCTCCCCTTCCCTGTGATGGTAGGAGCCTATGGAACCCTTTGTGGAGGGAGTAGTCATGCGTCTTAGGGTCTTCTCCCGCCACATACTCTGGATCTTCGCTGCTCTGCCCACTGACCTTCCCTGCTGGACCTGGGAGCCAACTGTGACTGCATGAGTCCTGCTGATATCCCTGGGGGTCTCTGACTGACACAGCTCATACAAGATGGACCACTACACCTGTTGGTGTCTGTCACACCTCAACCCAGCTCCTATCTCTGTGGGCCAAGGTATCTTGTCCCTTATATAGGATGCTTGCTAAATTTCTACCCGGATGAAGTATAGAAAACCTTTGGTAACATAGGGGTTTCTGACTCCTGTCCCTGTGCAGGAAAATGAAGGAAGATTTGCCTAGCTCCAGCCTCCTTTTGACTCTGTCTGACTATACCATTGAATTTACTCAGACATGCTGCTACCACCTCTTTCCCAATGCCTAGGTGGATGGCATAATGATTAAATGGGGGATAATTGCCTCTTGGGGGCTGTAGTGGCTATTCCTGCTTGTCAACTTGACTCTATCTGGAATGAACTGCAATCTAGAATTGGAGGGCTCACCTGTGATCCAGATCTTGAGGCTGGAAGACACAAGTTTCTGACCTGGATCTTGGCATGGAGATCTTGAGGCACAGTGGCCATGAAAAGCTTAGGCCCTAAGCAAGGTAGTACATGCCTTTAATTTCAGGAGATTAAGGCAAGGATTAAGACACCTGTAGTCTGGGCCACACCTTCTGCTGGAGACCTACATAAGGACATTGGAAGAAGGAAGATTCGCTCTTCTGTGCCTACTTGAATTTACTTGCCAGCTGAAACAACTAGCCCCGTGGGACTGAGAAGCTACTAGATTCTTGGACTTCCCATTCGCAGATGACCATTGTTGGCGAGTTGGACTACAGACTGTAAGTCATCACAATAAATTCCCTCAATATACAGAGATATCCCATATGTTCTGTGACTCTAGAGAACCCTAATGCAGGGGCCCTCAGAGCAAAATCGGCAAGCATACGCCTCTTCTTCTCAAGATTCATAGCATAGCTCCTCTGACTGACTAGGGCTAGGAGAGTGAAGACAGTCACCCTGTGCCTCTCTCTGTCCCCCATTCTGTCCCTCTTCTCACAATGTCTTGGCACTAGATGAGGTAGGCTTCCAACTTGAATTCCTCCTACTCTGCATTTCTGGCCCGGGACAGCTAGCCTCACAACACAGCCATCAGTGCAGAGGGCAGCCTTCCATCTGTGTACTGGATCTACATACAGTGAAGGAATCAACTTGCTACACCTGGGTGTTGAGCAATAGTGACTAGCTATTTTTTCATACAGAAACATCTCATGCTTGCAGCATGAGTTCGTGATCCATGCAGCTGTTGAGGCTGGAGACAACATCTGAGTCTGTGACATGTGTCTGAGTAACACTAGAGACTGGACAAGGACTTTAAGTCATGCCAGAAAGATCAGGACTACCTCAGGTATCACTACCTGACCTAGGACAACCCATTGTAAGTACACTAAATCCTGAAGGCACCTCAGAGCCCACAGAAATGAGGTTGCATTTGAGACCGGAATGTGCAGTGAACTGGAGTCCAGGAGATAGCAAGTTTCCAGACAGACAGTGCTCAGCTGAATCAAATGGTTCTGGAAGATCTGATTAGAACAAGATCCCAACACACATTCAGATCCTAACCCAGACAGACACTCACCCAGAGTGTTGACTTTTCCTAGAAAGACACTAGGGACTACTTTCTCCAGATCATAAATAAACTCAGTTGACCAAAGAGGACCCCTGGCAAAGAAAATTCACAAACGCACGCCACCATTTTCAAGGAAGACAGCGAATACTGTGCTCTTTGAGCCAAAATGAAACTCCAGCAGCCGACTGTAATAGGAAGTCCTGGCCACTGGAGAGTCCCCGTGGTTACTGAGAAGCATGTACGAGCACTCCAGGGGATCCGCCATCTACCTCTTACTGAACATCACACAGACGGGGTGACTCTCTCTCTCTGCTTTGCCTATCATTTTCTGAAATCAAGCTGGAAAACACTATCATTTTTGCAGGCACACACTGAAGTGTGCAGTCGGGGTGAGCCAGACCTTTGCTGGAGAGTACGCATTATGTCTCAGGTGTGCTGGATGTGGTGAGGGTATCACCAGAGATAGACCCCCCAATTTCCAACAATGAAGCAAAATCCTGGAGTGTAAAAGATGCCTACTTCCTTCTACCTTACTCCACCTCCGCCCTGAGCTCCTGGTACCCCCTCCCCTCCTCTTTTGACCTCGACTGCCATCTGTGACTGTAGCCATTGTGGATATTTTTATTCGTGTCTCCCATTCCATCTGACCTGTTAAATCCAATTGAGATAGAGCCAAAGAGTTTGTCTCTGGGCTGTAGTCCATTCAGGGGAGCATGGTGAGAAGCAGAAACAGAAAAAGACGCCAAGTGTGACTTTGAGGGCAACCCGAGAGAGGGCCAGCAGATCTGAAGGGAGATGAGGAAGTCCCCTCTACTCTAGCTTCACACAGAGCCTTGGGGAGGGAGGGAGCAAGTGAGTAAGTCAGGTGACTCGTGGGAGCATATGCAAGCTGTGTACCCTCTCTGATGTCCCTCTGGAATATCATCTGGTGACAATGCCTTCCCTGTAGACCTGATATGGGGTTTATAATAAGATAGTATATGTATAATATTTAAGTCAAGGGCTAGTTTGTAGGAAAGATTGAAAGAACTATTACTGAACAGCAGACTGAATTTTTTTTTTTTTTTTTTGAATTTTAGGGACTGGTAGGATGGCTTCACAATTCAGAGCACTTGCTGCTTCTCCACAGGACACCGGCTCAGTTCTCAACACCCAAGTAATACAAGCTGTGGCACATGCCTTAGATGCTAGAGCTCCTGGGGCCGAGACAGGGGGATCTCTGTGAATTGGAGGCCAGCTTGCTCTACATAATGAGTTCAGGCCAGCCAGAGCTACATAGTAAGATTTTGTCTCTAAGATAAATGAATTGCTTAAGTTAAGCTTAGAATGTAAAAATAATTAAAAATTTTAAAATTTGTATTTATTCATGGGGTGGGTGGGTGGGAGGAGCAGGTTTGTGAAAGTGAGAAGTCAGTTCCCTCCTTCTACCATGTGACTCCCAGGGACCCAACTCAGGTCATCAGGATTGTAGGCAGTGCCTTTACTAACGAAACCATCGCTCCAGCTCAGGCTTTTTCTACTTGGAGTCTCCTATATATTTCCAACTTATGAAAAATCCCTAATTTCATGTTCATCTTATTCAAAATCAGGCTCACAGTGCAAGACAGCAAGTATACCAAACCACTTGTTTGTGCACATTCTTTCCTTGCAGCCCAGACCATTCCAGAAGAAAACATGATCCCGCTAGAGCGTGTGGTAGAGTCTCTCCTTAACGCTAGTGATCCTCTAAGACTTGTGTCAGGTCCCATCTTCTGTTTGTCACAGACTGTGGAGCCCTCCTGCTGGGCGTCTGAGATGGACACAGTAACGGGATCCACTCCCTCTCTGCGATGGGCCATAGATGACGGTGACTTCTGCTAGCTGATCCTCACCTCAACTTGTGCACTGTGATAAAGCCAGTTGCCATATTAGAGATGCTGGCATTTTGTCTAGGCTCCACTCCACAGTTACCTGGCAACAGCCAGGTGTGCCTGACTAAAGCACAAGAGAAGCTGTGATAGCGGCTGAGATGACTCTGCAGCCAACAGCCAGGGAGGACTCACTGCATTCGGTCCGACCACCCATGAGGAACCAAATCCACCCACATGAGCTAGCAGAGGCAGGCCCTGCTTCCAATGGAACCTTTGGATGGGCCCACACTCCCTTTGTTGACACCCGGTGCAGCCTTGTGAGGCGTCTCGAAACACAGGATACGGTTGAGCCTTGCTTGCTCTCGGGTAACTCTGTGACTAAATAAATATTGCTTTAAACTAAAAGTGTTTTGTTACATAGCCATAGATAACTAAAAGAGCCAACTTGTCACAGTCTCACTGATGTAAGTGTCGGGGATAGAGTCAAACCATTGTCACCTTCACGCCAGAGGCCAGGTAATACTATCAGGCTGTGGGGAAGTGAGTGGGGAGTGGAAACAAAGTTCAGTGCTTTTGAACCTTCCGTCTCAAGCACCAAAGAAGGTACTGGAGGCTGAGCAAAATGGGCCATCAACCTTGCTCATGAGCTGGGTCAATGGCAGAGCCAGTCCTCTGGGAAAAGGAGGATTCCATGAGATTGGTAATGACCTGGTGCCACCTAGTGAGAAGTGCTGGATCAGCCAGCCTTCAACTTCTACAGAAGTGCTCAGATTGTACAACCCCCTCCCGAATCTCTAAGCAGCTAAGGTACACCTAGGGTCCCCAAGATCTGAAAACCTGGTTCAGTCCCAGAGCCCATGGGGTGGAAGTAGAGAATTGACTTTCAAAAGTCTTTGTCTCTGAGTTCCATGTTTCAGCGCACCAACAACCATTCACAAATAAACGGGGGCTGGGGGGATTTAAAATACACACGTAAATTGTTCTCTGTTTTTGTTAAGGATGAGGAGACGTTATATTGGAAAAATGAAGAGAAATTATATTGACTTACATAATCCCAGCTGGAGATTATCGCAGCTACTAATACTGATTTTTATTATCTTTCTGAGCAAAAACCTATTTGCATTAATGGAACAAAAGCATTACCAGATGCGTAAAAGACTCAGCAGTTTAAATGGACCCCTCAGTGCAAACGACTCTCTCTCTCTCTCTCTCTCTCTCTCTCTCTCTCTCTCAGTAAAGGCTCTTCCTAAAGAGCAGCCTCCATCTATTTCCTATGCTAATTATAATTATAATTCTTACTGTTGCATTGTATCAATAAGGCGAGAGCAGGTTGTTAGAGAACAGAAACTATGTTTAAAAAATATCCTCTCAGTGGGACACTAACACAATGACCACCTCTGTAAAGGCTCTTCCTAAAGAGAAGCCTCTATCTATTTCCGATGCTAATACATTGTATCAATAAGGCGAGAGCAGGTTGTTAGAGAACAGAAACTTATGTTCAAAAAATCAAAAAACAAAAAACAAAAAAAAAAAACAAAAAACAAAAAATAAAACAATTGCTGTAGACAAGTCTCAGTGGGATGCTAGCCACAATGAGTACCCCTGGCGCCATCCTTACACCTAATGTCATTTCTTCTTTAGAGAAATAGAAGCTTCTAGGACTGGGAGGAGTGACAATATGAGCCTGGAGTATCTCATGGCAAAAGGAAGGGAGGGTGAAGGGGAAGAAAAGGAGGGGGAGGGGAGAAAAGGGAAGGAAGGAAAAGAGGAGAGAGGGCAAGAGGGAGAGAGGGCAAGAGGGAGGACTTTTCCCTCCCAATACTAAATCTAAAAAGCCATACTGATGAATTCAAAGGGTACACAGAAGACAACTTTAACAGGCTCCTGATGGTCAAACTTGGAACTATGTGAGCCATAAGTAAAGCGTCATCAAACTATCAGATGAAATATACTCTATCCACAAATCTCTGTGGGTAAATACTTTGCTTGATACATTGGGAGGTGGTGACCTAAGTGCAGCCAGTGTGCAGTGGTGTTCTCCCGAAGAACATCTTATGGGAGAGGAGGGGGAGGAGTCACCTCAGGACAGAGAAGGGTCAGGACCACCTCAGCTGAGCCATCAAGGCAGCATGAGGAGTGAAAAGGTTGGCAATCTGTATGTACCTTTGACATCAAAACACTAAAAGGTCTAATTAAAAAACAAAACAAAGCAAAACAAAAACAAGCCCTAAAGTAGAGAATGTGATTTTTAAGATTAAAGTCAAGTACATGCTGGTCAGGGATGGCCAAGGACAGATATAACTAGACACTTCCTGCATATGTCTGAATTTCTGTAGGGAGGGTCGTGTTGATAGGAAGAACCAAGGTGTTTCCTGAGGAGAGGAAACAGCAGTAACCTCCCCAAAGGAGAGACAAAACTGAAGACAGAGACTTTAAACATTACACTGAGGGGCTGGAGCTGGCTCAGTGGTTAAAAGTACCTGCTATTCTTCTAGAGGACTGGAGTTTGGTTCCCAACGTCCATGCCTGGCAGCTTACACTTATAACACCAGTTCTGAGGAATCCAACACCCTCTTCTGACATCCAAGGGAATCTGCACACATGTAATATACCTACACACACACACACACACACACACACACACACACACACACATCAAAGTAAACAAGTGTGGTTGAGTGAACTCTGTGCTACGATCTAGGAACTGACGTAGGCTGTGTTCTGAAGATGGCTGCTTCCCTAGAGCATTCATGAAACCTGTTCCAAGGCCTTTTCAAGGTTTCACTTTCCTATCTTCAGACAATGGTATCAACCACTTCCATGGTGATAAGTGGAGCCCTCACTGTTGCAGTGACTTCATTTGCACAAATCATTGATCCTCTCCCTCTAATGGGGCTCAATGGTGACCCAGTGATACAGATTCTAACATCATCCCCTTCTACAGATGAGAAGTTAAGGCAGAGTTGATATGCATAAACTCACATTTATACAGAAGCAGCAGAGGCTCTCTGGCTCAGGTTAATACTCATAGCCATCCTGCTTTAAAGAACCCTTCTGCTGTCTCACAGGAAGTTATGAGGACTCGGCAGAACAGCTCGTTTTAAATGTGTGGCTGTACCTGCCGAAAGATCAATTATAGATATTGTTTGTGTAGAAAAAAAGACAAATGTGCAACCCACAGAGAAAGAAAAGAAATGGTAAAAATAAACTTAAATCAAATAGATAATAAGGGAAAGACACATAGTCAAATTAGTGTGGTAGTTTGAATAAGAACTACCCCAATGGACCCATAAGCTTGAATACACTGTATTCAATACTAGTTTATGGAACTGTTTGGGAAGGACGAGGAGGTGTGGCCTTGTTGGAGGAGGTGTGTCACTGGGGGGCAGGCTTTGAGGTTTCAAAAGCCTCTCACATTCCTAGTGCCCTTCTACCTCATGCTTATCAAGATGTGAGCTCAGAGCTTCTGCTCCAGCACTATGACGTGTGCCTACTTGCTGCTATGCTACCCATTATGACGGTCATGACCCTCTGAAACAGTTATCCCCCAGTAAACTCTTTCTTCTGCAAGTTGCCTTGGTTATGGTGCTTTATCATAGCAATAGAAAAGCAACTAAGACAACTGTGACAGGCTTGACTATGCTTTTTTTGAATGTGGAAACCTTTGGGATTTTGGGTTAGGAATGCAGTTGGATGTGATGAGATGGTCTTCATGGGCCATTCTAGTAGGATCTTGGAAGACAGCAGTTCTGAGAGCAATGTAGATCAGAGAGATACAGAGATGGACTAGAAGAGGTTTCAGAGGGAAAGAATATTAGCAACTGGGCTAGAGACCATACTTATGATATTTTGGCAAAGACTATTGTGGCTGCTTTCTGCTCTTGTCCTAAAAATTTGACTGACACTAAATTGAAAAGTATTGGGTTAATTTCCTAAGCAGGGGAAAACTCAAGACAGTCTAACATTGACTCTGATTCATTATTAGTGATCACTCTTATGCAAGTATATAGTGAAAATTAAGAAGCTTTAACAAAATTAAAAAAGAAAGAAAGAGAGAGAGAGGGAGGGAGGGAGGGAGGGAGGGAGGGAGGAAGGAAGGAAGAAAGGAAGGAAGGAAGGAAGGAAGGAAGGAAGGAGTGAGCTGGATGCTGTTAGTGCACACCTTTAATCCCAGCACTTGGGAGGCAGAAGCAGGTGAATCTCTGAGTTCAAGGACAGCCTGGTCTACAGAGCGAGCTCCAGGAAAGTCAAATCTACACAGCCTTGAGCTGTCTTTAAAAAACAAAACAACAATCACAAAAACTCTTAAATCAATGTGAAGTACAAAATATGTTTTACAGAGTTTTATTAAAGGGAAAATTTGATATAGTATATAATTTGTCAATTTTTATTTCAACAAATCCCAGGTCATGTGTTGAGGTTTGGTCTATTGCTATGTATCATAAAGCTAAGTGTGGACCCCCAAAGTCTGATTGTCTCAGAGATGGAGAGTCCACACGCAGACCCCAGTGACACTATGTGACCTTGATCCCAAGTTTTTTCTGATTGATGAACAAAGATGCCCACAGCCAATAGCTGGGAAGAATTGAGAAAGGCAGGGCTTGGGGTTCCCAGGTTTGGAGTCAGAGGAGATCAGGATGGAAGAGTGAAGGTGAGGAAGAAGGAAGACACCATGGGTTAGAAGACAAGAAAGCATGGCCTTAAGGGCTGGCCAATTGGAGTTAAGAGCAGCCCAGACGATACATAGGAAGCAATAACTCGGGATTATCCATAGGAAATAGATTTTAATAACATAGAGGGTAGGTTTCTGCCCAGCTATAGTGCTGACTAGGACTTATTATAAATATAAAGGTTGTGTGTGTGTATCTATTATCTAGGAAATAAATGCTCAAAGGCAGGGTAGAAGGCCCCTGATTGAGATTACATACTCTTCTACAACAGTCATGTTCTAGGAAAATAAACATTTAGAAAATTAAGAGGTAGGAGGGCTGGCTGGTAGAAGATAACATGCTAACACTTTTCTGTTGTGGTGGGTTGCATTTGGCTCTAACTCCACTCTTCTCCCATACCCATGCTTTCTGCTGTGTCATCCTCCAGAGTTCTGAGCAGTCTTCTTGAGCCATCAACCAGCTGTATGACTCTCTTTGGCTCCGCACACTTGGCAGATGTGATTGCTGTGAAGCTGAGCTTTAAGCTTGATTGATATACGTCCCCCGTGACCATGAGAATGCCCAGCCAGTCTCAGGCATGCGAGCAGCAAGCACGTCATTCAGTCCACACAAGCTCAGTGGATCCTTCTAGGAAACCCCAGCTGAGCCCCATAGATGCACGTAAACTTAATATCATTAGAATCTGGTGAAGTACTGTGGTTGGTTGTTACACCACAAAAGCTAACTTGCCGTATTTAAACATCAGCAGTAACAAGTTGGAAGACACACACGCGCACGCACGCGCGAGCGCGCGTGCGCACACACACACACACACACACACATACATACACACACACACACACACATACACCACACACACACTATATGTATTAAAGTAGAAAACACTTCATCTTTTGCTTATACTTTAATACCTAAGTAGATATTCTACAAGGCCCATGAATACGTAATAAGGCACACCACACTAAAGCATTCAAAGTAAAATATGCTTTGCCACAAGACCTACACCCTGATCCTGCAGCATTCTTCAGCCAGCTGACAACCACTCCCATCAGCTTCCTTGGCAAAGGCCTTGGAGTCCTTTTGGCCTCTCTCTCTCTCTCTCTCTCTCTCTCTCTCTCTCTCTCTCTCTCCCTCCCTCCCCCCTCTGTCTGTCTGTCTCTCTCTCTCCCTCCCTCCCTCTCTCCCTTCCCCCGTCTCTCCTCTCTCTCTCTCCTCTCTCATCACTTACCCAACACCACCTTAAAAGATTCTGAGTTTGATGCTAGTTGTCATGTGCTACCCACAATGGATCAGGCTTCCATCGTGTCTCACACGAGTAATTGCAGCAACATCCTAAAAAGGATGCCTGTAAAAGGATCTTCTCATCTTCTATCCTTGTATCTCTTGACCCAGCTCTTCTCTGTGCAACAGCCAGGAGGAGCCTTCCTAAGTATAGACCAGTTCATGCCCTGCCATTCCCCAGGCCCAGCGCCCACCAGGGGCTCCCACCTTCCTCAAGGTAGTCTGGAATCCACCTTCCCTGCCTATAGGGCTGAGGTTTGCCCTTTTGCCTCTCACCATAAGCATCCCCAAGCCTTTTGCATCTACCTATAGAAACACTAGCTACCTTGCTATCTGCCCTCTTGCATGGTAGGCACACTGGAGCCATGAGGGCTTTGTGTTACCCTCCCTTTTCCTCCTCCACCAGAAACACTCTTTCACAAGCTCTGTACATGACTCAATCACTTGTTTTCTTTGAGCCTCTGCCCAAATCGCCATCATCGGAGAGCCTTTCACTGGGTACACAATAGGCCTGAGCTCTACTCTTCTCCCATATCCCCTGCCTCTTTATTGGCTTTTGTCTTCCTGGGCACGTCTCACCACTTGACATAGTACCAGTGTATTTATTTCCATTTGTTTCTCATTGTCTTTCTGTGCTTTCTACAATATAGGCTGTGTGGATGAGGAATTTGGTTTTTGTTCCCTTCTGAATCCTAAGAGGCCAGAATAATGTTCAGGATACAAGTCCTCAATAAATACTGTTGAGTAGATGGGTGAACCTAGGAAGAAACTGCAAAAATGCATGTAACTTATATGAATTAAAAATAATAATAAACTTATAAACTTAATTGAAAAAGATAGAAAAACACATCAAATATATAGTGATAACTAAGCTTTAGGACGAGAGGTCCAATACCTAAAAGAGATGATTCCTTTTCAAATTCATTTTAATTGGACACATTCCATAAAGTATTTAGTGGAGAGATCATCAAATAGATTTTAAAGGACAATTTAGAACTGTTAATGTTTGCAACTATCTAAACTGCTCTGTAAGAATAAACAGTAAGTGCTGGAGATATGGTCTCTCACCATGTGCAAGGACCTGTGCTGGGGCCTTAGCATTGAAAAAAAAACCAGAAGGTAGCCATATGTTCTCTACCATCCATTAAGACATTTAGAAAACCACAGAAATAAGGTAATGGCAACACCAGTGGGAACAAACATTTCGCTGAAGCAGACTATGTAGTCCAGAAATCCAGGATCATCCACAGTGATTTTCTTTTTCTTTTTCTTTTTCTTTTTTTTTGGGGGGAGGGGGTGAGGCTTTAAAGTGGTTTTTTTTGTTTTCTTTTTGTTTTTTATCATATTCTTTAAAATTTATAAAATATTGTAACAATAAAATTGAGTATTATTGTTTGATATAAAACAACAATCAATTGAACAGTCTTATGTAGATGTTTGTCTATAGCAATACTGAAAATATGTATGTTTTTCTCAATATAAATTTTAAATAACTCCAAATATATTAACTGTATGATATTTTAAAATGATATATCACTATTAGTTTTTTTAAATGAACATAAATAAAGTATTTTTGTTTGTTTGTTTGTTTTTGTTTTGTTTTTAGTAGAGCTTAAAATCTTGGCTCTTACTGTGATACAAACACAAAATAAGAACAGTTTTTGGACATTGGAGTTCATTGTAATAGGGCTGTACTTGAATGTCCCTCATATCACCAAACGATTTTACCTCCATAGTATATTGCGTCCCACTCGACCGGCAAGAAAGACGCAACAAACCGGAATCTTCCGTGGCAAAAGCTTTATTGCTTGCTTCTTCAGGAAGACCCCGAACCGGGAAAATGGCGCCGCTTTTATAACCCGCAGCATGACATTTCAGCACCTGATATGGCGTGACAGCTCCTGATTCGTTGCTTGCCCATCACCCCACTATTACACCCCGAGAATGGGAGTGACTAGGAGTGAGTTCACTCTTGCACCTGCGTACAAGGCTTGTTTACTAGTTAGGCACAGCGGAGGCCAGCGCCATCTTATAATGGCGATTGCTCGCGGCACGGCTCTCCACAATAGTAGATAAGCTAAGAGTTGACAGTTCAAAGAATGAACTGTAGGCACAAATTTTGGATATACATTTTCTCCTATGGATGACTTGAGTTATTGTCATCATTCTCAGCCTGCAGGGAACAGGTTACATTCGTTTAAGAAATGGTATGTGTATTAAGATGGTCTACCCATGAAGTCATTCATCAACTGTTTCAATGAACAATGCTTCTGCTTGGAGGGTGGCACAGATGTTAGGTGAGGGCAAGATTCTGATTCACTGGCTGTGATGATTTTAAAAAGCATTCATCTCAGAATAAGAGTAAATTATAAAGTCCTCTTCTTCAAAATTGATACAATAATTATAAATATCAATCAAAGCCTTCAGTCTCACTCTTTGCTGTTCTCTTACAAGTTACCTCCCAAATTAATTGTCTACATTTCTTTTGGCTGTATAAATAATTTTTAAATATGTAAGCTGTTCTGAAAACCATAGTATAGTGTAAAAACATCAAACAAACAATCCTGCTAGTAGAGAGACTGAGATAAGAAAAGCATGATTTCAAGACCATCATGTGGTACACAGCAAGACCCTGTCATGCACAAACAAGCAGAAAGTGTATATGGATTGTACAATATTGGACCTATTTCTCCCATTACCAAATTAGAAAGACCATGGGATGACAACCAACAAATTTCTAATTTTTTTTTTTTTTTAGACAGTGTTTCTCTGTGTAGCCTTGACTGTCCTGGAACTCACTCTCTAGACCAGGCTGGCCTCAAACTTAGAAATCCGCCTGCCTCTGCCTCCCAAGTGCTGGGATTAAAGGTGCGCACCACCATGCCTGGCCTAATTTCTCATAGTTTTGAATTTCAATGGATTGGGATATGTTGGTAATATTAATTTTCATATTAAGAGATATTAAGGAAAAGTGATTGTTACTTTGTGTTAATTTTCTTGTAAGAGGTGGAATTATGTTTGTGTGAGTTTGTTGGAAGATTACTTTCTTGCTTCTTCTAGAGTGTAGTTTCACTCCTTGTGTTGCTGTTTTCCATCTATTATCCTTTGTAGGGCTGGATTTGTGGAAAGATATTGGGTAAACTTGGTTTTGTCATGGAATATGTTGTTTTCTCTGTCTATGGTGATTGAGAGTTTTGCTGGGTATAGTAGCCTGGGGTGGCATTTATGTTCTCTTAGGGTCTGTCTGGCATCTACCCAGGATCTTCTAGCTTTCATAGTCTCTGGTGAGAAGTCTAGTGTAATTCTGATAGGTCTGCCTTTATATGTTACTTGACATTTTACCCTTACTGCTTTTAAAATTCTTTATTTAGTGCATTTGATGTTTTGATTATTATGTGACAGGAGGAATTTCTTTTCTGGTCGAGTCTATTTGGAGTTCTGTAGGCTTCTTGGATGTTCACAGGCATCTCTTTCTTTAGGTTAGGGAAGTTTTCTTTTATAATTTTGTTGAAGATATTTACTGGCCCTTTAAGTTGGGAATCTTCACCCTCTTCTATACCTATTATCCTTAGGTTTGGTCTTCTCATTGTATCCTGGATGTTTTTGGGTTAGGAGCTTTTTGCTTTTTGCGTTTTCTATGGTACCTTTTGCACCTGAGATTCTCTCTTATATCTCTTGTATTCTATTGATGATGCTTGCATCTATGACTCCTGATCTCTTTCCTAGGTTTTCTAACACCAGGGTTGCCTCCCTTTGTGATTTCTTTATTGTTTCTATTTCCATTTTTAGATCCTGGATGGGTTTATTCCTTTCCTTTGCCTGTTTGATTGTGTTTTCCTGTAACTCTTTAAGGGATTTTTGTGTTTCCTCTTTAAGGGCTTCTACCTGTTTACCTGTGTTCTCCTGTATTTCTTTAAGGGAGTTATGTATGCCCTTCTTAATGTCCTCTATCATCATCATGAGAAGTGATTTTATATCTGAATCTTGTTTTTCCGGTGTGTTGGGGTATCCAGGACTTGCTATAGTGGGGGAATTGGGTTCTGATGAAACCAAGTAACCTTGGTTTCTGTTGCTTATGTTCTTACATTTGCCTCCTGCCATCTGGTGATCTTTAGTGCTACCTACCCTGGCTATGTCTGACTGGAGCCTGTCCTTCCTGTGATCCTGGTTGTGTCAGAACTCCTCCAAGTCAAGCTGTCTCTGTGATCCTGTGATTCTGGGATCCTGAGATCCTGGGTATGTCGGAGCTCCTGGGAGTCAAGCTGACTTTGGGACCTTGAGATCCTGGTGTGACCAAGCTCCTGGGAGTCAAGCTGCCTTTGGGACCTTAAGATCCAAGCTCTTGGGATCCTGGGGTCCTCTGATCCTGGGCATGTTAGAGCGTCTGGGGTTGGAGCTGCTTCTGGGTGCTGGCTGTGGAGTTGCACCCAAGGTCTGCTCAGGACACCAGCCCAGACAGACCAGAAGGAACCCATTCCACTGGTCTGGTAGAGTTCCTGTGTGCCTGGGTCCCGCTGGTCCCAGTTACTCCTGGTGTTGGGGACAGATGTTGTGTCCTCCTCACCTCTGATCCTCTGATCCTGGGCATGTTGGAGCACCTGGGAATGGAGCTGCCTCTGGCTGATGTGGGGCTGGCTGCAGAGTTTGTGCCCAAGGTCTGCTCAGCATCCATACTGATTTTTCAACTTAATAAGCTTTAGTTTCACCTAGACAAACCTCTAGACATGCCTGTGAGGGAGTTTCTAGATTGCATTAACTAAAATGTGAATGCCCACACTAAATGTAGGTGGCTTCAATCCCTAGGCTCAGATCCTGGATTGGATAAAAAGAGCTGGCTGGGCATTAGCAGATACTGCTCTCTACTTTCTAACTGTGGATACAATGTAACCAGACACCTGCTCCCGCCCCCATGCCTTCCTACCACAATGGACTGTAACCCCAAACTGTGAGGTGAAATCAATCCTTCTTCCCTCAAGTTGCTACAAGGTTGCGATGACAGTTTGGAACAGTAACACAATTAATCTCTCTCATATCTACCTCCTTGTATTAGTTATTTGCCTTACGGTGACCAAATACCTGAAAAAAAGGAACTTAAAGAAGAAAGGTTTTATTTTGCTTATAGCAGTGGGGAATACAGTCCATTCTGATGGCGGCATGGCTGCAGGTGCAAGAAGCTGGCTAGTCACACTAAGGCCACAGCCAGGAAGCTGCAAGTGATGGCTCCTTGTGCTCAGCTTCCTTTCTTGTTTTAAAAAGCATTTTAAACTTATTTTATGCATATGAGTGCATGGGTGTCTATGTACCACACTCATGATTGGTGGCTACCATAGGCCAAAAGAAGGCCTCAGATCCCCTGGGACTGAAGTTACAGATAGTTGTGAGCCACCATGTGGGTGCTGGGAACTAAACCCTGATCCTCTGGAAGAGCAGCCAATGCCCTTAAGATCTGTACCATTTCTCCAACCCCATTTTCTTCTCTCAGTTCAGTTCAGGATCCCCAATTCATGGAATGAGGGGGTCCTCTTATTTCAGTTAACCTGGATAATTTCTCAAAGATATAACCAGAGGCTTATGTCTTCAGTGATTCTAGGTTCTGTTAAGTTAACAGTGAAAACTAGTCACTATACCTCTTGTATACCACCCACCATCGACCATACCCCATCCACCACACCCCATCCACCATACCTCATATACCATCTACTATCTACCATACTCCACCCACCACACCTTTTATACACCATCCATCATCAGTACTCACCATACCCCTTATACACCATATACAGTACACCATACACTTTGAGTTATACTGCCTTTCTGATTACATTAGGTAATCTTGGGATATAGGATGTGGTGGGGTAGGTAATACAAATAGAGATTGCCTCCTGACATCATCCACAAGCATGGAAGCTTTGGGATTTGCTACGTTTTATTCAAGTGGTGACTTCTGTGTGACTAAGACATACCTTTCCATACCTTGGCATCTATTGCCACATAAATATATCGGTTTTTCCATATAAAGCATTTAGAAGAAAAAAGGTTAGCGAGCCCAGTGTGAGGAAACACAGAAGTAAGCTTAATACGAACATCTAACTGAGTCTAAGATCTCTAACATGGCCACAAGAATCATCAGCTTTTCTGAGCCATGTGGATATCAATAAATCAACCTGAGCCAAGGGGTCCCTGTAGTGTCTGAGAGACATGGGCAAGTTTCAAGCAGTGACAGACTATGCTGGCAGTAGAGTGTGAGAACTCCATCTACAAAGACAGGCTGGGTAGTTGTTAGGCAGGCGTGGGGACTGAGAAAGCAGGAAAGAGTCCTGGATCTCAGGCTAGGGAGTGCTTCGTGGCCAGTCAGTGGGGAACAGCATCCCAGCATCAGGCAAAGAAGAATGGGCTTAGGAGAGATTCTGGGGAGCAGGCCATGGTGTCCAGCTCAAAAGCATCCTCCTTTGGAGAAAAGTGTATCCAGGGGGGTTTACCCCCAGATAGCTGATGAGAAATACTGGTCTAAGTAACTACTTGACAAAGAAATTAGTGCTGAAGGATTCTTGGAACTAGTTATCTCTCCACTGTTTATAGAGTAAAATGCGGAATGGGTTTTCACTTGGAAATTTAGCTATTTAAGAAAAAAATTTTGGGGGTCATTTTGTGTTGTGACTTCCTAGAACAAATAGCCATTTTGTTGTAGAAATAATCTATGACACACTAGGCTTTTAATCACAAACTAAGTGTGTGGAGCTTTATCTTTGGAACAAAATAAATGGTTGATTATTGTCCCCTGTCATTTATTGCAAAAGATAGTATCTGCACTCGTTCTTGGCCTGCGTTCAGCTCCCCAGCTTCCCCTGTAGGTAATGTCAGTGAGTCATTTTGAAGTTGGGCGTATTTCCTGTGGGTCATTTGCATACTTGCAGTCTGATGCTGAGAAAAATCCTAGAAGCCTAGCTTCGAAAGTCACACAGGGCTTGGACAGCGCTTGTTGCCTCAATGGTGTGCTCAGTTGCAGTGCTCTCCTCCTAGTCCTTACCCTGCTTGTTTTGCATAAGTGAGTGTGTGGGTCTGTGGGGACAGGATGGGAGTCCCTGTCCCACAACCCTTCCTCCTGCAGCCTTCATGATGAGAGCAAGCCCTGCACCAAGGGCTCAGCTCCCCAAGTCATCTCCTCACTCCTCAAATGCTTCCATGTTCAGCTTCTTAAGACCTTAGTTAATCATCTGCTGGGAATGATGTGTTGGTTATGTCTAAATTTTATACATGTTTTATAATAATTTATATTATCAGTTGTTTTTATGTTAGCAATTCTGAATGGGATAGCAAGTAAAAGAAATATATATTATGTACACATGAGAGTTTTCACAAGAGCAAATTTATCAGTCATTTAATCAGTAGTTGCTGAGCACTTAATGACTTTAGATTCCATTTTTACCGGTTTCTCTTAGAATGCCTTTGATATTTGGATGGAAATTGTGTTAAACCTATAAATTACTTTGGGTAGTATAGACATTTTAAATATATCCATTCCCTCGGTGCACGGGCATATGCGGGTTTCCCTGGTGTGTCCACAGACCATCTTCAGTTTCTGTTTTCAGTGGTTTGTAATTTTCACTACAGGACTTGTTGTTACTTCTTCGGTTGAATTATTTCTAGACTTTGGGGGTTTGTTTGTTGCTGGCCCTGAATGGTTCGCACCATCTTGCTGTCTCAGCATCCTAAGTAGCTGGGACTATGGGCTTGCCCTCCCAAACCTGCTCATCCCAAGGCAGCTATCTTGTCTTCTCTAACTTTAATTTTGCTGCTGTTGTGAATAGATAGAATGCCTCTCATATCTTCTGAGGAAGCTCATTATTAGTGTATAAGATATGACTGGCTTTTATGATGGATTGTTATATCCTTCAGTTTCACTGCATCCCTCTACCTGTGTCTTTTGGTGGGGTTTGTAGAGTTTTGATTTTTTTAAAATATATATATATATATATATATATATATATATATATATATATATATATATATATATATATCATGCCATTTCATAGCAGGTGGTTTGATTCCCTCTCTTCCTATTTTTTTTCCATTTTTTATTAGGTATTTAGCTCATTTACATTTCCAATGCTATACCAAAAGTCCCCCATATCCACCCACCCCCACTACCCTGCCCACCCACTCCCCCTTTTTGGCCCTGGTGTTCCCCTGTCTGTACTGGGGCATATAAAGTTTGCAAGTCCAATGGGCCTCTCTTTCCAGTGATGGCCGGCTAGGCCATCTTTTGATATATATGCAGCTAGAGTCAAGAGCTCCGGGGTATTGGTTAGTTCATAATATTGTTCCACCTATAGGGTTGCAGATCCCTTTAGCTCCTTGGCTACTTTCTCTAGCTCCTCCATTGGGAGCCCCATGATCCATCCATTAGCTGACTGTGAGCATCCACTTCTGTGTTTGCTAGGCCCTCTCTTCCTATTTAATATGCCTCTGATTTATTTTACTTGATAATCTCATCCATTATTTTAAAAAGTAGTAAATGTTGACTGGTGAGAGGCAGGGTAGAACTTGGGCACTGCTGGTGGGAAGGTAGATCAGTCCAGACAGCTTAGTGTCCACGTTTCAGAAAGATGAAGGTCAGCCTAGCTGGAGAATCCGCAATCCTACACCTGGTTCTATTGAAAGGAAAGGACTAGAGCATGTAACAAGCAGAGCATGGCACTAATGCAACGTCTCAGATGTAAGATCAGCATCCAAGTCTATGACAGACAGAAGAAGAGAAAAAGAATATGTCTGTGTGCCCGTGCAAAGGAATTTATTCTGCCATAACACTAAATTCTGCCACCTGTGGCAGGATGCACACAACTGGAAGACAATATGGTGAGACAGGATACACAGAAAAGCAAGGCGCTCCCACACATGGAAACCAAAACCCTAGGTCTCACAGCAGACAAGAGTGGAATGATAATCCTGGAAGACAGGAAAGGTTGAGGAGAAGATGGATTAAAAGATGGATAATGGGTACCAAGACACAGTTGGATGCAAGGAGGAGGGAGTTCCAGTGCACTATAGCCTATCAGGAGGAAATAGTAGTTCACCAAAGCACAAGAACTCAAGAGATTCCAAATATAGGGATAGAGAGAGGACTCAGAGGTTGAGAGCACTGGCTTCTCTTGCAGAGGATCTGGGTTTGATTCCCAGGACCCACACGGCATCTTACAACCATCTGTAACTCCAGTTCTAGGGCATCTGATGCCTTCTTTGGCCTCCATGGGCACTGCATACATGTGGTAAAATTAAAACAGTCATGTATATAAAATTTTTTTTAAAAAAAAACCTGTTTATAAAGAAGCTTTAAATGTATAGAAGTGATAGGAGCTAGAAAGTGAGTTGTCTTGGCTGGTGATAAGGACACATTGTATCCATGCACTGAAATATCAACACCTGGTTGTCTCACAAATACATCCAATCATTCTGTATCGATTTTAAGGAGCTCTGGACACATAGGTTTGCAATTATTCCTGTGGTCAGAAAAAACCTGGCAAATGAGAGCAAGCTCTATAGGAGAGAGCTGAGGAGGGGCAGTCCAGGCAGAGCTTATCAAGGTGAAGGATGACAGAGGCGGTAAGAGATATCAACATGTCCTGAGGGAGGTCAGCAACCAGATCAGACCAAACTTCCAAACTGTGGTTAACTGCTGGAATATGTATTCAGAATTGAACAGTGTTATCTTTCTGGGAGGAAGCCCTGAATGGATGATGTCTCTACCCTGATTCCTTGGAACTGAACAAGTTAGGTGATCAGCCTAAGAAGTACCCATAGGTATGGACGCCATCTTTGCACCATCTCTTCTGGGTGGTGGCCAAATGGTGACACAAGGACAATGGGTTAGGGCAGATCTTTCTAGGTGATGTAAGTAGGCAGGATTAAAATAAGATCCTGTTGCGGCAAAATTGTGAGGAAAAAGTAGGTCTTTAGCTAGTTGTATTGCCATACCAAACTCGCCAGAGTTCTGTCAGAGAGAGGTGTAGATCCAAACTGAAGTAGAAACTTAAGGGTTCTTTGGGAAGTCAGTTGTGTTGGGTGGCATTTTGCTGGGGCAAGCACATGAAGAAGTGTTTTCCTGAAGCAGACACAAGTGAAAGGATATTTTGCTAAAGCAAACATGTGAAGGAACGTTTTGTTGAAGACGACACAGGTAAAAAGATGTTCTGTTAAAGCAAGCACGTGAAAGGACGCAGGATGAAGGATTCTTTGTTAAGGACATGCACGTATTGGTCCACCTTACATTGCACAGTTGAGCTTCATTTGTTGGGGCTCCATAGAGAGAAACACCAAAAACTCTCCTGGTGGTGTGCTGCCGCCTCTTGCCACTTCCACAGATGCATCTGAGGCAATACACATGGAGGACACGTAATGTTTGGGAGGAGTATACAAAGGACTTAACGGACAGTGACAGAGGCTGGGCTTGCTTACATAGCTAAGTACTTCTTAGTCGCATATCTTTGCTGATCTTTACTTCACTGAGAGAGGCACAGCCGAGATATTTTCCTGGCATTCCTGTTGGCCCTGCTCCTTCCTGCTGCCCTGTGCTGAGGATGAGGCCCGGCTGTCTCTGCTATGTCAGATCACTGCTGCTGCCATCCTGACTCTATCGAACTGGACTGCTGGTGTATCCCTGAAGTATTTGCAAGTGGATCGAGCTGCCGCTGATGACCTGTGACCTGACCTGCTCAATTCCTGAAGACACAGATGGGATTTTTTCTCTCATTTCTAAACAAGTCCACTTCCCCCATGTCCTTTCTTTTCCACTACCTCTGGCGGATGGTGGTCTAGAAGGGAGGTTAAAGCATTTAAGAACATCACTAAAAGAAGGCTTTGAAAAAAATTAAAGTTACACTGGACTTAGAAACAAAAGTGCTTTCCATAGATTAGGAGGCCATCAGCAAAAGGCAAGTAAGTATATAGGACTAAGCTGTGAGATTTGGGAAATTTGGGAAGAAGCCATCCATCTCTAGCTTGTTTACCTCTAAGAAGACTCTCTTTTTCCCACTGTACAGCCAAATTCTGAGAGTGCCCCTTTCTCCTGAGAAAAGAAATTGAACAAAAGCACCACTGCCACCCTCCCTCACACTGCGCAAAGCTTAGGGGCTTATTCCTGCTGACAACTAGAGTCAGTGTGCTCAGCCAAAGACCCTCTTTCTTGCCTGCTGATCTGATGGTGCAGGAGGCAAACTTTGTTACCCGAATAACCAAAAAAAAAAAAAAAAAAAAAAAAAAGTTTCAAACTAATGTTTGAAGTCAGTCAACAAACATTTAGTCAGAGTTTGAGTGTCCAGGTGTTTCAGGGTGGAAACTGGACTGGAGGACCAGACCATAAAGACCCTAGAATATGGGTGGGAGTGGGTAAGGCAGAGCAGAGCAGGGCAGGGCAGGGCAGCTGAGGGACACTCGAGAGTTGTCCGATGGCACAACTGGGAGAAGCAGCAGTGCACAAACTGGACAGCCCAGGCTCAATTCCCAGACCCCACGTGAAAAGGCAGGATGCTGTGTTACTTGCCTGCTACCCCAGAGCTCCGCCAACAACAGAAGACATAAGAGAATTGTCCAGAAACTTGCAGGCCAGTTACTCTGGAGTATACAACATAGCCAAAACACCAGAGACCTTGCCTCAGAGACAAGACAGAGGGAGAGAATGGACTCCCCCAAAGTGTCTCTTGACCTCCACACACACATACCACTTGCCTGTCAGAATGTAGCTTGTTAGAACAGTATGCTTGCCTGGCTGAGTTCAATTTCTGCAGCCCCCAAAAACCTGCACTTGGGACTTGCAATTCAGAACCTACAGATTCCCAATTGTACGACTTTGGGGCAATTGTTTCTCTGTACCTCAGTTTCCCTATGTATAAAATCCTGAGGATAATTATAGTGTTTGCATCAGTACATCACAGAAGTGTGCTGTCTGGTCTTAGTGATGAACTAGAGGACCTGGTAGCTAAGATGTATCCAGTGGCTCAAGGGGTAGAAATGAAAATGGCAACTTAGTATCCACTGGCAACTTAGTATCCACCTCACTTGGTGTTTATTTACATAAAGTGCCTGGGGTGGGCTGATAGATGCTGTGAATGCTCTAGGTGATAGGGGGTACCCTGTTTTAGTACTGAGCTGTTTTGTGTTTTTAACCTAATGTTGCCTAGTACACATGTATACATGGTCTGTGAAGATTCCAAGGATCCTCAAGGCCAATGCTAGCAAGCACAGTTCCAGCATCCACGTACTTACAGAAAACAACTCATATACTCGCATAGAGCGACTTCTCAGAGGTGTATGTACGAGGTAGAACTTTTGTTCCTAGGCCTGACATACTGTGAGTATCTAGCAATCAAGTAAACTGAGGCTCCAATAGCCAGAGGAAAACCCCAATGAGTGAAAGGCAAGTCTTGCTTTCCCCTGATATCCCCAGTGTGACCCCTTCATTACCACCCCTGTAACTCACTGTCTATCAGCATTTCTCACTAATGTGGAGGGGAAAACACAGACCTGGGCTTTCATGGAAAGTGTTTTGATTCTCACAACCAGAATTCCTGCTTTTAAAGGGGGTTGGGGCTAGATCTTTAACTTTTCCTTTAGTATTTCAGAACCCGACTATTTGAAGAGCATCTTTTCTGAGGAATGGTATTTCCTGGCATAAGACAGCCTTTGTCAAGTGACTCAGACTGATTTTTTTTTCAATATCTCAATTGGCCTCAACTTACAGAGAAAAAAGTGGGCACTGGGTATCAGTTTGATGTCAGGGTTTTTCCCGGTTTGAAGAGCTTTAAATACAGCTAGACTGGAAGATGCTGGTAGACTGAGTTCCAGACTCCCGTCAACATGTTGGTGACATACATCCTTGCCTCTGTTTTGCTCTTCAGTTCTGTGCTGGGCCAGAGATGCAGCACCACATGGGGCATCAGAGACACCAATTACCTTATTGAAAATCTGAAGGTAGATTTAGGGGACTGGGGAGAGTCATCTGCTGGAGGATGGCAAAGGGGGCTCAACTCACTGGGGGTTATCTCTTTGCCTACTGTAGGATGATCCACCGTCAAAATGCAGCTGCAGCGGCAACGTGAGTGAATAATCTTTAGAACTTTCCAGACTTCTCTCAGTGTTCACAGCTAGAATGCTCATGCTGAGATTTCTCTCTTGCAGGTGACCAGCTGCTTGTGTCTCTCCGTCCCAACTGTAAGTATAGTCGGAAAAAGGTCAGGGGACACTGTTTACGCTTTGAAGAGAAATCACGCAACTCATTTGACATTCTAAATTCTAAATTACTGTTTAAGTGGGACTGTTAAAGTATAGACCCCACCTTTAAAACTTATATTTATATATGCATCATACACACAACTATATGTTTAAGCTAGCATCATGCCCTTGAGAAATCTGGATATTTTTCAGTGTCTAAAACGTATTGACTATCTTCTGAGATAAATGGGCATGTAAATGAAAAAAGAAAAGAATATTGCTTACTGGTTGATCTGTGGTAAGTCCAGATTTGTGAAACAAACAAAATAGTAACATCAGGCAGGGATCATCTAGATATCACAAACACACACACACACACACACACACACACACACACACACACACACACACCTCCTTTCTCTGGCATCTTCCTACTCTTTCCCCTTCCCAGTCTCTATCTCCCCCTCCTTCTGCTTCTCCTTGCTGGTCTTTAGTGGCTCCCAAATGGTTCCAACTGTCCTCTGGGAAGACAGTATCTAAGTTTGGTGCCGAATGGGACCCTAAGAGAGCAACTCCCATCCTGGCAGGAAGGGGAAGGCAGGAGGCTCTGGAACTATTCTAACTCCTGGTTATGATGAGGGAGCAGTCACCCAGGCCTGTAGCCACTGCAGGGCTCACTCTTCAAGTTGGACCAGGGAAAAGCTGAGCTTAGAACCCCATGGAAGTCAGAAGCCCCATTTGCTGGAGTTCTATGGCTAGGGGAGGGTCCAATCTACCCCCTCCCTTCTCGATGCAGGGTTGTAGCTTGCGGCTAACAGGAGTCCTATGCAAATGGCTTGTCCCATCAGCTGGCATGAGAAAATGCTTTTCCTTTCTCTGGACTTTCAAACACTCAGCCACTGGACCTGGACAGGGCCACCAGGTGCGAGACAGATGCAGTACCACTTTTGCTAGGGCATCAGGTCTACATTTCCTGAGGAGTCTCCTCAGGAATGTCACTGGGAAACTGACCTCACCTCAAATTACTTAAGATAGTTTCCTCGGGTGGCCAGGAAGAAGAGCATGAGTTTGGGCGACACTGGTTAAATTAAGTTGCTCTTTAAAATCCTCTTGGCGATTCTTCCTGAAAGCAGTCCTAGGCAGTTTTTATTATAAATCCTTTTTATAAGTCCTTGTTATTTACCAGGATGATTGTACCACACCGTGCTACAGGGAGGGACTGTTACAGCTGACCAATGCCACACAGAAATCAAGACTCTTGCCTGTTTTCCATCGGGTGAAAAGGATAGTTGAAGTCCTAAAGAACATCACGTGTCCGGTGAGTTTTTTGTCTGAGTGTGACAAAAGTAGGGCCTCTGGGTCAGAGCCTGTGGCAGGGGGCCTTGAGAGCAACAACTGTCTGCTCACATCCAAGCAAATGAGAGAGGATGATAAAGTTAGAGCAGGTAGGCCCAGGCTGGAAGGGGGTCAGGCAAAAAATGTAACCAGGAACAAGATCACTGCAGTGGAACAGATCTGCTCTGGGGTCTGTGGTTCCCCTGGTTAAATGGAGACCGTTGACACCCAAGTGGCCAATGTCTTCTCTCCACCTGTTGGATAGTGAAAGAATTCACCTAATTGTAAGCAAAAGCCAGACTCAAAAGAGTCAGACTGTAACTCATGCAGCACTAAATCATCCTAAAAATTCACTTTACTAATCGAGGATGTGGGAGCCTCTGAGTCAGGTTTGTGTGTGTGTGTTGGTTTGTTGAATGACTGAAAAGTTTTGTAAAAGAAAAGACACCAAGGTCTAGGTAAGTACTTCCACCTGCCCTACTGACTATCAGCATACACCCTGGTTCCTGAGGCAGTGGCCCGTCGCTGTCCGTTCTCCCTGTGTGTCCTTTCATAGGAGAACACCAGCAGTCCCAAGTGCTGTGGTTGGCCAGCCTAGTCACATATCTCTGCCCCTAGTGGCACCTGCCTTGGCTATGTTACGTGAGCCATTACCCTGAGCACCTGCCTTAGAGGCCAGCTTTAGCTCTGTTCGCCAGCTCCATAGGGAGGAATGTGATGCCCGGGGAAAGTTATTTTTCTGATGCTATTGTATTTTATAAGAGACAACGCTGTGACTTAAACCCTGGTCTATGTGAATCCAAAGTCTCACTCAGAACTACGTGTGTGTACGTGCACAGACTCCTGGAATCGTGACCCCAAATTAACACTTACATGGTCTTACCAAATGCTAGCTAGCCCAGGATCAACCTTCTTATTTCCCTCCCATCTCATTCCTCTCTCCCCTGCCCTTCAACTGGCCACCAGGTTTGAGGGAAGCTGGTCCTGGGCTGCTAGGAGTGTATTGCTGCAAAGTGGGCTGCGGATGCTCACCCTGTTCTGCCCACTTCTCTCCCTGCAGTCCTTTTCCTGCGAAAAGCCATGCAACCAGACCATGGCAGGCAACACACTGTCATTTCTGAAGAGTCTCCTGGGGACGTTCCAGAAGACAGAGATGCAAAGGCAGAAAAGCCGACCATGAAGACAGATGCTATTTATTCTATTTATTGAATTTACAAAACCTCCCCTCCTTAACTGTTACAGTGAAGAAATAAACTAAGCTATTCTAGACCAAGGCCCTTTTGTGTCCTTTTGCTTCACAGTTGCTTTTGGAACTATGGGGAGGGAGAAGTAAAAGGTATCTGGAATAAAGATCCACGGGGAGGGAGAGAGACAAGCTGTCTCCAGACCCTTTCCCCGTGCCTACTCCTTCCTGTTGCTCAGAGCAAATGAAGCTCCCGGTGTTGCATAGGTAGGATGGAGCAAAGACTTGGTAATAAACAGAGTTATAAGCCAGAGCACAGAACCAGAGGCTTGAGCCTTGACTGGTCTATAGGCCAGCAGTTAAAGGGGGGCACAGCCTGAAAGGTGACAGCAGACAAGAGCAGCAGAGGCTAAGAACAGCATGAGGGAGACACAGGGCACTACCAAGTTCTGAGGCCTCAAAGTAGAAAGGACCATTGTTTGGTGAGTCCAAAGGCTGCGAGAGTCCTTGGGAATCTGAGCATGGGAGCTGGAGAGATGGCTCAGTGGTTACAGCACTTGCTGTTCTTCCAGAGGACTCAAGTTCAGTTCCCAACACCTTTGGCAGGAGGCTCCCAACCATCTGTAACTCCAGCTCCAGGGGATCTGATGCCTCTGCCCACCAAGGGCACCTGCAGTCATGTGCACATGCCCACATGCAAACAAACACACCTACATATAATTTTTTTAAAGTATTTTTTTTTAACCTAAGAGTGCAAAGGCCTGGCACCACGTCTGGAGCTGGGTCCCAGAACAGGGTCTCTTCAGGTGAGAGCTTGAAGTAGGGAAGTGTGAGAGCAACGTGGCCTATTTACCTGGAACCTGCTCAGAGAGTGCCCACCATGGGCCAGCCAACAAAATCCGTGAATCATACTGAATGACTGGCAGAATGCGGATGCAACCATTCCCCTCAGCCTAACACCCTACATATCCCACCGCAGTACCCACTCCTGGTCTCTGTCCCACGATGCTCACGGCCTGCTAAGCATGCCTGCTTGCCTCTCCCAATCATACCCAGGCTCTCCAGGGACCAACTCCGTTCACTCTTGGACTAGCACTGAACTGCCCTGCAGGAGGCGCCATGTGAATGTGGCCTGAACAGATGACTGGTCTCCAGGGTGCAAGGGCACAACTGGAACTGGGTCAAGAATATGCATGCCTGGTGGATAGATTGGACCCAGAACATTCTGTGGGTGTCTCTGCAACACCTCCAGGCAGGTTTATACTACCTGCCTATCCCGGATAGAAGACTTCAGGCCATCTGTTTGGCCCCTTCAGCCCTGACTGATACACTGGCAGACACAAGGTCAAGGATAGGATCTTTGGCAGAGAAAATGGTCCTCTCCCCTTCTACCTGCTGATACAGAGGTGTGAGGGGGAACAGAACCTGGGTTCTGTCTTCATGCATGAAGGTTCCAGAACTATTATTCAATGCCTCTACACAGGGCATTGAATAAGGAGGGTGTCTGAGTCTGTGTTGTGCCTAACTCTGGTCTGTGGTTCCTGCCCCCCACCCCCACCCCCAAAAATGAGGCAAATCCTTCCAAACTTATCACTCAATGTGTGATAGACAGGAGATGCTGAGGGAGTGCCACTCATTTACAATAATCATCAGATCAAACACTTCACATTCTGCACTGTTTCTGTTTGTACCAGGAGGCAGAACTCGGGACTGGCAGGAAGTAGACACTGGCATTTCTTCTTTATAAGCATGAGAGTCGAAGCTTTCCAGGTTGGAGACGTTCCCAAGAGCCTTCAGCTGGTGGAAACTGAAAAGCAGAGAGCCACTTCCAGCTGGTTCTGCTTGCCAACCCCTCTCTCTGCCCACCCCGTTCTGTCGCTCTCCTATCTGTGTGAGATTTCTACACTACTTCCTCTGACAGCCTGAGGGTCAGATGGGTTCACCGCAGCCCCAGGGCAGACTCACTTATCCAGCAAGCAAAGGTCAGAAAGGGTTCAGATTTCACCCACTTTAGTCCTTTCAAAAGTTAATGCACAATTCATGTGCCAATCCTTACATAACACCCATAACAGGACCTGGGGCAAAATTCTGTAATTAAACGCATCAATATTCAAAGCCCAAGAACGTTCACACGGATAGGTTAAGGTTGACAGCCGAAAGAGTCACAACAACCTTGAGTTGGCTGAGCTGTTTGGGTTTCAGGGTGTCGCTAAGGGATTGAGGAGCTGAGTGTACAAGACAGCTTTACTCCAGCCTGGGGCTCACATATGCTCCCTCTGGCTCTGGGTCATCTCCAGGAGGAACAGAGGTTTCTGCAGCACCCTGACTGGCTGGCTTCATGGCAACCCGGGTGGTTTCCCCTGCATCTGGGTCTTCTGAGTCAGACTACTCATTGTGGTTTGTGCTGACTGTACTCATTCAGGATCGCAGGGAGGGGCAGGCGGATGCTGGTGGTTGGGATGGTCTCAGAAGACAACACCAGCTACTGCAAGGGGGAGAGGCCGAGCAATAGAAACCCAGGCTTGCTGCCACATCAAAACCACCTGCCAGCTTGGTGCTTTCCCTTGGCTTGTCTGTAAAGTTGAGTAAAAAAAAGATTCACTCCTGCAGACAAAGTCCGAGGATGGCACACCTGGAGTGAGGAGGACTCACCTGGAGTGAAGAGGACTCACCTGGAGTGAGGAGAGCTCATCTGGAGTAAGGAAGGAGCACACCTGGAGTGAGGAGGGCACACCTGGGGTGAGAAGGGCACACCTGGAGTGAGGAGGGCTCACCTGGTGTAAGGAGGGGGCACACCTGGGATGAGGAGGGCACACCTGGGGTTCCTGAGGCTGTATCCTTTGAGGCTGTATCCCAGCCTCAGAATCCAAAGTCACCTCCAAACGGAAAAGGGAGCCATCTTGAGTTGAACATTTCACTTGGAATTCCTAAAATTTCCCCACAAGTGGCAAAATCACACCCCAGACCCACTCCTGGGTATTGGATAGAATGGGGCTTAGTGGGGTGGGGGTGGGAGAAGTGAGGCCAGCTGGGGGGAGGAGGAGGACAGTTAAATTTAGGTAGAAAATAAAAACAAGTTGCATCCACGCACCCAAGGACGCGGTTCGATGACTCCACAACCATAGTAAGCATGCAGGTGCAGGAAAGATGGCGTGCTATGAGACCGTGAACACCGTTCTTAGGACTTGGGTTACCTAACCCAGAGGGGCCCCCTCCATGCTCAGGGAAACCAAGCCCAGTGAGCCCTCTCTATGCTCGGCCAGTGGCCAGAAGTCACGCTTCTCTGGGTATACAGCTCCCTGAATGTCACAACTGAATCACATGCTTCTGGAATCTTCTTTGACAACAGTTTAGCACAAAGGATTCTGGGAGTTAGAACCCAGACCAATAACCTGTCCTGTGTCCTGAGCATTCGAAGACCGACTCAGTATTTACATCTACCCCACTCCAAAGCATGCTTATGAAGACACCAAGGGGCAGCTGGGGCTCTCGGGGTTTCACACAGACCAGGCCCAGGGTACACAGATACATCATCCACCCTTTGTCAACCTCCGAGCAGAAAGCTGAGCAGCCCCGAATCGCGGAGGAAGACTGGCTTTTGTTTTTGTTTTTGTTTGTTTGTTTTTTTATAGATGAGGAAAAGAGAAGCCCACGTGGGCAGAACATGTGGAGATTATGCAGATAGGCATTGAGGCTGGAACCCAAGGAAAGGACAGCACCCTGGGGCAAGGCGAACAGTGAGACAGGGAGGGAAGTGCCCAGGACCCATGCTCTACAGGTCACCAGCTAGCAGACAGCCTTGGGATTTAGTTGATGTCTGCTGCCATCAAGTGGTGATTCTATGGCATATCAGCCAAACAGGCTTTTGAGAGACAGTGTCCCACAAGACCAAAATCTAACTTCTTATGACTCTAAGATACTGCCTTCCTCTCCACTCCTGTTTTCTCATGTGCACATGGGATCTCGCAAGGACTGTACAGCAAGCGATGTCTCAGACGAGCAGAAGGGCTTCCAGCTGCCTTCTATGCATTCACTACAGAGGAGTAAACTCTCTGCCTATCTAGGAGCACACAGTGGGAGATCCTGACTGGCCTCTGAACACACCACTCTTCCAACCCAACTGTGCAGCCAAGGCAGGCACCAGGGCACGCCTACACGACATATCCTGGAATGGGATAGAGGAAGTACTCTGGGTCCATCTCGGCATCCTGTAACACACCAGGAGCATCTCCTTGCCAGCACCCTCAGTACCTGCCCGTGGTGCTGTGGTGGGAATGAAGCCAGCCTCTTCCTGTTAGAGTCTAGTAAACTAGAATGAAAACTCTGCTGGGGCTCCTCCGCTCTTACCCCTGGAGACAGTGCCTGCAACACAGCAGGTGCTCAACACACGTGTGATGACTAAGTCACCAGGGGCTCCATAGCCTTGGGTTCAGAGCTGCCCAGGGGAGGGGGCTTTGAACTCCAAGAGCTGTGGAGGATGGATGTGGAGAGAGCACTGTGAGGAAACACCTGTGATCTACACAGGGGAGAGTGGCTATGTCAGCCTCTGGGGTGGGGTGGGGTGGGGGAGGCAGCTGTGATTTGGTGCTCGGTCTAGATCACATAGAGGTGGTGGATCCCCCTACTACCTCTTCCTTGGGGCAAACCAAGGAAAATCTTTTTTTAAAAAGATTTATTTCTTTTATGTATGGGAGTACACTGTCGCTATCTTCAGACACAGCAGAAGAGGGCGTCAGATTTCATTACAGATGGTTGTGAGCCACGATGTGGTTGCTGGGAATCGAACTCAGGACCTCTGGAAGAGCAGATGGTGCTCTTAACCACTGAGTCATCTCTCCAGCCCCCAAGGAAGATCTTAAAGGCTTGTTTACATGGCTGTGAGGACAGTTCCTCACTGGGGTATAAGATCACCCTGGACCACATTTCTGCGTGGCTGGTGGTGGCTGCCCAGGTGACAGTGTTGGGCAGGACTCTGAAGCCACATCCAGCCGTGTGTGCTGAGAGGGGTTTGGGGGGTGCGGTAGGTGTGGCTGCTGCAAGCACACATGTGGACGCATGCCACACAATAGCAGTGCTACCTCCTAGGTGGTTCCCAAAGGAGGTAAGACAGATGCACGACGTCACACTGGAAAGCAGACTGTGCCTTTTATTATGATTTCCACATAAAAGTCATGTCCACAGAACACCCACCCCTGCAAGCTCTGGCTGTCACCTGCCACGCAACGACACCATCACATGACACTGCTCAGGCTTGGGAGAGAATCTTTGGATATTCCTATCCTATATGTTCTTTTCTAGACACCGAGCCCTCCCTCTCAATCTCGAGGACCGGGAAGAAAATGACACACACTGGTTTCTCTCTGGGATGGCAACATCTCCACAGACCTAAACTGGATAGAGAGGAAGGTGACCAAGATCTCTCAGAAGCCAGGGAGAGAGCTCTGCATGTCACACAGAAACAACCCAAGGGGCTTACGGTGCTTTTATTTGGGAGCGCAAGTCTATGCTGGGTTTTCATCATCCGTGGGCACAGAATGTCTTGCCTGTTTTTCTCAGGTGCTAATCCAGAGCTGAAAGAGATGGTGGCTGCCTGGTCCATGGTCTGCTGCTTCCTTCCATCATTAGACTGGGGAGAGAAACAGTCTGCAATCATGGAGGGAGGGAGTCCAAGCTCAGGATGATGGCTGTGGCCCACCTGGCACTGGGCAGAGATGGCTGGGTCTTCCTACTCTCCAGTAATTTGTTCTTGCTGGTTCTACAGGTGTTGTCAGCATCTGCCTCGGGATGAGGTCTGTTCAGATTACAGTAGCCCTGAGAGGAGAGGGGCCACATAACGAGTTCTCTTTTTTCAGCCAGCAGGATCTAGGCTTGGACAACCCACCCGGAGATGGCTCTCATGCCACAGAGATGCGGTAGTGATCACCACGTGCTGCAGTCAGTCAGGAAGGCTGTGTGGGATTGCTTGTAAATGTTCAAACAAGGGGTCACGGGAAGAGCGCATCTCCTTTCTTTGGTTATGAAGCTCCTTGTAAACAGAAAGCAAGCTCCCAGGTTTAGAGGATACACATCAGGGCAGAGTATAGCACAGCTCCGTTCTAGGAAGGGATCTGCTACCAGGATCCTGAAAGGGCATGGACTGATAACACAGGACTCATGAGGAAACCTAAGGATGGTTTATGAGTGACTGGGACCCTCTTCCTCAAGCCATCCCCATGACAACGAACTACCCCATACAGGGCTGACCACTGAGCTTCACGGCTCTGCTATGAGTAGCATGGAAGGACACAGAACTAGGGATGGACAGGAAGGAAGGTGCCATCTCCCCGAGACTCTAGGGAGTCCTCTATCCCAGGTATGTATTTGGAAACAATTTTTATTGACCCTATGCCTGGGACTTTGGAGACCGTCCCCATCCCACCATTTCTTAGGGTCTCCAATGAGTGTTCCAAGGTCATCTGAGATACACCATCTCCTCCATTTTGGGGACTAGGTGAGGAGGGCGGCGTTGCTGTTCACATCTTCAAAGAGTTCACATTTGTGCTGCAGACGGTGGCCTGTTCCAAACCTTTGTAAGTTAAAGCTCAGGCTTGCTGGCAGGCCTGGTGTCCGTGGCTCCTGGTTAGAACAGGATGTTAAACACCTTGTTCAAGGCTGTGCTGCTAGCTGGGCGGTGGTGGCGCACGCCTTTAATCCCAGCACTTGGGAGGCAGAGGCAGGCAGATTTCTGAGTTCGAATCCAGCCTGGTCTACAGAGTGAGTTCCAGGACAGGCAGGGCTACAGAGAGAAACCATGTCGGGGACGGGGGGGGGGGGATGGGGGGGGATGGGGGGGGATGGGGGGGGATGGGGGGGATGGGGGGGGATGGGGGGGATGGGGGGGGATGGGGGGGATGGGGGGGATGGGGGGGATGGGGGGGATGGGGGGGATGGGGGGGGAGACTATGCTGCTGGGTCACTCTGTCCCACTTGAGACAGTCTCTTCCAGCTCTCACTGCTGCTGCTTAGAGGGTTTATTTTGTTTTGGTTTTGTATTTTTTTCCTAAGGAGACGGGTTTCCCAACCCTTTGCAAGGGAGAGGACATTCAGAAAGGAAAGCTTCCAGCTGGCGTGGATACCGTGCCTCAAATGCCACGAGTTGGCTCTCTAGAAACTTCCTCCAGCCACCTTAAAGAGCCAGTCCTCAGGGTGGCCAAGAGTGGCCTGGTGTGACAACAAGGACAAGTACCCAGTCACTCCAGGATCTGAGGTCTTGCTTCTAAAGCCATTTTGTAGCTGAAGATTTAAACCACGTGACGCGGACATGGTTCTGGGCCATTAGGCAGGAAGACAGCTGCGCTGTGCAAAGTCGGCTCTGGGTTTCAGGCTACAATTGGACCTTATGGTGATCACAGGAATTCTTGCTTTGCTCTTTCTGTAGTTTCTATATTATCCTACAACGCAAAAACACATTGATTTTGTTGCAGGATTTAAAACATTTATTTTTCCCTGTTGGAGATCTAGTGGGGGTGGGGGTGGGGTGGGCGGGGGATGTCTGTACACAGCATTAGGAACGAAACTGTGGTTCTGCTCTGCCCTGCCTTGACCTGGACTTCATCCAAACACAAGGACGCTTCACCAAGAGCTTTAATCTTGTGAAATGTGCAACTACCCTCTTTTTATTTTATATAAAGGGGGCAAAGAGCCGGCGAAGCTGTGAGTGTTGGAATTCTAGTGAAAGGCTGCAAAGGTTTATTTAAGGCCAGCTTCTAGGTTCTCTGTGGTCAGCCTGGCTGCGGGCCCTCTCTGCTTGCATCTAGGACCCAGCATGCTGCACTGTCTGCCTGTGCTTCCCAGCAGCCCCTGCAGTGTGGGGTTGGAGGATATAAGTCAGGGCTTCTAGGCTTCCCTAATGGTGGCCATCCTCCTTGGAAGAACTGGTTGGCCACGGAGGCAGAGTAACAGGCTTCTCGCTGATGTGAAAATCCAGTGACCGATTCCCTCCATCTTTGGAGCTTGGCAAGTGACACATTAGAGCCCAGGAAGGAGCAGCAACAGCGGGGAGAGACAGTGCTGAGTCACCATCATGAAAAGGGTGGAGAGAGGAGACCTGTTGTCCAGGGCCATCCACTGGGAAGAAAGCAGGGCAACCGGGGCAGCTAGGGGGTGGTCCTTAGTAGGTAGACCACATCTCAGCAAAAGAATCAAGCTGCCTTCCTGGAGGAGGAGTCCCTGGAGGACAAATAACTGGTGAAACCAAGACCAAGAGGGAGTTGGCTCAAGGCACCATGGGAATACAGACGGGAGGGCGTGGCGGTTAGGGGTGGCAAGAGGTACAGGCAGAAGTGGGGTGTTCAGGATGGGGGGAGCCTGACTGGAGGATGAGGTGGCAAGATGAACTGACTTCCAGGAACTGCTGAGAGCATTTGAGCAAGCAGTCAGCTGTGCAGAGCTATACTGATCCTTCCTTGTGAGAAAGGAAAAGAGGAGACTCCGATTGTAAGTGGCCATCCTTCAGAGCTTTGCAAAGGAGCAAAGCAGGCTTAGTCGGAAGAGGGGAGATGGCCTTGTGTGAGCTTGGGGTGGCCACTGGGGATAGTGTCCACAGATCATAGATCACTATGTTTAAGAAAGAGGCTATAAGCACTTCTCTCCAAGGGCTGCGGAAGCTGCGAGGGGGAACCAGAGCAGGTGACATGGCTGTGAGCTGTGCCCAGCTTAGTCACTGGAGGCCCACACACCACTGCCAGCCACGGCTACTTCAGAATTGCAATGTGATGGTGAGAAGGCAGGCCTCTCTGCTCCTAGACTTGCCAGGGGGACAGAGGGGCACTTCAGAAACAGTTTCACCAGGAAGAATGGAGGCCCAGCTCCAACCCTGGCTAGAAAGAAAGCACACTGACCTGATACCTCATTCGCTTCTCACAGTGTGCTCTCCCCGGAGCGCCTTCAGTGAGAGCTCATACCCGAGGAACATGGCCGCACTCATGGGGAAGCCGCGCACAGCATTCACAGTGATGCCCCTGAAAAACACCTTTGTGGGGGAGAGGGGGATTATGCCAGGGTTAACTCTCCAAGTGTCAACCCACGCTCTTGGCAACACTGCCTCTGAGGGTGAGGGGGGTGACTGCAAGGTAGCCCAGTCCTGGACTGACTGGAGCCCAAAAGATCTGAATGTGGAAAGACCCTAGCAGGTTTCCAACTCACAACACCTGTGATGGCGCCTGGCCTCATGGGCTCTGATGCGCATGCGCTGAAGACTTCCGAAAACTGAGGTCCAAGCAAGTCTATACTGGTATGGCTATATGCACCTATGTTTGTTCTCTCTGTCTCCCTGTCTCTCACTGTCTCTTTCTCCCTCCCTCCATCTTTTCCTTCCTCTCTCCCTCTTTTCTCTTCCCTCCTCCCTCCCCCACGGGGCTGGAATCTGGTTTTAAAAAAAGCACCCAGCCATGTACAATGATAGTGATGGTGCTTTCTGAAACATCCCTAAAGTGGTGGTAGAGGATAGGACAGATCAAGGACAATGCTTAAGATCACAGGCATGGATAAGGTGACACCATGGGTAGGTGACAACCTCTCTAATTATAGTATGTAGAGACAATCTCTTGCACTGTGTGGAAGCATCACCTGTCAATAAAATGCTACTGGCCTATTAGCATAGGCAGGAAATAGGGAGGTGGGAGTTCTGGTACAGAGAGAAGATTCTGGGAGATGGTCAGGGCAGGAGATTTTCCCCAGACTCTGAGGAGGAGACAGATACATGAAACTGACAAGGACATACCAAGTCATATGACACATTTAGAATAGAATAAATTGGATTATTGAGATATGAGCTAGTCAGGGAACAGAGCCAATGATATTGGGCTAAGCATTTATTCCTATATAAGAAGTCTTAGAGTCATTACTTTGGGAGACAATGTGGATAAGTGGAAAAACACGAGATTACTAGTGTATTTAACTACAATAGTGGCAACATTGGGCCACTAAAGGGTGTTCCAGGGAACAACCCAGACAATGCTTCTTAAAGCCTTCCCTAGTACCCATTGAACCAGTGGGCACCCAGTGACTGCTCATCACCTGTGGGAGCTGAGGTGGCATGGTCTGAATGGAGAAGCTGCTAGCCTCTGCCTCACAGCTGTGTCTGTGTCACAAGACACGGGTATCATGACTGGTCACTTGTGTTTTGTCTTCTATCCCTAGGTAATGCTTCCCATGAGCTCCTGGCACCCCACATCTTTCTGCTTTGTGCCAGGTAGCTACAGAGAAATGTGGGCAAACTAGAGCCTCTTAGATAAGCCCAATCTGGAGCAATGGCAATGACGGGATCAGAGAGGGGTCTAGGGAGCTGCCCCTTAAGGCCTAGTCTGGAAACTGCACACTCAAAAGGTAAACCCAACCCAAAGCAAGATCAGAGAGCTATCAGGAAACGAACTGCACCTTCTCTTACACTGAATCACTTCAAAGCTTAAGACACAGAGTGGCTCATTTTCAGAAAGAGGCAAACATCCGTGCATGTGCCCACTAGCAGCCACAGGATGCAGCTCAGTCTAGGAGAGGAGTTGATGGGCCACATCCTGGTGCCCTACACATCAGGCAGACCCATGTGGGATGTGGGCAGTGCTGGCACTCCCTTCTCATGCCTGACTGTCTTGGAATTCTTCAGGATCATTCAGAGTGACTTGAATCCAGCTCCAAGGGGAAATTTCCATGCTGGTGCCCAGACTCCCTGGAACCTTGGCTTGAGTCGGCTCCAAGGCAGTACCAGGCGCACCTGGCCTTGGAGCACAGTTTGCCTCACAAAACAACATTCAAGACACTGGGGCCAAGGCGTTCCTCATGAAACCTCCATAGTTACCTGCTACCGGCACGAGCCTCATGCCTGTGATGGATGGCCCTCTTGTCCCAGTCTTGCATGCTCTCTGACTGCCTGTCCCATCTACCTCTCTAAGCCACCTCTGGTCTCTGCTTTGGATGCTCCCTAGACCTGCTTGCAGCCTCTGTCTATCCAAGCATGGCCATGCCAGAGTGGACAGCAGCACCTTCTTGATCACAGGATGCCCTCATTGTTCCTCATGGTCCAGGACTCGGTAGACCCTGACAGGGTAAGGAGCACGGTCTGTGGGTGTGGTTTTCCCTGGTCTCAGCACTCGTGGGGCCTCGGTCTTGAGTAGACCTTCTATAACTGCTTATTAAGCGAGCCCCTGAAGGATGAGCGAGTGCATGGACGACAAGGATAAGCAAGTGCATGGGTGAACAAAGAGGACCCAGTGCCGAGGGATTCCTCGCAGTAGTAGCTGTGAGTGTTCAAGTAGTGTTAGGACCTCAGACCCCTAAGGGGCAGGACCACCAGGCCACTGACCCTGGCCCCTCACAGCCCCTGATTACCACAAACTCTTCTCCCAGCACTGTTCCAGGCTCATCAAACCACCAAGAACCCAAGGCTTGGCCTCCTCAGTTCAGAGCTAAAGTCTCCTTTCAGGAGACGGCTCGCACGGCCCAAGACAACCTTCTAAGCATGCAGAGAATGGGACCAAAGCATCAGGTATTACTTTGGTTGTAGGTTAGTGGTGGGTTCCTAAACCCTGGGCTTCTGGGTTTCTCCCTTGAGATATGAAGACCAGACCAACCTGCCACACGAGTCCTCTCTGCGTCTGTAACTAATAACCCTGAAGTTTAACAGTCCTAAAGCTCAGGTCAGTAAACGGCTTAATTTCTAGTCACCCGTCTACTTCAGGAGCTCTGTCGGCATATATAGCCCAGAACTGCATCCTTCCAGGCAGGGATCTCTACCCAGAAGGCCTTGAAACCACAGACAGGTCCTCCACCTGCTCGGGGCTCAGGACTGAATTTGCTTCTCACATTGCCAACATATGTAGGTAAGAGCCCCTGGCACAGCAGTTCTCAACCTTCCCAGTGCTGTGACCCTTTATTACAGTTCCTCGTGTTGTAGTGACCCCCCCAATCGTAAAATTATTTTTGTTGCTACTTCATAACTGTAATTTTGCTACTGTCATGAATTGCAATGTAAATTTCTGATATACAAGATATTTGATAGGTGATCCCTGTGCAAGGGTCAGTGAACCCAAAGGGGTCATGACCTACAAGTTGAGAACTACTGACTAATCTAGACTATTGGCCACTCCAGGGGGTACAGTCTGGGGAGTTTATAGAAGAATTAGACAACCTGCCCTGTCCACAGACTATAAAACTAAATATGGATAGCAGAGGGCTCTGGTGCACACACACACACACACACACACACACACACACACACACAAGCAAAATGAAGACAGCTCTAGTAGACAGGAAACACTCATGTAACACAGAGTAAGCAACAATATAAAGCACAGGAAAGACAAGGTCACAAGTTCAACTGGCCCTCACTTCCATGCACAAAACTGCAATGTCCAGTGTTTGCAGACCACTGGGGTAACACCATAGAAGATATACAGTGCTATTGCACACAGAGGGGATAAAGACAGTCTCCATAATGATAGCATTGGAAAAGAATAAATGACACAGAGGAACAAATGAAGATTGAGCTAGGAAAGGAATCCATCCTGTCCAGCACAGCAAATCAGCAAAACCCCATTACTAAGAGGGAAACAGAAAAGGACAGACAATAATCCAACCAATCAGAAAAACAACAAGATGGCAAGAATCAGTAAGCTCCTCTCAATACTAGCCTAAAATGTAAATGCCATCAACTCATGAATACAGAGATTTGGACATCTGACTGGACGGAAAGATCAGCCCAGCTGCCTGTTGTCTGCAAGAAACACACCCCACACTCAGAGTCTAAAGGCAGAGGACAAATGCTAGCTGGCCTAGACTGGAAGGTAAAAGTCAGCTGGCGTGGCTATTCTGCTATCTGATAAGATAGACAGACATCAAACCGAAACCAGAAGAGATAAGAAGGTCGATGCTTATGAAGGAAGGGGACAGTCCATAAGGAAGACATAGCAATTGCACCAGATGGCACTCAATTTTGAGAATAAACACTAGAGGAAATTACAGGTCATACAGATCCTGATATAATAATAGTGGGTACTTCATTAAGTATCCCACGTTCATCTAAAGATGGACCACCAACCTAAAAGTAAAAAAACAAAACAAAACAAAAATCAAAAGCCCTCCACCTTCCATTACAAGATAGATTAAATGGATTTAACAGACATCAATGAGATATTCCACCCAATGGATATGGAATATACGCTTTTCTAAAGAGCTGGAGGAGCCTTCTCTAAAATAGGCCACATTCTAGGACACAAATTAAATCCTGGCAAATATAAAAGCATAAATACAGTCTCTGTTTCTTATCAAGTCATAGTGGAATAAAACGAAAATTCAACAGCAAGATAAAGCACAGGAGCAGTGAAGACGCATGGAGATCAAACAGTACGCTCACCAACGATTCGTAAATGTTCACTGAAGAAACCAGGGGGAAATGTAAAAATCCCTCGAATCAGACGAAAGGGAAAAGCACCCATAGCTAGGGATGCTGACTTACAGGAAACCGAGCAGTTAGAGATAAATACCCTAACAGTGCACTTCAAAGTTTAGAGAAAAAAAAAAAAAAACAAGAATTAGCCAAACCCCCAAGCAGTGAGCAGTAAAATAAATAAATATATAAATAAATTGTAAAGGTCCGGGCAAAAATTAGTGAAATGGAAATTTAAAAAAAAATCATCAGTCAAGGAGTTGGTTCTCTGAAACAATAAGCAAGACTGGCTACACACACACACACACACACACACACACACACACACTGAGAGAGAGAGAGACAGAGAGACAGAGACAGAGAAACAGAGAGAGACAGAGACAAAGAGAGACACACACAGAGAGAACGTTTTTCTGAAATCTACAATGAGACAAGGGTGTCCACTCTCTCCTCTCCTGTTCAATACAGTGTTTGAAGTCTTCACTGGAGTATCAGGACAAGAGAGGAAATAAAGAATATAAATAGAAAAAAAAAAGTCAAGTTGTCCCTATTTGCAGATTAGCATGATCTTATCCTTAAAAACCAAAGTATTCCACCCCAAAACTTGATCCATATTTTGAGCAAATAATCAGGGTACAAAATCCAGTAGTGATTCTATATACTAACAAATAAACTTGCTGACAAAGAAATCAGGAGGTGGGGTAGGGGAGAGGTCCCATCTACAAACTTAACCAAGAACAGGCTGGTAACCTCTAGCACCTGCTCTCCCAGTATCCTCCTCTAGCCTCACCAGCAGCAGCCTCACCCTCTGCCAGGCTGCTGCTGACCCAGGGCGGCTGCGTGCAGCTTACCTTAAAGCCTTCTTGCTGGTAACTCTGGGAGATGCAGTCCACGACTCCTCTGTATTTGTTTAAATAGACCCCATCTGCTTGGATTCGACTTTTCACGACATCCATTGGAGTTGCTGTCCCCCAGGAAATTGCCCCTGGGAAGTCAGAGAAACCACTTGTGTCAGAGCTTTCTGTCTGTCTTGGGTCTTCAAGGCCTGGCTTCCTGAAGATGCTGTCCTCCAATGCCCCCTCCCCCATCCCATCCTCATAAGTGGTGGGGGAACATGACTTCTGATCCTCTCTCTCCACCCACTCGTGGACCTAGTGGAAGCCTCCCACACCTCCTCTGTAAACTGGGCAGCAGAGTTGTGTTTATGAGGCCGGCAGGAGACTGAAGCAAGAGATCGGACCATGTCGGAGCTCCCCACACAGAAACATTATCAGTGGAATAGCGACTGCTTCTGTAGTCTCCCAAGCAGGCAGAGAGAGCCCAGCGTGAGACCTGTGACCAAAGGCTTGCAGTTATGGCTAGGTTTGAGTCTGGGGGAACTGAACAAAGCCCGTCTGTCACAAAGACTGATCACTGAGAAGGGCCAGCCTGGGAAAATGGAAAATGTGTAAAATCGTCTTTAAACCTGTGGCATAAAACTGAGAGAACACACAGAGGGGTCGTCCTTGCAGGATCAGCTTGAAAATTCCAGTCTGAGCATTTGTGTGACTTTAAAGGGTTAGGGAAATAGGGAAAAAGGAGGAGGAGGGGAAGGAGGAGGAGGAGGAGGAGGAGGAGGAGGGAAAAAAGGAGAAGGAGGAGGAGGAGGCCTGAGAGGCAGTAGGGAGCCACATCAAAGAAGGCATGTGGCAAACCACTTAGTGCATGCTGACTTCCCTCTGAATGAACTGGGGTTGTGGCCCAGGTGACAAAATGAGCAAGTGTGGCTAGCCTTGGATCTCTGTGACTGTCGGACCCCTGGGTATCTCAGGGCAATGCGGAGATTGGATCCCCCTGACCCCCGTACCTAACAAGCCTGACATTTAGCAAAAGTGAACAGAGATAATAGCTTCTCCCATAGCAGCTCAGCAATGCCTGCCACAGAGAACATGCTAGAATGCACCCATTGCCTCAAAGTCCAGTGAACTCACACAGAGACTCTCATAGCCCTGGAGAGAAGGATCTGGGAGGTCAAAGGGCCGTTCTCTCTACTAGGTGTGGCACAGAGTCAGTGAAAGGAAGGCTCCTGCATATTTGGCTGGATGAGGCCCATCTCCTTAGGACCGGGAAAGTTGTGGTAGGCTCCTCTATACTCTACCATTACTGTGGCAGGCCCAGGACCCAGGGATGGGACTTCCGTGGCTGGGGTCCTTACCTGCAATGCCCCCTGCCAGCCAAGCTGCATAGGGGCTGGGCCCTGTGCAGGCCTCAGGTGTGATCCACTCGCTCAGGAACACATAGGGAATAAAGTAGAAGCAATATCCCGGGATGTCTCTCAGCAGCATGGCGCTGGCTCCCCGGTACAGCCCTGTCAGGCCCTCCATCTGCACAATGGTTGCAATGCAGTGCACTGGTCCCTGGTATGCTGCCACCGCCCTGGACTTCAATCCATGGCTAGCTGAAAAGACAGGAAGGAGATGGTGCCAAATGACCAGGCACGTGAGAGACTGGCCAGCCGCTGGCACCACAGCCAGTCTCCTAACAGACAGTTCCCACTCATGTGGCTCGTTCATTTTTACCAAACTATCTGTCACCCTTGGCAACTTATACCAGAATTCTGAGTCTCCAGAAAGGAGCCCTGGCAACCAGATTGGAGACAATATAAGCCAAGTTGCCCTGGAATTCACAGTCTTCTGGTCAACCATCCCTATGCATTTCTAAGCAGCTGTGATTGAAGAAAGAAGACAATCAAGTCAAGCTCTCTCTTGATGGGGAATTAATAGTCAAATTATTTGAAACCAGGCTGTCCTGGATGCAAACCTTCCTCCACCACTTAACAAATGTCGGCGTTTTCTGCTCTTGTTTTCTAGTTCGTAAAAGACAGATCAAGAGTCATGGATACAAGTCAGGTCACATGCCAAGTCCTTGACATGCTGCCTGGAACAGTGTGGGGTTCAATAAGTTAGCAGCTGATAGTCATTGGTAGGGTCCACTGGCTGGCTAGAGGATGGACGTGTTCTGACTCATGCCAGCCCTGGCCTGGGCTGTGCCCTAAAACAGCTGCAAGGCAGCATCAATAACCCTCAACATCAAGGGCCCTGGATTCTGTTTCCTTTTGTAACAGGCCCCAGACCTTAGCATAACCTTCTCCATGATGGAAGTGCCATTCAGGCTGTAAAATTCAGCATGCGGAGAGCACCACCTGCCAAAATGAAAACAAAGACCTAATTCACCAAAGTCCATAGCTTTGGGAAGTCCTTAAATGTAGGAACCTTGATGTTTGACATCTACAGTTCTGCTTCTGTTCTTGTTAGCTAAAGTGTGTCAACCCAAGATCTGGGTTTTGTGCTTAAAATCTCACCCTGAAAAAGGCTCAGGCTACAGTAGAATACCAAACACCAAGTGTAGTCTAATAAAGACTTTCTATTGGCTTAAACCTATACCCAAACACTCTTCTCTGGTGGATACCCAACAACACTTGGAAGCTTGGGGGTCTATGCTGGCTGGTTGTGGTCTGTTTTCTCTTAGCTTGTCTGAGGGTATACAAAACAGTAGAGCAGTAGTCGCTCTGCCATCCGGTCCTCCCAGAGGCTACCCACCATCCTCCCTTAGACTCTCCTCTGCTATGGCTCATAGTCAGAAAGGCCTCTAAGTACAGACACAGTGGTACTCAGTGGTCCTTCTGAAGGGTCCTCCCAGCATGCTGTAGTCAGGATGAATCAGGAGACCCAGCCATGACCACAGCACTGTCTGAGCCACTGGATTCAACCCCTGATCCGGGCATCTGATTGGCTCTTATTGCATGCTTTGGACAGGAAGTGCCTGCCATCCTGGGAGCTCTTTCCATCTCTCCCTCACCCCCATGAGCATTCAGCCTCAAGGGCTATGTGGTTAGGATTGGAGTAAAGGACACGGGCTTTATCTCATCCTTAAAAGTCCACAGGAGCGAGGGAGAGGCTGCACTGGCCTGAGAAACCCATCTGAAAAAACTCCTATGAATGCATTTCCCCGTGGGGGTGTGGGGATGGGGAGGGAGGTGGACGGGGTGGGTAAATGCCACCTTGGGGTGCTTTGAGAAAGAGTAGACATTGTGGCCCTTGAGAGGCCCCAAGAGGTCATTCTTTCCCAAAACTATGATGACATCAGCAGCGTTATCCTGGGAAATTTGCCTAAGACCAAATAGGTGTTGCTGTCTGGCTATGAGAACACTGACTGATTGAGCATGCTCCTCTCTAGGCAAGGCTGGCCTGACCCAGGAGTCAAGGCTCCTCTGAATCAGCTTCCACAGGGTGGCTCTCCGGAGTTACTGATTGAAAGGCTGTGGCCAGATAATGATCTGCTAGTTTGGCGGTGCTGATGCTGTAAGAACTGTTGCCAACCTGACAACTAGCCCTGTGTGTCAGTAAACCCTTCTTCCAGTTTCCCCTTTCCTCCCTTGAGTTAGCAATAAGAAAATCCTCTCACATTCCCCTAAGTGTTATAACATAAGCAATCTAGCCGTGATTGGTGCATAGTATTCATTTGTGGCTATTAAAGCAATATACTAGCCAGTAAAATATATAATATATAGGCTATAATAGAAGTTATAATAGGAACGAAAACAATCACCAGATGCTGACACAGCTCTGCACCAACCCAAACTCGAACTGTTAACACTTGTCAACTTGGCAGTACTGTAACAAAATACCTGAGGTAATTAACTTCTAAAAAGGTTTACTTTGTATCATAGTTTGGGGATGGGGTGAGGCCTTTCAATGGTTTATCAGTCTCATTGTTTGGAACCTGTAGCAAGGCGTCATGGTTACATAAGACAACTTCACACAAGTGTGTAACATCCTTTGAGCATATCAGCCCCTTACCCTGCTGCCCACCCCTCCCTTACCTCTCTATTTCCATTTTCCTTACTCAGCCTTACTTCTTGCATGTCATATATACATATTTGGTTTTATGCACCTATATAAAGTATGAGAGCCACAACTGAGAGAAAACATTGAATCTTTTTTTTTCTTCTAAAACTGACTTAATTTACTTACTAGATTATATCCAGATTTATTGGTTGTCCTATAAATGACATAATGTCACTCTTTGTGGCTCAAACAATTCTACTGTGCACCCAACCACACTTCCTTTGTGTACCCTGCAGTCGCCACCTGGGCTGACCCCATAGCTCATCCACTGTGGCCCTGTTGCAGTAAGCACCGGTGTGCAGGTGGTCCTGTTGTGTGTTGACTTGGTGCTCTTGGCAAACACGCAGGAGTGGTTCAGCTGGCTCAGTTTTAGTTTTTGAGGAACCTCCATAGTGATTTACATTTCTATCAAAAGTTCCCCAGTATCCTACATCTTCCCTAGCCCTTCTTTTTCTTTCTTTCTTTTTTTTTTTTTTTTTGTTGTTGTTGTTGTGGTGGTGGTGGTGGTTTGTTTTGTTTTGTTTGTTTGGTTCTTTGGAACAGGGTTTCTCTGTGTAGCCCTGGCTGTCCTGAAACTCACTCTGTAGACCAGGCTGGCCTTGAACTCAGAAATTCGCCTGCTTCTGCCTCCCGAGTGCTGGGACTAAAGGTGTGCACCACCACTGCCTGGCTGATTTATTGTTATTTAGTTATTTGAGATCTTTCTATAACCCAGGTATTAACCCTCTGTTAGATATCTAGCCACCGAGGATTCACTTCCTTCCTGCGGGCCGTCCCTACACTCGACTATTTCCTTGTTATATAGAAGCTTTTTTAATTTTATGAAACCTCACTCGTCGATTGTTAGCATTATTCCCTGAGCGACCAGGGTCCCATTCAGAAAGTCTTTGATAGGCCAATGAGGTGGTTCAGTGGGTAAAGATGCTTGCTGCCTAGACCAATGACCCCAGTTGCATCTCCTAGGACCAACGGAATGGAGAGCTCCCGTAACTCTTCTCACATGCAGTATGGCACGTGTCTCCTCCAACTCTAAATAAATATAATTGAAAATCAGAAAGTCCTTGCCCATGCTGATGTCTTAAAGTGTTCTGATTTTTTTCCTCTAATGCTTCCAGGGCTTCAGATCCTACATTAAAGATCCATTTGGAGTTGATTTTTGTACCGGGTGAGGGAGAGAGAGTACAGTTTCAGTCTCCTTAATCTAGCTATCCAGTTTTACCCGCACCATTAGTTGAAGAGGCTGTATTTTTGTCTAATATTTATTTTTGGCATCTTTGTCAAAACTCTATTACCCATAGTTGTGAGAGTCTATAGATGGGTCCTCTGTGCTGTCTGGTCTGTTCTTCTGTTTTGTTCTGGTCTATTCTATGGGCTACATGGTTGTTTGTTTTTTGTTGTTTTTGTTTTGTTGTTGTTCTTATGACTCTGTAGAGCAACTTGAAATCAAGTTTGGTGATATCTCCAGGGATTTTTGTTTTGTTTTGTTTTGTTTTTTGGAGGGGGTTTTAGTTTTGGTTTTCGTTTTGTTTTGTTTTGTTTTTCCTCCCTTAGAATTATTTGACTTTCTGGAGACCTGTGCCTCCATGGGTATCTTAAGATTGGGGTTTTTTTCCCCAATTTCTGTAAAGAATGACACTGGAATTTTTTATAGGTTTGCCTTTATATATGATTTAGTGTTTCTCTAGCTTTCAATGTTTTCTTTGCTCTCTTGGTTTAATATTATAACTGAAATGTGAAGTCAGAGAGTTCTTTCCTGGTCTTGTCTGTTTACTATTCTAAATGCCTCCTGGTTCTATGGTCATCTGTTTCTCTAGATTTGGGGAATTTTGCGCTAGGGTTTTGTGGAACACATTATATATATCTTTAAATTGAAGTTCTATCACCCATGACTTACAATTTTTTCATAACTTATACATTTGATCTTTTAATGGTGTCTAATAGATTTCATGTGTTCTATCCATATTTTACTGCTTTATCTTTGTCAGTGTCCACATGTTTTAATATCTGTTTTCCACCCCTGACAATCTGCCTTCTATTTGGTTCATTCTGTTAGTGGGGCTTTGTAAAGAAGGGGTTTTATGTTTGGTTGTTTTGGTTTGGTTTTTGACTTACTAAAACCTCCATTTCTTAAATTCCAATTTAGCATTGAGTTCCTACGTCAAATCCTGTTTGACTCTCTTCATTTATTTATTTAGATTCTACTTCAGTTCATTTGATAGTTTACTTGTGTCCTCTGATTTCATTAAACATTTTTTTTATAATGCTTTCTTGCTTCTTACATAGCCTGTGCTGGGACTTAGGCATCTGGGCTTTTGTGTGTGGGTTAGATGTTATCAGCTATATTATTTCTGTTGAGTTATCCACAATGTTCAGTGTGGGGCCAGAGTACGGCAGAGTGGGTGTATAACTCAGCAGTTAAACCCTCAATCCATGTGCATAAGAGCCACCAGGCACCTTCTATTACTCCAAGAGTGTGAGCTACACAAACAACCACAACAGTTGGCTAGGACCGCTACATAAACGTCACACTGACCAGTTGAAAATATCCATCCCTCTGGCTTCAATAATAATTGAGGGATAAACAACAAGGGTCGAGTGGCATCAACAAGAGCCTGGGTTGCTGAGATCAGCAGCCAAGGGAATCGGGCTGGGGAGCAGAGTTTCATCAACTGAGAAAAAAAAGGCTGAAATGAAAAAGCAGCCGAGAAAAAGAAGCTGGGGTAACTTCAGGGTGCACCGAGCTCAAAGATCATTAAAGCCACGGAAGGCATAAGAAGAGAAAGCACAGGGGGCAAGAGAGAAGAAATGACATAGGAACGAATGAGGGAGAACAATAGCGGCTCACAGAAAGAACAGTAGAGCATTGACTCGAGAGCAAGTGGAAAAACCCAGGACAATCATAAAACCTAACCAAGCAATGGACAAACCCGAACAAGAGGACTGTGATACAATCTCAGAAACGCCAAGGTTACACATTAACAAAGGTTAAAAGCAACAAAGAAAGAAAAAATAAAAGCAGCGCATCAGAAAGCCCAGTAGATTGAAAATCAGTCAGTGTTTCTTCCTCCAGGTGGGGTGGGTTTTAAACTCAGTCCCTGCTACGACGTTTCCTGGGGCGAACTGCTAACAGGAGGAAGCGCAGTTTGCAATGACAGTTCAAAGCTATAACACCAGGTTTTAGAGTACGCGTTGCCCCAGGAGAGTTTAGACAGGCTCCCTTTCAGACTGAGTTTCAGATGCAACTGTGAGGCTGATGGGGCATGGAGTTCTCGGTCCAGGGAACTGCCTCTCTCTGGCTCCTGTTCTCATTCTGCAGCTGCGACAGCACAGGGGGGATGCAAAGGACACACCCACTCCACCCCCACCCAGCATCACAGCACACACTTGGGACCCAAGATTTCACAGCCGGGACTGATGTCCCAGGTCTTCTACCCATGGTGCATCTGACCCTTAGTCCTGCCACATATATAGAACACTTCTCTCTGGCTGCATAACTTTATCATATGACCTATTTCAGGTGGGCTGCATGCAGCAAATGTCTAACCCTAAATACTTCTGAATGAACACATATCCTGAGGGTTGGGGTGTCATCTTGCTAACCTTAGTAATCGGATTCATTCTACACTGATCATACCCTTATCTAATCTAACATCTATCATAAAGCTGCAATTTGACCTCTTGATATCCCTGATAGCATTTTCCTCCTCCAGGAATGAATCTTGGCTTCCCATCTACGACATTCTCATGACACCCACGTTCAGGAGGGGACAGCCTCTTCTTGCTATAGAACGATCCTCACCCAGGGAGTGTCTGGGGTTCCTTGTTCTTTCAGTGAAGTGCTCGGCTCCCAGTTTCTTCATGATTTTCTTACCTCCTTTTCCTGAGCCTCAGTTTTAATCAGTTTGATTCTAAATTTACACTTAATAAAAAGCTTATCTCGGGCTGGCAAGATGGCTCAGTGGATAAGAGCACTGACTGCTCTTCCGAGGTCCTGAGTTCAAATCCCAACAACCACATGGTGGCTCACAACCATCTGTAATGAGATCTGATGCCCTTTTCTGGGGTGTCTGAAGAGAGCTACAGTGTACTTAGAATATAATGATAAGTAAATCTTTGGACCAGAGCGAGCAGGGACTGAGCAAGTGGGGCTGACCGGAGCAAACGGATTAACCAGAGCAAGCAGAGGTCCTAAAAATTCAGTTCCCAACAACCACAAGAAGGCTCACAACCATCTGTTCAGCTACAGTGTATCATATACATAAAATAAGTAAATCTTAAAAAAAAAAAAGTTAATCTCTTCCGTGACGATCGCACGCACCTATAGAGCCACACCTACCAAGACGCTCCACAAACTGCACTGCTCTCCTGATAAGCTCAGGTTAAAGAACGCCACGCTATCTATCATCCAGGAAGTGCTCTCGAAGCAGGAAACCACCTCCGGGGCGGTGCCTGTTTAGCATCCACTTGCACGGGTTCAATGGCATGCATGGTTTACCATCAGGACCACGAAGAACGTGTCACCGGCTGCAGAAAATTGCAGTGCTAGGCCCATGTGAAAACACATCACAGTACTTACAATGGCCAGGATGAAGACTTTGAGTTATATTTATCAACTCAGCAGCAATGGTAAGAGCCAGGGAAAACTATACCAGGTCAATACTCAGCTGCTGAGTAGGTTTTAGATTTTTTTTCCCAGAAAACAATGGGAGTTCCAAAAGGTTGATCATGCAGCACTCTGAGCTGTATACCTTGGCCCAGAGGGTGTGGCTTGGAGTCCCTACCACTGGCTGCCGAAAAGCCCTGGGTGAGAGTCCTCTGTAGCTCTAGCACAGACTATGGTAAGTGAAGGCGAAATGTGAATGATTCTTATAGGCTGATTTGGGAGATAACAGGAAAATGGCTCTTAGAAATATGTGTGCTTGAATTTCCTAGACCAGCATGCCATTTGCCCAGTGTGACTAAGGAGAGATACAGGATGCTGAATCCCTGCTCAGTCACTAAACTGCTGATGCCCCGCCAACATCTTGAGCCTCCCAGGGGTAGGAGTTGGGGGCCCATGTATGTGGAAGGATTAACATATAGCAATATTTTCTTCTAAAATAAAATATTTTAATATCTCTAACCATACTTTTTATATTGAGGACTGTCATAAAAAAATGAACTTCTGATTGTTTCTTAACATGAATGCTTCGTCGCGGAGACAGAGCCGCTAAGACTGATACTTTCCCTAAATCAAAAACATGTTACCGTCCTCTAATTGGTATAGATTATAGATCTCAGAAGGCCTACAGCCCCATTGACACATAACTGCCACACCACTGGTTCCCAGCCTTCTTGATGCCCTTTAATACAGTTCCCCATGCTAAGATGACCCCCCCAACCATAATATTTTTTTCTCATTGCTACTTTGTAACTATAATTTTGCTACTGTTAGGAATCGTAATGGAAATGTCTGATGTACAGGATGTTTGATATGCAACCCCCAAAGGAGTCATGACCTACAGGTTCAGTAGGGCAGTCGCTGTCCTACTCAGAGACTGGCAGGACGTTTGAGACAAGAGAAAGGACACGCTGCTACATTCACTTTCGCCCTGGGGTGGGAGCCCCACATAAATCTACAGGTCTACATCATCAGTTTTGGTCCCTGTCATGACTGCTTTTGACAGTGGCTAACTGGTCCTGTGGCTCTTCAGCAAGTGTCCTGATTGCTGGCCTCATCTCTGGCCGTCCATCTCTGGTCTCTCTCATCCCTCTGCAGGATGCTGTTGTGCTTGTTTGGTTTTGAGGTGGGTAGATATCTGGATTTGACATTTCTATTTCCTTGTATGCTGTCTCATTCTTGGGTCCCGTTACGTTTTCTTGTTTGTTTTTCTGTCAAATTGCATGGGCTGGGATCATCTAGGAAAAGGGATTCTCAGTTGAAAAGAGATCTCCATCAGATTGCCTGAGTGACATTTTCTTGATTAACAACTGATATGGGCCTAGCCCACCAAGAGTGGTGCCATTCCTGGGTTGGTGGTCTGAGGTGGCATAAAAAAAGATTCCAGCTGAGCAAGCCGTGGAGTGTGTGCTAGCTACTTTTATGTCAACCTGACACACAAACAAGACTTATCTGAACAGAGACGATCTTAATTGGGAAAACACCTCTATAAGATCTGGCTGTAAGGCATTTTCTTAATTAGTTATGGATGAGGGGTGGCCCAGCCCATTGTGGGTGGTGCCACCCCTGTGTGGTCCTGGGTCTATAAGAAAGCAGGCTGACCAAGCCATGGGAAGCAAGCCAGTAAGCAACACCCCTCTATGACTTCTGCACCAGCTCCTGCCTCCAGGTCCCGGTTCTGCTTGAGTTTCTATCCTGACTTCCCCTAGTAATGGACTCCAAGCTGGAAGTGTAAACTGAATAAGCCCTTTCCTCCCCACCTTTCATGGTCATGGTGTTTTGTTGCAGTGATAGAAACCCTGACTAAGACAGAGAGCAAGCCAGTGTTCCTCCATGGGTCTTCTTTAGTCCCTGCGTACAGGCTCCTGCTGTGAGGTTTCTAGCCTCCTGACTTAACTTCATGATGGAATGTAAGATTTCTAGCCTCATGATGGAATGTCGATATGAGAGGAAATAAACATTTTCTCCACAAGTTGCTTTTGGTCATTGTATTATCACAGCAACAGAAAGCAAACACCCTTTCTGGGACAGGACACTTCCTTATGGTAGGAATCTGTAGCCTGAGCCCCGAACACTTCAGCATCATTCCATACCCATTAGACGAGCAGACCTGAGCAGGTCCCCACATCAAGGCCAAAAGTTCATACACTTGGCATTCAACAAAATCCTCCCCTGCCATGTTCTCATCCACAGTCTAAGGTAACAGAGGCACCCCATATGCTCTCTGGGCAAACAAACTGGCTATACCCTCTTAGGAGTGGGCTTGGGTATGAGCAGCCTGGTAGACCCCTCAGATCACATGTCGAGAACTTCTCATCTGGGGTGCACTTTGCTAGCTATTGTTTCTCAAGAGTCTATCTATTTCCCCAGGACCCAGGGGTTCCAAAAGAGTCAGGGGCTTCAGTAGAAAGAACCCTGCATTAAAACACACCAGCATGCCCGATCCTGTTCAGTTAGTACTTACTGAACAACCCATTCAAGGGAACAGACTTCCTAGGTCTTTGTTTCTTTATCTATAAAGAGGGGACAAAGATGAATGGCGCTCTACTTCCTTGGCTTTGTGACATAGGAAGAGAACGTTACAGACACACTTCACTGGAGTAAGTGTTTTGAGACCCCACTCTGCTCAAGAGGCATAGTTACCATTCTTCTGTTTATTGTTCTGTCCTGATAGAATCTGTGATTCTGAAAGTATACCACCTGTCAACTTCACCACCTAAATCAAGGCCACTGATAACTATCTGGGAACAAGAACATTCAAGGCTGGCGTCAAGACATCAGGACAACCCTTAGTCTTGCCCATTGATTTTAAAACAAAACCAAAGCAAAACAATAGCTAACACCACAATGTACCTCCAATGCATGCAACGTTAACTATGATATAGCATGCTGAGTGCACGGCTTTATGCACAGCCACTCTAGGCCTCCTTCCTCCACTTCTAGGCTGCCAGGGCCCCAGCCCTCACTTCCTTTTGGCATCTCAGAGCCTCCTGGAGAAGCACAGCCAGACTATCAAGGGCTGGAATGTGTCTGGGTTTTTTGGGTCTCACCTGTGTCCCCAGAGTTCCTGACTTTCCACATAGTTCTCTTATTTAGAAAGTGAACAGAGCTATCATTAATGATTTTATCACTTAGGGGAGCTTAGAAAATCTGCTGTACTTCCCAACTGGAGAAGAGTAGAGTATATATGGTATGCGTGTGTGTGTGTGCATGTGTGTACATGTGTGGTGTACATGTGTTATGTGTATGTGTGTGCATGTGTGTGTTAGCATGTGTGTGCACATGTGGTGTGCCTATGTGTATACATGTGTGTTGGCATGTGGGTGTGCACATGTTCTGTGCTTGTGTGGTGTGTGTGTGTGTGTGTGTATATATATGTATATATACACACACACACATATATATATACATATACATATATATATGGTGTGCATGTATATACATGTGCGGTGTTCTTGCATGTGTGCAGGTGTGTGTGTGTGTGCAATGTGTGCATGCATGTTTGTATGTTGAACTTGTGTTGTGTGCATGTGTGTGCACCTGTGTGTACATGTGGTGTATATGTGTACATGTGTGTTGGCATGTGTGCATGTGTGATGTGCTTGTGTGGTGTACATATATTATGCATGTATGTGTGTGCATGTGTGGTATCCATGTGTGTGTGCTTGTGTGTGTGCTTGTGTGGTGTGCATATATATGTATGTGGTATGCATGTGTGTATGTGGCATGCTTGTTGGCCACACATGTGTACAGCCACAAAGCAAGGGGATCCCAAGTGGCGCCCACACTGCCTGGAAATGCTGCTGTTGGCAAAGCCATCCTTCAGGAGGGCATGGCCAAAAGCCGAGACTGCACGTTTCAGTCAGCCCCGGCCCTGCTCCGTTCAGTCCACACGTCAGGCCACACAATTGTCTCTTTGAGCTTATGTAACTGAAGTACCTGACAATTTTTAACTGTGATGTCTTACAGGAAGGTCCATTTTTCTGTCTGGTCTTAAAAAACCAGAGGATCCAAACACATCAGACCACAAGATAGCAGCCATGGGGAAACAATGCCCTTAGTTGTCCTGTTGAAGGACACTGCCAAGGTCACCACAACCCCACTACCCCCTCAACCTCCCCACCCCACCCTCGGCAGCTTTCAGATATAGCTGCCACCCACCTTTTGCCTGGGCTGCCTTTTTTTTTCTACCCGCAGAGGGAGGCATACAATGAAGTATGCCCTGGGTTCATGTCTCAGTCAAAAGAGGGAAACTGAGACCGGGAAGAAAGATTGTCTCATCAATATGGGAGGGGGCATGCTTCCTTCGACCCTCTGTTTCCTGTAGTTACTGCCTCCAATGCAATTGTCTGAAATCTCTCCCTGCATCCTTGCTTTCACCCCTGGGATAGGACCAGTTGGGCCTGCCTCATAGCTCCCTGGTGACTCTGTTGTCATTCTATATCCCTTCCACCCTGATGCTGACCCCATCTATTGGAGACAGACACACATCCTCAGAGCAGCCGGGCCTCAGGCCCGCCCTGTGTACGGTGGGGAGCATCAGTCTCATGCTCAGAAGGCTTAGGGTCTGCACCAGACACTGCCAGGACAGGGGGCTTATGGACCTGGGCCAGGATGCTCCTGAGTGAGCTTGTGGGCCTCCTGTCATGTTCCACAGCTGAACCCCAGCCTTAGAGTGCAGAGGGTTCACACAGTGACCATTCTGAAGGCTGCCAGCAAGGGCGGGGTGGTTGGGGGGACTCATCATACATAATACATACACTATGACAGGAAAGACCAGAGATCCAGCCCCTCCATTCTATAGACATGGAGACTTGAGACTGAACCAAGAACAAAACCCACAGAATCGAAATATGTCTCCTCCAGCACTCAAGTCAGCCAAAGGTGACACACAGCGGGTTCCCCTCTCCTCTCTTTCCTCCTCTGTCAAAGCCACCTTCAAAAGCAGCATGGGAAACTCCCAAGAGGAGAAAATGAGATGCTCCCTGTGGTGAGCAGGGAAGAGGGTGGTCTTGCTCACAGAGAAGGTTATGAACAATGGGACCACAGATCCAGACAAATGGGAAAGGGTCACGGGTCCTCAGACACCAGATTTCTCTCCATCGGCCTCTTACCTTCCCGAAATGGCTGTGTTTGCATCTGCAGTCGGATCTTGATGAGTTCCACGGGCCCGCCCAGCCCAACAGAGACCACACCAGTCAGCATGCTAGCCAGGAGCAGATCAGACAGACTTCGGCCAGGGCCAGCCTCGAGTTCCCCACAGCGGTACTTGCTGAGGAACCGTTGGGTGTTGCTGAAGACCCCGAACACCACCGAGTTATAGATGGCGATGCTGGCCAGGGGGAAGGACATGCCCTTGAAGAAGCCAAACACCTGTGGCAAGGAGACCCAATGGGAGGAAGTGTGAGGCCAAACGGCTCTTCAGGGTCTCTCTCTGCATACCAAGTATGGGACCTCCCTGCTCCCCAGGCTCAGAGTTAATAATCCACCATGCCACAGAAGAGCCCCCAGCAAGGGTCTAGATGACATGGCATGATAGGAGAAGGCCACATGCAACTCAGGCAGTCATTCTAGCCCCAAAGATGAGCCTCCTGCACAATGGAGTCTTGGCCTCAGATATATGCATGTCCCAAATGGCAGTGTCAGAACTGTGGCTGCAGAATGTCTGAGGAGCCCTCAAGAGTCATGGGGATGTTAAGTCCCAACACATCTCCTCACTAGCTGCTCACGCAAAGCTAGCACTGTCTGTCTGTCTGTCTGTCTGTCTGTCTGTCTCTCTCATTACTTTCTATGAGTCAAATCAATAACAAAACAGTGTTCACCTTCACTGAGTTCATGGTCTTGGGGGTAAGGCAGATGAGGACAGGATGGAGGGTTTAGACAAACTGACAGGCAACACTGTGCAACTCACTAAGTCTGTGGTGACAGGCTGACAAAGGGACTTACCAAGAGTACCGGGGACAGCATCTCAGAATGAGACCCTTTCCACACACAGATGCATGCACACACACACACCAGACATACAACATACACACCACACCACACACACACCACACACACACCACACACAAGAAAAGGGGGAGAGCGAGGGATGGACAAAGCAAGAAGCAATGCTTCCAGCAGGGGTCAGAGTCTCCTCTATAACTGTGTTCTCAATGAGCCCACACACAGGTGCTCTAAGGGAAACTGGAAAATTCCACAGCCATCAGGACAGCTGAAACGGTACACATGTGCCAACGCCAACGATGAGGAAGTTCTAAAAAGCCACGTCACAACACGAAAATGTAGAAAGCTATGCCACAAACAGGTTATCGTGACTGGAGAGGACACCTCACAGACGTGTGTACACATATGCACATAGGCATCCGCCTCGCCTCATTTCAGGCTCTTCCTCCATAACTTGAGACACTGAGCTACATTGTCTCAGAAATAACACCTGAGGTCCCCACCAGAGGCTGGGCACTGGGACACTGGCTGGCAAGTACTGCCGGGAATGTGAGCCAAGCAAAAGAATCAATGACCATCTTTCAGTGGGCTGGGGAGTCACGCCCATTTAGCTTAGAACACCAAGTACAAGGTTGGCACTACTCACCCTAATTTTCAGAGTGGTTAATCAAGAGTTAACGCCACACTGGCATTCACCATGAATTTGTCTGTTGGCAAGCTTGGTACCTAGCCTCGGGCATTTGTTACAATGTGGCCTGTGACAGCAACAGTCTCACTGGGCACATTGCCAGGAACCCGGGAAGCTCAGAGCTGCCATGAACATACATTTGACTGTTTCTTTAAATGGGGCCATTTTTATCCTAAATGTAACTTTTAAAAATCCTAGATTCCCTCAAAGGGTAGTCTCAGAAAGCAACCTGCTAAGCCTTAAGAAGGAAGTGGGTGTTAAAAATATTATTCCATTTCCTATTTGAAAATCAGCACCTCAGTCACGTGTTGGGGGTGGACGTGGGGGTGGGGATTCCCGCTGCATCCAGATAGAGAGATGCTACTAAGGCTCAGCTTCCCTGCAATCATTGTGTATACTTTATTTGTGCAGGAACTTTCCATTCTGTGGTTCCAAATTCCTCAGAGCTTCTCCAGAGAGCTCATACAAAACTCTTTGGGAAGTTTCTTCTCAGCAATGTACTAAGTGACCAGAGGTTAGCTGAGGTAAGGTTGCATTTGCCCGTGTGGTACAAGATGAGAAGAAATAGGTGAGCCGCAGCAAGAACAAGCTGCCTCCCATCTGTTGCCGTGATGTAGGAGTGTGGCCTGGTCCATGTGGTCCAAGGAAGGCTCTGACCAGTAGCACCCTCCGCCCACCCCAGGCACTTACACGCTCCCTCTTGTACACCATGCGGATGCAGTTGAATGTGTTCGCATAGCCGACACCAGCTTGCAGGCGAGTCTGCAGAGAGAGAGGCAAGGGCAGGGAGCCACTCAGAGATAGGTCACAAGCCCCCAAAGACATCCTACCCCAAGAGACCCACCCAAGGAAGAGGACCAGACTCAGTCCTGGTCAGCCGGGTGCCACATAATCTTTAGGGACACTTACTCCACTATCCATCTAGCCCAGTCCCATGCAGAAGGCTGCTTTGGATCAGGGGATAACCCAGATCGGTTAGATGTATAAAGATGATGGTTGCTGGACTCAGGAGGCCAGCCTCCTAGGTACAAAATGCCAGACCTCGGCTCTGTCCCTTTTGCTGCTATCTCTCACTCCACTCTTCTAGAAGCCTCTAGGGACACCTGCTCATTCCCCACCCCCACCCCCTGCAGGCATCTTTCTAAGCTTTGCCCCTTTCTCACCAGAACACAGCCTTGGCCCTAGTGTCTCCCTCTCACCTCCAGCTGCTCTATGCCACAGCCAGGCTGATTTCTCTCAAAATAATTGAAATTGTGTCACTCTGTTTAAAACTCTCCAGGGCCTCCTGTGCCGAGGACTCTCGGGATTGGCCTGCCTGTTACCTTCCTGGTCACTTCCTCCAGTGGCATCCTGCCTCCATGACAACCTCATCTATACTTCCTGCCTCCAACCTCTGTTCTGGCTGGTCCCCTAGAATTTCCTCCGGTCCCTGCTCTCCTTTTGGATCCGAGCGTACACATAGTAAGGAGGGTTTATATTAGGTTACCCCATGGGGCAGAGCCCCCCACTGCCTTCTCCTCTTGCCCTTGCCTGGAGTTGGGCACAGCCCTGGCACAATTCTTTGCAGCTCTGCAGTGACCAAAGAGGCTACCCAGGAAAGGCAAGATGGCACCCTCTGAGGAAGCCTGGGTGGTCAGGGTCAGGAGACGACAGGCACTGAACATCGAGGAAGCTCCTAAGATTGTTCAGAATAGTGTCTGTCCTGGACTCCGAGGTTCTGCTTCTCTTTTAGTCATATTGCCTGGCATTCTCCCTAAGATGCTTCCTCAGTCCCCTTATCATGCACTGTCTGTTAGGAGTATGAGAGCCCTACAATGGTCCTGTCCCCTACAGTATCCAGTGTGCAGCAAGGAGTGAACCCTGCCCCTCCCACCGCCGAAACAGGCCACCAAAGTGGCAGTCTCCCAGATGTCGTCTTACTGCAGCCCCAACCTTCCATGATATGCAGGGCTATCTTTTAGCACATCTAGTTTTAAAGGTAACTGCTAAATGTGCAACTAATACAGGAATACATTATGCCGACAAGTCTAACTGTAAGTCCAGACCCTTCTCTGACCCACAGTTCTGTCCTACTCCCCTGCCTCTGAGCAACAGCGTGGCCTCTAGCATGGCTGAGGATTTGATTGGCATCCATTAGTAGCCACAGACAATGAAGGGGAAGCGCTGCCGGGCTGTCTGTGAGTGTCAGATGAGTTAACCACCTTGCCGGACACCAGTTGTTAAAAGTCACGAATCTGAATCTGTTCCAACCCTCAGAAGATTCAGCAATAAGGACAGCAAAATCTCAGCCCTTGTGGATAATACAGCTTAGTGAGGTTGGGGGGAAATATCCCCAGGAGTAGCTGGGCCACATACACTGGGCTAGATGGGTTTAAAGGAAAAGAGGGACTGGAGAGGTGGCTGAGGGGTTAAGAGCACTTGCTGTTCTTGCAGAGGACCTGGGTTCGATCCCCAACACCCACAAAATGGCAAGTTCACAACTGCCTGTAACTCCAGATCCAAGAATCTGATGCCCTCTTCTGGCCTCTGATGGCACAGTGTATACACGGTTCACAGATACACATGCTGGCAAAAATGCTCATGTGCATAAAATAAATCTAAAAACAATTAGCGCTAACACAGAGAAGTGTGGGTAGTAAGGTCGGGTGGATCTGGGAGGAACTGAGACAGGGGAGTAAATGTGATTAAAATACATTGTATTTTGTACTCAAAGAATAAATAAACCATTGCTTTTTTAAAAAACCATGGCTAACAATTGGAATATATAGCAGACAGTAAACCTCAACACTTTAAGAAATAATTCCAAAATGAAGTATATCTGGTAGCTGAATGTTATATACATATATACGTATATACGTGTGTATGTGTGTGTATATATACATGTATATATGTGTGTGTATATATACATGTATATATGTGTGTGTATATATACATGTATATATGTGTGTGTGTGTATACATGTGTGTGTGTGTGTGTGTGTGTGTGTGTGTATTTGCCAGTGTTAAGAAGGGCTGGGTGGGAGAAACACCCTAGAATGTACAGTGTGGGGCTGAGCTCTTGTAGTATTTTGGTTAAGCCTAGCCACAGAAGTTAAGCTTGGGGTAGGGTTTTCCCAACCAGGACAATGACAAGGACTATGGGAGGTGATGTAGGCCTCTGTCTATATCCTATGTACCCCTCACTGGCCCCAGATCTGCCAGATCTGTCAGACCATGGAGGAATAAGCCCCCACAAGATTGAGTATTCAAAGCACTGAAGCCCACGAGTAGGCTTAACTCATTAAGAGTCTCTTCAGGGCTGTGAATGAAGCTCTACCAGACATGCAGAGCCCTTGGCATAATGCTGAGGTCAGCCACCAAGCCAAGCTCCTGGACCCCGGTTACCACGTGCACTGACTGCAGACTGCATAGGGGCATCAGAAAGCCCTTTGCCACACCCTGAAGATGAAGAACACTGCTGGTTTTAGATTCCATGGTTGCCATGGCATCTTGAAGCAGCCCAGCATATTGTCACACATCTCTAGGTATCAGACATCCCAGTTCCTCACCACAGGAGCAGCCAGTAGCCCAGGGCAGGGGAAGGAGCCTTTGCCTGAGGCCAGCAGCCCAGGGCCTGATGATCAAGGCGCTCCTAAGCACTCAGGCAGGCCCTGGCTTACCTCTCCTACTCCTTAGACAATCCTTATGACAGCCTCACCTGGGAGGTGCTGTTTACCCATTTTACAGACAGGAAAGTGAGGAAGGCTCAGTGTCGGGAATGGGTGCATCTTAGTTACTTTTCTATGACTGAAAAAAACAATACGGCCAAGGCAACATAAAATATTCAATTTGGGGGCATACAGTTCCAACACTGCAGTGATTATGGTAGTAAGCAGACAGGCATGGTGCCAGAGATGTAGGCTGAGAGCTTATATCTGACCCAGACAAACGAGTCACAGGGAGTCTAACTGGAAAAGGTGTGGGCTTTTGAAACCCCAAAGCTCACCCCCAGTGACACACTTCCTCCAGCAGGGCCATACCTCTTAATCCTTCCCAAACAGTTCTACCAACTGGGAGCTAAGTATTCAAACATGAGGCCTATTGGGGCCATTTGCATCCAAACCCCCACAGAGGGCAAGTATTGCGGCTAAGACTGGATTCTTTTATTATTGTGTCTGTGGGTACACACACACGAGGGTGCACGTGCACATATGCACATGAAGGCCAGAGGACAACCTTGAGTATCATCTTCAGGGACTGAAGGTGACTTAGAAAAGAAAGGTGACTCATATTCACTTCCTTTGAGGTGGGGGGGTCTCTCATTGTCCTAGAACTCATCAATCAGGTAAGAATGGCTAGCGAGTGGATCCTTCTGTCTCCCCAACTCTGGTACTGGGATCCCAAGGGTGTGCCACCATGCCTGCCTGGCATTTTAACATGGGTTCTGGAGCTCAAACCCAGGTCTTTGTGCTTGCTAGGCAAGCTCTTTGCTAACTGAGCCATTTCACCAGCTTGACCAGACTTCTATTTAGACTTGCCCAAGCCTTTTCAGTTGGCAGGGAATCTAGAGAAAAACGTTACCCAGAAGGAAAGCGGATGTTCCAGAGCAAACAAGAGCCTAAGGTTAGATCCAGGGCAGACCACGTGAGTCCACTGCCACACTGGGGTGTCAGCAAGAGGTTCTCAGGCTGGACACATCTGGATCTTCTCACAGGAAGGAGGGTTTTCCTCAGATGCAGAACAGAATGGGAAGGAGGTGGTACCGGCCTTTTCAGGCGTGTGCGTTGAGAGTTGGGGGCAGGCTTGACTATGCAGGAAGCAAAGGTACTCACTTCCCTAATGGCATGAATCCAGTGTCCCATATCCTTAGAAAGGAGACAAATCTTTGGCAAGAGACACAGGGCCACATGAAGGCAGAGGCAGATGGTTGTAGCTAGAGTGGTAAAGCCATGGTCAGAACTGCAGCAACAGACCAAGCCAGGAGGAAGGCATGGGGCAGAGCCCCACTGAGACTTCCAGAAGGGTTCAATATCTTGACATTGCTTTCTGCTTCCTGACAGTAAAAGTATCTTATCTTCATTTGTTTGGTTTTGTTTGTTTTTAAGGTATATTTATTTTACATTTATGTGTATGGGTGTTTGGCCTCCATGCATGTCTGTGCACCATGTATGAGCAGTTACTTGGCCAGAAGAGGGAGTCAGATCTGCCTGAAACTAGAATTATAGATGGTTGTAAATGATCTAATGTGGCTGCTAGTGATTTGAACCCAGGTCCTTTAGAAGAGCAACCAGTGAGTGCTCTTAACTACTGAGCCATCTCTCCAGCACCAATTTCTGTTCTCTTAAGACAGCCAATTGGTGGTAATTTACTACAGCAACCCAAGAAACTAACACATGAGTCATCTTCTTAAAGGTCAGTTCTTCACACCCATTCAGCCATAATTTGTTAAGAATTCCCTTTTATCTGGTCAACCAGAGAGACGATGACACATGCCTGTGTTCTGACACAGAGGTACAAACTTCATGAGCAATCCATGGGCAATCTACTGTGAAGCCACTCGAAAGGAGGACTTTTGAGGTGTCTCCATATTTCCCTCAAAATGTACATGCACAGTTTACATTGGGGACCTGGTAACACATTCTCCGAATTTGGCTAACATGATGTGGCAACTGTGGAGATAATTAATTGACATGATGATATTAAACCGATGGCCCCCCCATTGTAATACCTACTGGGTTTCGAGAAGAGCTCTCCCAATGTTACCTGCAAGGCAGAGTAAATTTAAAGTCCTGCTTAGCAGGCTTTGCAGGTCCAAACCAGGGTCTGTACCCAGGGCCTGCAGAGTTCCATAGCTCACAATTTCTGGCTTGAAGTGTGCTTAGCAATTGATCCCACAGTGGTTGCTTGTCTGTCAGGGGAGCCTTTGAGGTGGGTAGACTGGGAAGGAATTTGGTGAATCTGAGTTCAGTGAGGTAGCAGGGGTAGCCAGTGTCCCCCTTGTCCTTTTCACAAAGCTAAGGATAATAGCTCAGCCCCTCCTTGGAGGAGAGGTAGACAGCACGCAGAGAGTAAACCCGGCCCTAACCTAGGAGAGGCTCATTGTCACCTGCCGAGGAAGATAGGCAGAAAGGAAATTGCAGATACGTGAGTCAGAGCTCAGAGCTGCTTCTGTACACAGTCCAGGCAAGAGCAGCATTGGCGGTCATGTTTCTGGAGCCTGGCTGGGTCCTGTTCAGCACAGATGGGTGGCGGGTGGCGGGTGGCAGAGACTCAGAATGACCCTTTTTTTTTGGTATCTTATCCCTTCATCTCTCTGTTTTTCATGGTATTACAGGGGACATGCCTTCCTACTTCATCAGGGGTACCTATGAATGTCAGGATGGCTCTGCTGGTTTCAGAGTCCCTCTACCCTATGTGTCTTTTTGGGTTATTCCAACCAAGGTTGAAATCACCAACCTGACAAGTGATACCAAGCCTAGATTTGGGTCCACGGCTGTAACACAGAATCAGATGAATCAGTAAAACTGGTCTTACTGGCCTTTCCCAAGCAGAGTCCCTACCCAGGGTCCCTGCCTCAGTCTCCTATGCCTGGGAGACTTCTCCAATGATTGGAAACCTACTCTCACATGTCAAGCTCAGGCTCCATCTCACATGCCAAAGCTTTCCTGATTGTTCAGCTCCCCAGGTTCAAGGAGGGGGAGGGGGAGGGGGAAGGGGGGGGGGTCAGCAGAGCCCTAGCTCCTTTCTCACTGGCTCACAAGATCCCAGGGCAGAAAGGAAACAGCAAAGGAAACAATGTTTCCTAACAACCACATCCCCGGGAGCAGCAGAGGGCCTGCCCTGGAGAGTCTGGCTGGAGAGTCTCTAGGAGATCAGAGAGTGGCACAGTCCCAGGAAAGACCCATTTGAGGTACCTCCCCAAGAGGTCATGAAAAGGCAGCTACTGTACCTTGACTGTGTCCAGAGGGTACCCAACAATGACACTGGCCACACCTGTAGGTCAAAGAACAACACCTGGTCACCCAAACTCTAGACTCCTGGTTTGTCCCTGCCAGCATCTAGAAGAGGTCAGAGAGCTGAGGCACGACAGGCATCAGTCACAGTTAGTCTCTAGAGAGGTCTTCCAGTGCGCAAGGCCTGGGTCCAGTTACTGAGGAAGGCAGAGAGGGGAGGGTCAAACCTGGGCCTTAGTTTTAAAGTGGCCCAAAATAGAAATTTAGGCTCTCAGACAACTGGATACCCACATGCAAAAAAACAAGAGTTAGTCCCCTGTCTCATACTATCTATAAAAAAAAATTAATCTAAAATACGTCAAAGGCTTAAAACTATAAAGACTCAGATATGTGGGAACTACTTTACAAGCCTGGTTCTATAACATTTGTAGTTACAGTAACACACACACACACACACACACACACACAATCAAACCCAATCAACAAAAGAACAAAATAGGTGAAGTAGATATCACACTAGATACTCCCATGAAGTGAAGGCAAACAGCTTAAAAACTGTAGATAGCTTTTAGAAATCTCATTATGTGTTAAAGGTCTCAAATCCAGAATACCCCCGAGAACTCTTACAGATAAAACAATGTTTAAATAGCCAAAAACAGACGTCCCTCTGAAGAAGCCATGCTAACAGCCAACAGTACATGAATATATAGTTAACATCATTAGTCCCTAGGGAAATGTAAATCAAAACAATAATAAAATTCCCCCTCATAACCACCAGGATGGCTGCAATTTTTTAGAAGGAAACAATAAGGGCTGGTGAGATGGCTCAGTGGGTAAGAGCACCCGACTGCTCTTCCTAAGGTCCGGAGTTCAAATCCCAGCAACCACATGGTGGCTCACAACCATCTGTAACAAGATCTGATGCCCTCTTCTGGAGTGTTGAAGACAGCTACAGTGTACTTACATATAATAAATAAATCTTAAAAAAGAAGAAGAAGAAGAAGAAGAAGGAGGAGGAGGAGGAGGTGGTGGAGGAGGAGGAAACAATAAGCATTCACAAAGATATAAAGAGAAATTTTAAAAAAATGTAAACTTTTTAAAAATGTGAATGGAGGTTTGCTGGCCTGTATGTATGAGCCCTGCATGCCTGCAGTGCCTATTGAGGCTAGACAAGGAAGTCTGTTTCCCAGCCACTGTACTTAGAGATGGTTGTAAGAACATGGATGCTTGGAACTACACTGCAAGAGTAGTGCCGACTCTTAACTTCTAAGCCACCTCTCTAGCCCTGAGACATTAGAACTCTTGTATGTTGTTGAGGGAACCAGTGCCTTCACTCTAGAAAACTGGTTATTCCTCAAAAAAAAAAAAAAAAAAAAAAAAAAAAGGTAAGCAGAATCACTATGTGACTCAGCATTTTCAATCCTAGATATATATCTAAGAGCTAAAAGCAAGAACTCAAACAAAACAAGTGCACTCATGGTCAGCACAGAGTTCATCACGTGTGACAAAGGTTGGGAACAGACCCAAGGTTCATTAACTGATATACAACAAATAAACATGGTACACAAAAATGGATTGTTATTTAGCTGCGAGAAGTACTATGTAGCCATTTCCGCCAATTAGAAACATTCTATTTTGGAGGATCCTAACACTCAGGAAGTAAAACCTACAAGTCTCAGAATTCCCTGAAACGGGTAAGATTTACAGGATTCTCTCCCCCAATGTTACATAAGCAGTAAGGGCCGCTGGGGAGAGATGCCTGCTCAGCTGTCCTGAGAACACGTACGCAGCAGCTTAGGAGCCGGCAGCCGTGCTGGGGTGTGTGTTCTGAGCAGCAGCTGCCTATGAGTCACCCAGGCTCCGGTAACTAACCCCTTGCCTATACCTCTGTAAGTAACTCCAGTAAACTGACTTGTTAAGCTAGACTTTGATGGAATCATTTCTTGGATCTGTTACCCATGCTCTACCTGGGGTCACAAAACAGGGAGGATGAACCCTACTGCAATGTGGGCAAACCTTAAAAACCATGGTATGCTAAGCAAGAGATGCCAGACACAAAGGTGTGCTATGCAACCTTATTTAAATGTATTAGGTAGAATAGGCAAATCCACAAGAAAAACAGATAAATAGGTTCTAGGGCTATAGGGAGGGGAATTAGGAGTGATCACTGAATGAACATAGGCTCTTCTTTGGTCATGTTAAACAGTAAACTCTAAAGCACGTGTTTAGCAAACAATGAAATGAATAGCTTCAAAGCAGGAGTGTAAGGGGGAGACAGAGAGAGAGAGAGACAGACAGACAGACAGACAGAGACAAAGAGACAGTCAGACAGAGAAGCAAATAGAGAGAGACAGAGGCAGAGAGAGACAGAGAGAGACAGACAGACAGAGAGAAAGAGAGAGGGACAGACAGACAGACAAAACACTTGGCTACACACATACTGGTGTAAAACAGTCCCAGACCTAGGTTAAGAAGCCTCTGTGGTGCTCAGCAACCGACAGTCACACAGGGCTCTTTCTCCATGACCAATTCCCCTACCACACGGATGACAACTCTGCCATCAGACGTGAGTTTAACAAGCCAGGCAACAAGGACACTTGTTGCTTGGTCTAGAACCTTCTGTCTTCTTCACCCTCCACACTCCGTGAACTTGGCAGCCCAGAGGTGAATAGAAGCAGGCAAATCCTCACTCTGTCCAGCAGGGAGGGAGGGGCTCAGCTCTTAGGGTACCTCGTCTCCCTGCCTAGAGCAGGGCAGGTATCCCCACATCTGGAGAAGTAGCTCAGAGTCAGCTGCAGACAGGCACCTCCCTGTTCACCCTTACCACCTACCTGAAATCAGGGGTGCAAAGTAAAAGGGAGGGTACTAAGGCAGTAGTTTCCGAAGCTTGGAAAGTCTGCTGAGCTTCAAACAAATGTGGAGGATATTGTAGTGAAATTTTGTTGCACAGTGTCATTAAGAAAGACAACTGCTATAGGCAAGTTTGGGGGTTCAAGGACTTTCAAGGACTTTCAAGGCCCTAGGCAAACCCTTGGTGCCCTGTTGCCTGGATTAGAGTCCTAGTGCCTGCAGATGCTCACCTTAGGAAAGTCACCAATTTCTTCTATATTTCCATTTCCTATCTGCTGAATAAGGCTGTAAAGGCACCTACTTCGTTGGGGTTGCTATGTAATGAGAGAAATACGCATAAGCGGAGCAAAGGGCACGGGATGCAGGATTCAATACACAATAGCCAAGAAAAGCAAATGTAGAGGACAGTGGCTGTTCTGAGAGGCAGGGGCACAACTGTGACTCACGGGGAAGATGAGGCATAAAAATACTCTGCAGCTTAGAGGGGTGTTTTACCTCTTGATGGAGTTACTAAAAATCATCAAATCATACACTTGAGCTGGAGGCATTTTTTAATGGAGAATACAAACCTTGGAAGACACAGCACAGGTACTTCAGCCTACCTGGAACCTGCTAAGCATCCTGTCCATGGGTTGCAGGTGACTGGCTATGAGACCGGCTTTGCAGGGAGCCTGAGGCAGAGACTCAGGCTCTCAGCCTCTGACTTGACAGAGAGAGACCTCAGGACACAGCAAGCTCCAGCTGGACTTTATTCAGAAACTTTACTTTTGTTAACTACTCCGGCTTGGTGGTGAACCTAGCAACAGCTGAGGGGTTGGGGTGGGGTACCAAAAAGTTCAGAAGAGCTAAAGATGGGGGTGCTGAAGGCGGCCAAACCAGAGGGATTCCTCTCAGCTGTAGTGTCGCGAGCCACTACACCACAGCGCTCGACTTCCTACCCTGCGGGCTCCGCTCCCTTCAGGATCAATGCCCTTAAGACAACCTGATCTTGAAGTCCAAGTTCTTGGCCGCCCTGAGACCCGGATTTCAGCTGCCAAACCAAGCGCTAACCCAAGCGCTAGTAACTTGGAGATGTCACCAACTCAGGTATGCCCCCGGTCACTGAAGGGTGTGCGCATATTTGGGTGACTCCATTGGTTGTCTGCCCTGACCAGCGGTTTAATCATTATGGGACCCGAGTTACGTTGGAGCCTAAGTTGAGGCAAATCAGAAGCTCGAGAAAATCGATGTGACTCTTAAAGAGCTTGGCTTCACAAATTAGGAGGGAACTCAGGACCAGCCAAGCGGACTGGGCTAGGGACACCCGGTGCTACAGGCGTAGCTCACTCCTGGATGGGCAATGCAAAGCACTGAGCACACTGGGTGCGAACAGCTGGCTTGGCGCCGCCGGGCAGTTTGCCCTGTGGTGCGGGGGTGGGGGTGGTCTTTCGCAAGCAAACTCACCTCCGATCCAGCCTGCCACAAAGTCTTCCAGCTGGAAGCTGCCCATGACCGACACGGCGTGCGCCTCGCCCTCCCGCAGCCGGCGCTACACGCGCTCAGTGTGTGTCGGGCATGGCCCCACCGGATCAGGAACACAGCAGAGGCGCGACTCCGTCACCCTGCAAGTTCTTCTCTAAACTCCGAGTTCCAGCCACCCGCGCTCGGGCTGTCAGCGAATGAGGGCGGGTGGCTGACAACCCGCCCCCAAAAGACCTTAAAGGCACAGCACTTCGACAAGGTGTGATCCAGGAGGCGGGGCCCCAGTCTCTTAGGGGAATTCCTTTGGTTCTTCTTGACACTACTCTCTCCCCAACAGTACAGCTTCTGAGTCTTCAGGTGGAAGCGCCAGCCAGAGGAACCGGTCCCTGTTTAACAGTTTGCAAAGTTCATCAAAAGACGGAAAGAGGGACGGACGCTTTACAACCACCAAATGTTGCCTGCAATAGAACTCACCTGGAAGACTCACCTGTGTTAAAGCAAACAGTCCTGCACTTACTAACGGAAGGTTTGGTGTTGCAGTAAATCTCCTCCCAAATATGCCCGGGCAATGAAAACATGACTCAGTTAATATGAATACATGCTGTGCGCCTAGATTGGGCAGATCTACCACTCCACTACCATCTTCCACAGTTTATGAGACCCCTTAGAACTTGAGGTTTCTCCAGGCCATGTGCTTCTGCTCTTCACCTTCCATTTTCTCCTCCTTCTCTCTCCTCATCTTCCACTCCACCTTCCCTTTTATCTGCCCAATCAGCAGCTCGCCTTTATTTTACAAATTAAGGTGGGAAGCAGGTTTACAGGAAACCACCTGAGTGCTGGCTGACTCATTCCTTGTTCCCATCCACTCACAGGAGACCAGAATTAATATCAAATATAATTATCCCCAGGGCTATCCACAACAGTTTGGGGAGATGGGTTAGTGGAAAGTTCACCTGCTGTGCACGCATGAGGACCTGAGTTTGGGGTCCCAGAGCCCATACAAATGCCTGACATGGTTGGGTGCCTGGAACTTCAGAGTTGAGTGGGGGGGGGGGGGTCCTCATAGACAGGAGGAGCACTTGACAGCTTAGTGGGAAACAGCATAGGAGACTTAAGGTTCTCCACACATACACACACACACACACACACTGTCTCTCTCATATGCACATACATGCGTGCACACACATATACACTCACATGCACACACATACATAGATATACCTGTACACAACTCACACAGGTGTGCATGCACACATATAAATATATACACACAAGCACATACATGTGTGCACACACATATATATGCATGCAAACACATACATGCACATACATACACATGTGTGCATGCATACATGTACATACATATACATAAGCACACATACACATTCACAGCACACATACATACACATGCATGCACATACACACATTGAGCCACTGCTGCTCCATCCCCCTCCTGAGATGACACTTGGTGGGGGTTAGTGTCGCTCTGTGCTGACCTGGCAAGGTAATTCCTGTCAACTGTGGCCCTTCCTCTAGCCACGCCCTCTCAGAGCCCTGTGCTCAGAGAACCTGGTGGTGCAAAGTCTCTTTCAGGCATAGCTGGGGGTTTCAGTGGCAGGAGATCCCCCACCAGATTTTGGCTCAACCCACACTGCTGCAGCCAAAAGATGGTCCTCTCTGCCTTAGATTCCCTCTGTAAGCAGACCACACTCCCAGCAAAGCCCCCAGCTGCAGTCCAGGGACATCCAGGCTGGCCACATGAGGCACCTTTAGGTTCCATTAGGAATGTCCTGCCTTCCCCTGTGTCTGTGGGTGACCCTGTGTTCAGGGGTGTCCAGCTAACTCCCAGCGAGGATGCAGCTTGGGGTCCCAGCCACAGCCCTAAGGGTAACAGGAGTCATGGTACTGCCTATAGGAAGTGCCTCTGCTTGGCCTGCTCTTGTCCTAGGGTGGCACTTTTGGGTCAATGTATAGGAGCAACTGGCCAGGCTTCTCCTCCCAAGGCAAGACTCTGACCACTGAGTCCTGCTATAGGGTCTGCTGAGGAGTGAGGCTCAGCATCCTCCTGTAGCCCTGTCTCCTTCCTCCATGGCATATGTACAGAGTTCATTTTTAAATTCTAGAGCCAAAGCCACCCCTCTGAGTGCAGGATAGAGCATGAAGCACAGGTTGGCAAGGGGAGTCTTGTAATGTCCTACAGAGGAGGGAAAAGCCACAGCCCATAGCTGAGCTCCCTTCATATGCACATAGTGACCCATTCAGCCACACAGTCATCACCAGCACTAGGCTTCATGCTGTACTCCGCTATGCCCATGATCGGGGCCTGGAATCTTTGGGGAGTTTACTGTTGGAGTACATCCAATGTGAAGCCAGCCAGATCCCAAAGCCATTCTTGCGGGACCACCTAGTACTTCCAGGCAGACGGCCAGCTCCTCAGTCCTGTGTCAGTGTTATTAGGGTGGTCTTGAGTTGGCAGGCAGCATTGCTAGCAGATAAGACGGCCCTCCCTGGCCCAGGGTACTGCTGTTTTGATTGCCAATGTTCTGATTGCATGCATGAGCCTGTCCTTGAAACACATCACAAGAAGGACTGAGAGAACCCTACATCATGTGGCAGTGTGGAGCAGGCCCTTAGTGGGCAGTGGGACCCAGCAGAACACTGTTCCAGGACAGGGAACAAAGCTGTTGCCCTTCCTGGATTTGCTTCTAGGGGGCAGCAGTGCTGCTGTCCGAATCTAAGCTGTCCTCTTGGCTGGGACACCAGCAACCAGGGCTCAGAGTTAACTTCTCGGAGAAAGGTTCGGAGACAGAGAGACTGGGAGAGGCTCCCTGGGTTGCCAGAGCGAAATCCCATTCCATTTCTCCCTCAGTTCTTCCACACAGGGAACCCCAGCGGTGCTGCCTGTGTGGCAGGGGCTTGTCAGGGGGTAGCACTAGAATCCTTGAATAATGGGGCCCATTTCTGGTTTCTCACTGGCTCCTTCGAGGGTAACAAAAGCCAGTCTTTGCTTCTGAGAAGGCAGCTAAGGAAGAGAGTTTGTCTGGGGTGCAACGTGGAAGCTACTGGGGAGCTCTCTCTGCAGCCTGCCATCTCCTGTTTGTGCGTTGAATCTACTCAGCTGATGGCTCCAGCTTTTCAACTCTTTTCTTACCCAAGGACTGAGTCCCTTCCTGTGTGCACCAACTACACCTGAGCCAGCTGCTGGCCCACTGTGGTGAGGACCCGTGGCTTTGTCTATCTGTATGTAGATATGGGCTTCCTTGGAGACCTCCAGGAACCTTCCTGAATTTACACCCTCATCTCTCCACTGTCAATCCTCTACCCCACTTGACCCCACGCTTCACTTCTGAGCACAGAACCTCTGCTCTTCTGTACCTCCACCTAAGAGACTGATGCTTCAAGCACATCTCTAACTCCTCCCTCTGCCACCCCCCCCCCATGCTTCTTCCCCTCAGCTTGGGAAACTGCACCTCCACTAAGATGGCTTGCAAGTCTGGCCATGAGCCTCTCCCTCTCTCTCTCTCTCTCTCTCTCTCTCTCTCTCCGCCCCCCCCCCCCCGGCCTCATCCCATCAGCCAGGAATTCCTGGTGTTTTCCCTTCTCCATGGCTCCAATGTCCACTCTCCTCCGACAGTCCAGTCTCTGGCTGTGCCATCACTGCCTGAACATGGTAGACCTAGGCTCTTTGTTCCCTCTGATGTGGTCCTGGGCGCCATCTCCAATGGCTGCTACAGCAGACTGCTGAAGCGTGACCTCTGCTCTGGCCACCTCTGTCCAGTGCCCTCTGGGGATTCTGTGGCCTTGACTGTACTCGCTAATTCCCTATTAAGGCATGTGCAGGTCAGACAGAGTCCAGTGGCTTTTCGGCTCCTTCCTCCTACCGCCTAGTTTGTCCAGTTGGAGTCCAGCCAGGCAGTGTGGCCTTCACACCCCACATTCCTGCCCCGTGTGGGACTGTATGTACCGGTTCCTTGTAGAGATGCCCTCCCCCACCCCCACCCTGCTCTCTGGCTGACCCGGGGTGCCTAACTCCTTTGCAATCCTGCTTGCCCGCCACCTTCCCCTGCCAGGACTTCCATTGCTCAAGTGCACACCAAGACATTCTGCCTTGGCTGTGCCGAACATACCCACGTGGCTGCCTGGCCACTCTGGCTGGTAGTCTGTCTACCATGTCCCCTGGGCCTGCAGAGGCCTGATATCCAGTCAACACTCAGAGGTGCCCTAAACAGAGAGACCATGGGGCAATGACTAAAGGGCCAGCCACTTTATGTCAGAGGGAGTCCTAATCATGGCAGAGCTAAGGAGGTCCCCAGGCGCCTTTCCCAGAGTCCCACAGAATCCTGGCTTCTTTTCAGCCTCCAGGCTTTTGTGCTGATCACTAGACCCCTTCCCCCACCAACAGAAAGACATTTGACTGATGCCTGTGACAGGCCCCACATGTGCTTTGGGCCTGTATTGTTCTTGTGCAGGCTGTGGGAGGTAACTGGAGGGAGAAAAGGGCCACACTGACTTCAGGTTTGCTCTGTGAGCTTGTCATTGGGAACAGGGTTCCTTCCGCAAAGACAGTTCCCTGGGCTCTGCCCAGAGAATGCTCAGATGATTTTCAGTCTGTCGTCCACCCGGTGAGACTTCGGGAGCTGCGTGATAGCATGTGGCTGGGGAGTGAGGGTGGATTGGCCGTTTGAGGACTCTGGCTGCCAGGTCGCTGCACCAGGGTTGAGAGGCTGCTGCAGCTGGTGGCTGGTGGTGTCGCTCTTTATAAGTAAGGTAGGTGTGGTGCCTTCTTAGGCAGTGTCTGAACAATCAAACTGTAGATCTCAGGGAAGCCAGCTGTCCTGACAAGATGCGCCAGGAGGGGGCGCTGCTGCACAGCACTCGGGGCCTCCAGGACAGCGAGGTTGCCAGAATGGAGGGGTTTCCTGCCACGGGCTGGTAAGGAGCTGGGGTCTGCATTAAAAAGGTCCAGCAAGAAGTCTGAGGATGCCAGCGAGGCTGCGGGGGCCAGGGAGGACTCTCTGAGAGTGCCAGAGGAGCCACTGAGAGTCTTCTTGGGAGTTGTAGACTGGAGGAAAAACAAAAAACAAAAACAAACAACAAACCTTACTTCAGGATCACTTGCAGCTTGTAAGTAACCAGGCTCCCATCTTGCGGGTGGGCAGTCAGCTCTGCCAGGCTACACCAGGCTTTCAGGCGGGAGGTCAAATAAATTCGCTAATGTCACTCAGTGGTGATGATTGTGAGACTCGTGGGCGGCTCCACTCCAAGCCCCAAATGCTCCTTCAGGCCAGGACTCAAGAAGGGAAGTGACTTTCCTGAAGGCCCACAATCCCCACCCCGCTGCATAAATGCCCGGGTTTCTCTGCCTCAGCTTCTTTATCATCGATAAAACAGAATTAGCATGCCAACTGCGTCACACCCAAAACGCCAGTGCACGGTGCTGGAGCTCCTGTGTTTTCTTCTGTACCAGGTTCTGAGGGCCAAGGACTGCCTGACTCCTCTCCGACTTTCTCCTCAGTTGATGGACACAAGTGGGAACAAGCTGGGAGATCTGAAAGTGAAGGGTACCTGTGTAAAAGGCTGACAAGGGCCACCGCTGCTGGAAACCTCACTGGGAAGCCAAGAGAAGTATGTAGGGGCATAAACGGGAGGTAGCTGGGTCACATGGCTGTCCTCCATGTGCTGGAGACCTAGCTGCAGGCTCGCCCATGGAAATCCGAAGAGCAGAGGCTAGCAGTGTTCAGAAAGGAAATCTAAGGGCAGATGGGCAAGCTGTGGGGAGAGGCCATAGCAAGTGGGAAGATGGCGCGGAGCCACGGTACGCCTGCGCAGTGGCCTGGGAGCGGGGGGGGGGGGGGGGGGGGTGATCAGCAGTCCTTTGCTCCCTGGTGGGGCAGGATACTGATGGGCTGGAGCCCTGACTCCGGAGGACCTTGGGTTGCAGAGCCAGGAACTGAGATGGTCACGTGGAAGGTGGCATTTACAGGTCGGTGGCATCTATAGGCCAGTGGCAGTCTTCAGGGAGGATGGTTGCTGCTGGGAGTGGACAATTACATCACCCACACAAGAATACAGGCTCCTCTGAAAACAGTGTTTGCGTTCAGGAGACCTGGTAGATCTACCACCTCAGTTGACCCTCACCCCAGGGCATACATATGTGTCAGCCAATAATCCCCAACCCCAACTATCCTCTGAGGGAAGCCTGGGGTCATAGGGCAAGATACAGAGAACTCACATTGTTTCAGATCAATGCCTGGGTCTGCCCACTTGCCACAAGACTTGGATGTGTCTGGTACTTCTGTATCCATTTACACACCTACTAACAAGGCCCAGAACTTGATCCTAGAGTTTATCCTACACCCCCAGACATTTTACCTCTCTCTCTCTCTCTCTCTCTCTCTCTCTCTCTCTCTCTCTCTTTGAGCTAGAGTCTAGCTAAGTTGTAAAGAATAAGGTGCACGCCTTTAATCCCAGCACCTGGGAGGCAGAGGCAGGCGGATTTCTGAGTTCGAGGCCAGCCTGGTCTACAAAGTGAGTTCCAGGACAGCCAGAGTTATACAGAGAAACCCTGTCTTGAAAAACAAAAACAAACAAACAAAAAAGTAACAATGTAACAATGACCTGCTTTTTCTGGCTGGCCTTCTAAATAGCTGAGAGTAAAGGCCTGTGCCACCAGTCCTACAGGATCCAATGTCCTCAGAGTCAAGTCTGAGGTCACTCTTGGCTTCGGAGCACACCTACTACCCACTGATTTCTGCCCCAGAGTCAGTATAATCACCACACAAATGTCCCATGTTGAAGAAGAACAAATTTCAAGAACTCCAAAATGTCTTCTGATCCCATAACAAGTGAGGTGGGGGAGGGTGGGGGTAAAGAATAAAATCCTAGGGCTGGTGAAAATGGCTCAGCGGTTAAGAGCACTGACTGCTCCTCCAGAGGTCATGAGTTCAAATTCCAGCAACCACATCGTGGCTTACAACCACTCACAATGAGAAACAAATAAAATCCTTAAGCAACATGGATTTTTTTTTTCCCCTACAAAATGCACCTCGGTTTTCCTAAGCAGCAAAATGGGTCCAGGGAGAAGAATTGGGAGAACCAGACTCAGAAGGGGCTCAGGTGCACACAGGGTGGGAAGAGGCAGGTGGAGAGTAAATGGGTCACACCAGAGCCTTGCTGGATCTCCTGGCTGTGCAGTCAGGCTCCAGCTCAGCTCCTCCTGGCCCATCAATCCCGCCATCCCTGTAGCCCCAACCATGGGCCTCTGCTAAGGCCAGTGTTCAGAATCAGGAGCCTGTCTGCACACCCCTCTGAACCTGTTTCTTAGTCTTAGAATGACATTTCCTCTAAAAGCCTGGCAAGGCAGGCTCCTGGCTCCTAATGACTGCTCAGTAGAAGGGAGGTGGGCCTGGTTCTGAAGCACCACACTCCAGGTGGGAAGGCACTCCAGCCTCATGATGACACTATCTACAAAGCCAGTGTGTACTGTGTACCTTCAGGCCGTCCAGGAAGCCCTGGCTCCCTGTGCCCAGGTTTGCAGCAAGCTACAGAAGCAACGATGGGATCCAAATGGGGACACAGTAGGAATCCCCCTGCAGCCACTTTAGTGATTACCCTGCCATCTCCCCACCCCCACACCCAGCTTCATGATGCATATTTCCCAACCTAGAAGAACAAGGTGGGGTAGATGGTGTAGGATGGTGAATTTATGGGTGTGGCACTGGGTGGCTGAATGTGGCACAGGCCTCTCCCTTCTGCTTCTTAATGAGAAAGGCAAGCCCAGACATGAGGAGGGAGATACCAGGGTAGAAGACTGCATCATCACCAGGCACTGGTGAAGGTGTGGAGAGAAGGGGAGAGATGGTTCTTTCTGTGGGCCTCTGTGGGAAAAGGAGGACCCTCCCCCCCATTGGTGGTCTCTCTCTCCACCCCCAGGAAGGAGGAACAATGAAGGTCTGAGGGCTAGGCACTCACTAGGCCAGCTGGGGTCCCAGGGCAGGTGGCCTGAGCTGTGGGGGGCCTCTGTTCCAGTTCCCCTTGTCCCTCGATGATCAGGAGGCACTGGAGTATGACTCCCCAGAAGTCCCCACTGCCTTCACTCCTGCGCCTTCCCAGGCTGGCAGCACCAGGTTGGGGGGGTCACTCCCATGAACTCCCCAGCACAGAGGAGGAAACCACAGGGCTGGCCCGTAGCCTCTCTTCGGGGCTCCTGTAGTATGGTACAAATCCTGAGGCCTCATGAGCATGGTGCCCTCGCAAGCAGCAGCAGCAGACTGGTGAGGGTGGAAACCCAGAGATTAGGTCTGGCCCTGCCAAGAGAGACTGGGTGAGGAGAAATAGGAAATAAGCAAGATTCAGGCCCAGATGCAAGATAGAATCTGGGCTACAACTCTACAGGGGTGATCAAGGAAGGGGACAGGACCTAGGCCAAGTTCTGTCAAGTGGGGAACCTTTGGTAATGTTGCTTCCTCATCCAGAGGCCGCTATGGGAACGTCTGATCCTGGCCTTTGAATGCAGTACTTATCTCTGCAGTCCCTAGACCCCATGCCTAGTGGAATGGTTGTTCACAAGATTAGAGGGCACAGGACTAGGTCAGAACCCAGGCTTGGCATCTGCCAGCTGGGTGACCTAGGCTAACCTAAGCCTTGTTCCTTTGATTTAGAAGGAGATGTGTCTCACTAGCCCTGTCTCATGGTCACGAGGATTAAATGAAATGTCACCCATCCAGTGTCTGGGTGTGAAATTTGTCTAACCAATTTCAAGAAGTAACCAGGTGTTTCTAGGGCCTCGGCTCTGGCTTCAGGGCTTTCCTTGAATTCTTGTGGGTCATTTTTCATCTACAGAGCCACTTTCCTGCAAAGGGGGGGGGTGGAGGCTGGTGTACAATTGGACGGTCCCTCCTAGTCTCTGTGCCTCTAGCTACTGAGTCATCAGGGACCTGGCCAGGGTCTCACTGGGCAAGGAGAGGTAGGTATCTGGAGCATTTCAGAGTTTTGGTGTTGCCAGCCCTCCTGTGGCCTCTTCAAACTCACAAGGCATCCATCTCTGGCTGTGACTTTGTGGCAGCCATCTTGTGTCTCACTTCCCGGAAAGGGGTCTCTGGAGCCCAGACACCAGCTGCAGCCTTGAGGGGTGGTGGTGGCACTGGCGAGGTGCTCTTCCTGGGAACGGTAGTACGGGAAGAAGCCACTGGGTGGCGCTGAGTCCTCGAGGAACAGGCTCCCTTGGCTGCTCCAGCCAGCTTCGTGCCCTGGGCCGGTTTCAGCCAGCTGGGCCAGCTCCTCCACAGCCAGGGGCTGCTCATATGTGCAGAAGGGCAGGTACTCTGAGCCCACCTTGGAGAGGCCGGGAGAGCCAAGTGGCTCCCTGTCCCGTAGACTGGTAGCCCGCAGTTGCTGGGACAGGTGTTCTGGGTCCTCCCCCAACAGGAGGCTCAGAGAGATCAAGGTGCCGGACTCGGCTTCTTGGCTCTTCTGCATTGTCTAAGAAGAGAAGACTCTATCGGCCAGTGCTGCCTGCCCCCTTCCTAGTCCTGTCTATATTTGAGAGGCTTAGAGAGCTCACACCTGACCAGGGTTCCCCTCTGGGAGAAGTCTAGCAGTGCTCCTAACGATACTACTAAACCCAGGCTCTCTAACCTCATCATACTCTTTACCCTGCTGGCTCTTCAGCAGATCCTGGGCCCACCCTCAGTCACACCTCTCTTGACCCTACCTGAGCATCTCTGGCCCTTGCCCCACAAGTGTTCCTAGTTTCCCTGACTGCAACCGATATTCCTTCTTTCTCTCAGAAATGCTTTTCTTCGCCTGCCTGCTTTCTCTGCCTATTCTGCACCTGGGGTGGTCATGCCCCTGACACTCTTCCAAGAAAAACATAAAACAAAGAACAAAAGAACCCAAGAAATTGTTCCTTATTCTAACCTCCTGATCTCTGACTCCCCTAACTCACTGTGTTGGGTGCACACAGGCCTTCACTTGGCCTTTCCTGAGCAGGTCCCGGTCACTCCCCGTTGTGCTTACCGGAACCCTCCCCTTTCCTGGGTGATAGCTGCATATGGTTCCTGGTCATAGTGGCTTTATTCCCGAGCTAGTCACATCACCTTATTCGCTGACCCCTTCCAACTGAGAACACTCGTTCTTTGATGCACCCTCTGCCATGAAGCACTTGTTTTGGTTTGGTTATCTTGTATCCCGCTAACTATAAATTTCATCTATCTAGTTGACTTCTGTTTCCATGGGATCTAGAAAAGCCCTGGTGCCCAAGCAGTCAACAAAGAGTGGAAGGAGGAGGGAGGGCAGAAAGTATGGAAGGAGGAAGATGTAAGAGACAAAGATGGGGCTGTAGACATGGCTCAGGGGGTTAGGAAGAGCACTGGCTGCTCTTCTGGAGGATCCAGAGTCAAGTCCCAGCACCCACATGGTGGCTCACGGCAATTTGTAACTCCATTTCTGGAAGGATCTGATGCCTTCTTCTGACCTCAAACATCAGGCAAGCATGTTAGTGGTGTAGACACACACATGCAGACAAAACACCCATACACATGAGAGGGGGAGGGAGGAAGGGAGGGAGGGAAGGAAGGAAGAAGGGGAGGGCGAGAATGAGAGAGTAAGAGAATGAGGATGCCCACAGACTTGCCCAGGCTTGGTTGGGCGAACAAGCCATGTCTGACGAAGAGGCAGAGAAGAGAAATGGGGGATTCCTTCTTGGCCAGAGGGAAATAGAGACTACGAGTCTCCATTTCCATCACTACCTATTTGGACCATATCCAAAGGCCTCAAGCTGCTCCAGCCTAGAGACCATGGGCTTCAGGAAAGATTATTATAGCCTGTCATCTGGATTTCCTGACTCGTCTAGGGGGTCTCAGCTCTTGAATCAGTGACAGCCCCTAAGTCTCTGAATGTCACCTAACTCCTGGAGAAGTCCTGGTCATGGACTGATAGTGCCAGGAAGGGAGGGAGGGACCAGAGCATACAGGTGACACTGAAGAATGGCCCCTGCTCTTAATCCTCAGAAAGTCCACGAGGATGGACTCGTCTCTCCTGCTGCCCGGTAATGGGGAAGCAGGCTGGGCGACTGTACCAGGGCTGAGCCCCATCTGTCCCTCTGAAGCCTGAGCTCTTTGCTGTACATATGTGAAGTACATGTTCCCTGTGAGAGACATCCCAGTCCTAAGCCCTGGCATGGTGACTACGCCCTTATTTGTATGATCTTGGCAGATGCAACCATGTCTAGATAAGTTTTACTGGGTTAGGGCATGCCTTAGATCTATGACTGAGAAACTTGGACACAGACACCCAGGGAGCATGCCATGGTGATGATCTCCTGTGGCGGAAAATGGAGTGACAACTTTTCCCCTGGAGTCCCAAGAAAGAACTAACTCTGTTGACACCTTGACATCAGGCATCAGGCCTCCAACACTGTGTGGAAATGAACCATTTAAACCCACCAAGATTGCAAGTTGGTTATGGCAACCCTAGGATCCTAACAGATATCAGAGGGCTGGATGGCTCACTGTTGAGTTAGAAGGCCTTGCTGGTACTTCCTATGGAAGCCCCCTATGGCGACTCACCCTATGCCTTATCCTTCCTGCCATTGAAGGGGGTGCCAACCAGGACTGACTGTTCTAGAGGGAAGGGCAGTCCATGCTTTTGTCTTGCCTCCTGGGGCCCTGACTCCTCTTTACCTGCTAGGCCTGGGTTGAAAGGGACCAGGTGTGACGGCTCCAACTCCCCAGAGGGCTTCAGAGGAGATGCCCCGCAGGCTCGGCTGTTCCCACTCACCTGCACTTGCCCCTTAGAATCCCAGCTGGAGCTAGCTGGAGCCCCAAGTGCTGACACTAAACCTAAAACTCAGCCTAGAGCTAGAAGGTCAACGTCTCTCCCCTGTGAGCCTCCTCCCTGCCTGCTCTTCACCAGGCAACCCCTCCTGCCTACTGAGAGAAGATTCCACCATGAAGTCACAAGGCCTGATGCCAGGCAAGAAAGCCAGATGGTTCTGTTGCCATGGAGACCTCTGCCCTACATCGAGCACCTGTGCTCCTCACCTGCCTTTTAATTCAGCTTAATCCAGATGGCCCCAAGAGAGCAGAGAAACAAAGACTGGAAACATCTGCAGTCAGACCAGCTCTTTTCTCTGGGGCCAGTGACTCACTAGAGGCCTGTGCCCAGAGACCACAGAGTGACCCACCCTGGGGTGGAGAAGGCAAAGGTTTGCACGGTCCTGTCCAATGATCGCAGGGCACTCAGAGGGGGCCAGCACTGTGTGAATTTCTACTCACCTGATGCTCCAGCCTCTTAGACTCTTCAGACCCTGGCTGAGGCACCTCACCATGCCTCTTCCTAAGTCACCTGCAAAGGGAGCAGGTCTCAGGACTGATTACGCAATGTTTGTTCCCCGTCACAGAGCCACCGTTCAGGTTCCTGCAGCAAACCAAGTGTTCCTGCTCAGGGGGAAGGGACCAGCCTTGTTGACCGATTCCTAGAAGTCTGCAGCCATGAGAGGCCACACTGTGTGCTCCCGTGCTCCTCTCTGTAAGCTTTTGAGTCAGAAGGGCACCACTGTGGTGTTGTTTCAGGAAGGGATGGGGCTTAGGCAGGAGATAGAAGGCTTTGGAGTTCTCTGAAGCTTTGGAGCATGAGACTGGAGCCTGAGAACTCCAAGGTCTGTAGGAGCTTGAGTTTCCCTGGGTGTGACCAGAGGGGCTCTCTGGCATGGCTCTCCTAGACTGCACCCTAAACTCACTCTGACAGCCTCTACTGCTTGCTCACTGGGTGACTCTTTTTTTAAAAATAGACCTGACTCTTAGGTGGAATTCATTTTTTTCCCCATAAATGGATATAGTCCTTGATTTTATAACTGGGATGGCCAACTGACTCAATATCATTTGTAAATATTTCTCTCCAAAATTGATTTGAAATATCAACACAATCCATTTATTAACTTTTAAAGTTCAAATGAATTTCTAGATTTTTCTTTTTAAAAAAAATCCATCTCTTTAACTCTTGGTATAATATTGTTTGGACTTTTTTCAGACTTATTTACCTTTAGTTCATGTTATATAGTCAATGCTACTTAAGGCTAATATCATTAGCAAATCAGTATATCCAATGCAGCAGCCAAGTCCCACCCCTTGTACCCTCAGACCCAAGAAACTACTGTTTGGTTTCCTACTTGGGGTGAGTAGATTCCTGTCTCCCTAGGAATAATGTCACACACACCTCCCTCTCCCCCTCCCCCTCCCCCTCTCCTCATCTCTCCTCCTTCCCTCCCTCCATCTTCCCTTACCATCCCCAGGAACCCAGCCACCTGCCATCACCACACAGGGCTTTACCCTGTCTAGAACATTATAAAATTGTACCAAGCAGATTAGTCTATTGGGTTCTCTTGCTCACACGCTGCTCCTGACTGTGGTCCTGTCACCGTGTGAGCCAATGGCACCCTCGCTTCTCCAACTGGTGGAGCGGCATCTAGAGTGGACATATCACTAACCCACTGTGGATGGTGTTTCTTTGTTCAACGGAATTTTTATCTTTGTTTTCAGTAGTCCAAGCTGCGCCGGGGCATGGTCTCCCCAGAGCACATCTTTTTGGGGTGCACGGACACTCTGCATATCCCATGAGTCTTTATTTCTTCGAGCATTTCTCCAACACTATTTCTCCCCTTATCTTGGAAATCTAACAAGGAGCACATCATTAAACCCTAAAAATATTTTCCCACTTGCCTCAAGGCTCATTTTTAAAACCTTCTCCCAATTTTTCAGGCTGCACCATATTTACTGGCATCCCATCCGTGCACCCCTCTTTTCTAGCTGTTGATTCTCCCGCTGGATCATGCAGGGAAATTTTTTCATTCAGATTTTATGTATTTCCATCCTAACACTTCTGCTTGTTCTTTTTAAAAGTATCTTTTAAAAGTTCTTCGTGGACATACGGCTCCTTATTCCTCTTCCGTCCATCGCTCCGGATCTGAGGGAGCATGCGCACACCGCAGCCTCTTCCATACATCTCTCTGGATCCGAGGGAGCATGCATGCGCTCACCGCAGCCTCTTTTGAAGTCTTTGTCTGGTAATCCAGCAGCCAGTGACTCACCTTGGGATTTGAATGTATTCTTTTCCCTTGAGAACTGGCGGTGCTTTCCTGGCTCTTTGCATGCTGGGTAGATTTGGATTATTTTAGAGATGGGAAATGTCATTGTGTGTAGATGTTGGATTCTACCCATAATCCTCTGTCTGAGAGCCATTGGTATTTTGTCCTAGCCAGTGTTCAGTTTGCTTAGATCTAATCTCAGGTTCAGCATCGCCTTGTGCGGACAGTGGTTCCGGTCTCGGGCACTGTCCTGATTTGGGGTTGTCCCTAGCAGGCACTATTTAGCAAGTGTAGTTTTAAAAATAGGGACATGGTATATATTTCAGTTTGATTCTCAAGGTTTTATGCCACTGTTTGGGTCTCTGTGATTTGTGCATAGCTCAGGGGTCAAGCTAAGCCTACTGCTTGTTCTCACAGAATTAGGGGGCTGTTTTTTTAAATTATGTATAATCCTGGATATTCCTAACACCACCTTTCCAGATGTGTCCCCCAATCAGATTCTGTTGGCACTCCCTTGTGCTGTATCCTTTTGCCTCTGCTGTTTCCATGAGAAGGAAGAAAAACAGAAGAAGACAGGGGAGTGAGGAAGAGGAAGAAAAGAGGAGGAGGAACAGAGGGGGTGAGGGAGGACCAGACAAGGAAAGAGCAGGGTGAGGGAGGAGGGAGGAGCACATGGCTGCTCACAGATTTTTCTCTCCCCCGCCCCCCCAATCTGCATTCACTCACCTTTTAGAGTTCTCACATAGCAGCTTGTATGTTCTATTTAGAATTTCCAGTCACAGTAGGACTGGGCTGTCAGGAGCTTATATTATCATCTTATCCTCATTTTTGCCTGTTCTTGTTGTTGCATAGCAAACACTCCTTATATATGCAGGATACAAGCCCCTTGTCGAACATTTGCATTGTGAATATTTTCTTCTTAGGAATGCCTTCCTAATGTTGTTATTGAGGACTTTCTGGGAAACAAAAGTTTACTTTTTTTGTTTTTTTAATGAAGTTCAGTTTGTTTTTACTTAAATCGTGCCAGTTCATCCCTGCAAACAGCCAAGAGATAGGAAAAGACTTATGCGGGGGTTGCACAATGGTGGACCCACGGCCCACTACAGAAGCCTACGCCAAGGATTCACTTAACGTACATGTTCATATGAACATCCTGAATCCCAGGGTCAGAGTCAGATCTGGAGACACCGCACTCCAGGCTGCGCTCCCAGCTTCTGTTTGCCAGGAATCCTGTTCTCTGCCCAGAGAGTACACATTGTGGGTAGGAGGGACCCTGGCCCCACGATGAATAACAGCAAAGGTTGAAAGCTTGAAACTCCTGATTTTCGGGAGCACGTGGTCCGCGCTGCTGGGCGCAGGCAGGGTTGGAGGAGACAGACTCTGAAGGCTGGGGTCTGCGGGATGCTGCAGGGCTGGCTGCAGTCACAGTATCTCTGTGGGACAAATGCACAAGCACTGGTCCCCAGGATGCAGGGCTCGGAGGAGGAGACCCAGGCCCAGCAGCCCACCGGAACACTGCTGCAGTGCACTTCCGGCCCCTCAGGGGGAAATCAACAGCGGCCTGCTTCCTTGTTGGGAGAAAAAAATATCTCCCAAACCCTTTGCATTCGCCTTCACGTGCCAGTCCCGGTGCTAGTCCCATGTTTGCCCAGAAGCCGCTCCTGGGGTTTGGCAGAACCTGTTTGGACAGCATCAAGGCTCACCGTGGTCCATCAGGAGCAGAGCCTTCCCCTCCCCATGCTTCTGGCGTCATCCTGCCAAGATTTTCTTGCTCAGGGAGGGGCTTTAGTAGCATTTCAATTCTTCACCATCTCAGAGCCGTGTGCCAGGGACCCTGTAGGTAAAGGGCGTCGGAATCAGCCAGATGTGTAAGAGTACATATACCACAGTTCCCTCAGAACTCAGTACTTACCGCCT